>NW_028225182.1:49426766-49788931 GCF_052327205.1 Somniosus microcephalus | reverse complement strand
CAGAGCTACAAGACGATCTGTATACTCCACCATCCACAGCACGGACTGAGGTGGGGGAGGTAACAGAGCTACAAGACGATCTGTATACTCCACAATCCACAGCACGGGAGGTGGGGGAGGAGTAACAGAGCTACAAGACGATCTGTAATACTCCACAATCCACAGCACGGGAGGTGGGGGGAGAGTAACAGAGCTACAAGACGATCTGTATACTCCACAATCCCACAGCACGGGAGGTGGGGGGGAGTAACAGAGCTACAAGACGATCTGTATACTCCACAATCCACAGCACGGGAGGTGGGGAGGAGTAACAGAGCTACAAGACGATCTGTATACTCCACAATCCACAGCACGGGAGGTTGGGGGGAGAGTAACAGAGCTACAAGACGATCTGTATACTCCACAATCCACAGCACGGGAGGTGGGGGGGAGAGTAACAGAGCTACAAGACGATCTGTATACTCCACAATCCACAGCACGGGAGGTGGGGGAGAGTAACAGAGCTACAAGACGATCTGTATACTCCACAATCCACAGCACGGGAGGTGGGGGGAGAGTAACAGAGCTACAAGACGATCTGTATACTCCACAATCCACAGCACGGGAGGTGGGGGAGAGTAACAGAGCTACAAGACGATCTGTATACTCCACAATCCACAGCACGGGAGGTGGGGGGAGAGTAACAGAGCTACAAGACGATCTGTATACTCCACAATCCACAGCACGGGAGGTGGGGGAGAGTAACAGAGCTACAAGACGATCTGTATACTCCACAATCACAGCACGGGAGGTGGGGAGAGTACAGAGCTACAAGACGATCTGTATACTCCACAATCCACAGCACGGGAGGTGGGGGGAGAGTAACAGAGCTACAAGACGATCTGTATACTCCACAATCCACAGCACGGGAGGTGGGGGGGAGAGTAACAGAGCTACAAGACGATCTGTATACTCCACAATCCACAGCACGGGAGGTGGGGGGAGAGTAACAGAGCTACAAGACGATCTGTATACTCCACAATCCACAGCACGGGAGGTGGGGGAGAGTAACAGAGCTACAAGACGATCTGTATACTCCACAATCCACAGCACGGGAGGTGGGGGGAGGAGTAACAGAGCTACAAGACGATCTGTATACTCCACAATCCACAGCACGGGAGGTGGGGGGAGAGTAACAGAGCTACAAGACGATCTGTATACTCCACAATCCACAGCACGGGAGGTGGGGGGAGAGTAACAGAGCTACAAGACGATCTGTATACTCCACAATCCACAGCACGGGAGGTGGGGGGAGAGTAACAGAGCTACAAGACGATCTGTATACTCCACAATCCACAGCACGGAGGTGGGGGGAGAGTAACAGAGCTACAAGACGATCTGTATACTCCACAATCCACAGCACGGGAGGTGGGGGAGAGTAACAGAGCTACAAGACGATCTGTATACTCCACAATCCACAGCACGGGAGGTGGGGGAGAGTAACAGAGCTACAAGACGATCTGTATACTCCACAATCCACAGCACGGGAGGTGGGGGAGAGTAACAGAGCTACAAGACGATCTGTATACTCCACAATCCACAGCACGGTGAGGTGGGGGGGAGTAACAGAGCTACAAGACGATCTGTATACTCCACAATCCACAGCACGGGAGGTGGGGGAGAGTAACAGAGCTACAAGACGATCTGTATACTCCACAATCCACAGCACGGGAGGTGGGGGGAGAGTAACAGAGCTACAAGACGATCTGTATACTCCACAATCCACAGCACGGGAGGTGGGGGGAGAGTAACAGAGCTACAAGACGATCTGTATACTCCACAATCCACAGCACGGGAGGTGGGGGGAGAGTAACAGAGCTACAAGACGATCTGTATACTCCACAATCCACAGCACGGGAGGTGGGGGAGAGTAACAGAGCTACAAGACGATCTGTATACTCCACAATCCACAGCACGGGAGGTGGGGGGAGAGTAACAGAGCTACAAGACGATCTGTATACTCCACAATCCACAGCACGGGAGGTGGGGGGAGAGTAACAGAGCTACAAGACGATCTGTATACTCCACAATCCACAGCACGGGAGGTGGGGGAGAGTAACAGAGCTACAAGACGATCTGTATACTCCACAATCCACAGCACGGGAGGTGGGGGGAGAGTAACAGAGCTACAAGACGATCTGTATACTCCACAATCCACAGCACGGGAGGTGGGGAGAGAGTAACAGAGCTACAAGACGATCTGTATACTCCACAATCCACAGCACGGGAGGTGGGGGAGAGTAACAGAGCTACAAGACGATCTGTATACTCCACAATCCACAGCACGGGAGGTGGGGGAGAGTAACAGAGCTACAAGACGATCTGTATACTCCACAATCCACAGCACGGGAGGTGGGGGGAGAGTAACAGAGCTACAAGACGATCTGTATACTCCACAATCCACAGCACGGGAGGTGGGGGAGAGTAACAGAGCTACAAGACGATCTGTATACTCCACAATCCACAGCACGGGAGGTGGGGGGAGAGTAACAGAGCTACAAGACGATCTGTATACTCCACAATCCACAGCACGGGAGGTGGGGGAGAGTAACAGAGCTACAAGACGATCTGTATACTCCACAATCCACAGCACGGGAGGTGGGGGGAGAGTAACAGAGCTACAAGACGATCTGTATACTCCACAATCCACAGCACGGGAGGTGGGGGGAGAGTAACAGAGCTACAAGACGATCTGTATACTCCACAATCCACAGCACGGGAGGTGGGGGAGAGTAACAGAGCTACAAGACGATCTGTATACTCCACAATCCACAGCACGGGAGGTGGGGGGAGAGTAACAGAGCTACAAGACGATCTGTATACTCCACAATCCACAGCACGGGAGGTGGGGGAGAGTAACAGAGCTACAAGACGATCTGTATACTCCACAATCCACAGCACGGGAGGTGGGGGGAGAGTAACAGAGCTACAAGACGATCTGTATACTCCACAATCCACAGCACGGGAGGTGGGGGAGAGTAACAGAGCTACAAGACGATCTGTATACTCCACAATCCACAGCACGGGAGGTGGGGGAGAGTAACAGAGCTACAAGACGATCTGTATACTCCACAATCCACAGCACGGGAGGTGGGGGGAGAGTAACAGAGCTACAAGACGATCTGTATACTCCACAATCCACAGCACGGGAGGTGGGGGAGAGTAACAGAGCTACAAGACGATCTGTATACTCCACAATCCACAGCACGGGAGGTGGGGGGAGAGTAACAGAGCTACAAGACGATCTGTATACTCCACAATCCACAGCACGGGAGGTGGGGGGAGAGTAACAGAGCTACAAGACGATCTGTATACTCCACAATCCACAGCACGGGAGGTGGGGGAGAGTAACAGAGCTACAAGACGATCTGTATACTCCACAATCCACAGCACGGGAGGTGGGGGGAGAGTAACAGAGCTACAAGACGATCTGTATACTCCACAATCCACAGCACGGGAGGTGGGGGGAGAGTAACAGAGCTACAAGACGATCTGTATACTCCACAATCCACAGCACGGGAGGTGGGGGGAGAGTAACAGAGCTACAAGACGATCTGTATACTCCACAATCCACAGCACGGGAGGTGGGGGGAGAGTAACAGAGCTACAAGACGATCTGTATACTCCACAATCCACAGCACGGGAGGTGGGGGAGAGTAACAGAGCTACAAGACGATCTGTATACTCCACAATCCACAGCACGGGAGGTGGGGGGAGAGTAACAGAGCTACAAGACGATCTGTATACTCCACAATCCACAGCACGGGAGGTGGGGGAGAGTAACAGAGCTACAAGACGATCTGTATACTCCACAATCCACAGCACGGGAGGTGGGGGGAGAGTAACAGAGCTACAAGACGATCTGTATACTCCACAATCCACAGCACGGGAGGTGGGGGGAGAGTAACAGAGCTACAAGACGATCTGTATACTCCACAATCCACAGCACGGGAGGTGGGGGAGAGTAACAGAGCTACAAGACGATCTGTATACTCCACAATCCACAGCACGGGAGGTGGGGGGAGAGTAACAGAGCTACAAGACGATCTGTATACTCCACAATCCACAGCACGGGAGGTGGGGGGAGAGTAACAGAGCTACAAGACGATCTGTATACTCCACAATCCACAGCACGGGAGGTGGGGGGAGAGTAACAGAGCTACAAGACGATCTGTATACTCCACAATCCACAGCACGGGAGGTGGGGGAGAGTAACAGAGCTACAAGACGATCTGTATACTCCACAATCCACAGCACGGGAGGTGGGGGGAGAGTAACAGAGCTACAAGACGATCTGTATACTCCACAATCCACAGCACGGGAGGTGGGGGGAGAGTAACAGAGCTACAAGACGATCTGTATACTCCACAATCCACAGCACGGGAGGTGGGGGGAGAGTAACAGAGCTACAAGACGATCTGTATACTCCACAATCCACAGCACGGGAGGTGGGGGGAGAGTAACAGAGCTACAAGACGATCTGTATACTCCACAATCCACAGCACGGGAGGTGGGGGGAGAGTAACAGAGCTACAAGACGATCTGTATACTCCACAATCCACAGCACGGGAGGTGGGGGGAGAGTAACAGAGCTACAAGACGATCTGTATACTCCACAATCCACAGCACGGGAGGTGGGGGAGAGTAACAGAGCTACAAGACGATCTGTATACTCCACAATCCACAGCACGGGAGGTGGGGGGAGAGTAACAGAGCTACAAGACGATCTGTATACTCCACAATCCACAGCACGGGAGGTGGGGGGAGAGTAACAGAGCTACAAGACGATCTGTATACTCCACAATCCACAGCACGGGAGGTGGGGGGAGAGTAACAGAGCTACAAGACGATCTGTATACTCCACAATCCACAGCACGGGAGGTGGGGGAGAGTAACAGAGCTACAAGACGATCTGTATACTCCACAATCCACAGCACGGGAGGTGGGGGGAGAGTAACAGAGCTACAAGACGATCTGTATACTCCACAATCCACAGCACGGGAGGTGGGGGGAGAGTAACAGAGCTACAAGACGATCTGTATACTCCACAATCCACAGCACGGGAGGTGGGGGGAGAGTAACAGAGCTACAAGACGATCTGTATACTCCACAATCCACAGCACGGGAGGTGGGGGGAGAGTAACAGAGCTACAAGACGATCTGTATACTCCACAATCCACAGCACGGGAGGTGGGGGGAGAGTAACAGAGCTACAAGACGATCTGTATACTCCACAATCCACAGCACGGGAGGTGGGGGGAGAGTAACAGAGCTACAAGACGATCTGTATACTCCACAATCCACAGCACGGGAGGTGGGGGAGAGTAACAGAGCTACAAGACGATCTGTATACTCCACAATCCACAGCACGGGAGGTGGGGGGAGAGTAACAGAGCTACAAGACGATCTGTATACTCCACAATCCACAGCACGGGAGGTGGGGGGAGAGTAACAGAGCTACAAGACGATCTGTATACTCCACAATCCACAGCACGGGAGGTGGGGGGAGAGTAACAGAGCTACAAGACGATCTGTATACTCCACAATCCACAGCACGGGAGGTGGGGGAGAGTAACAGAGCTACAAGACGATCTGTATACTCCACAATCCACAGCACGGGAGGTGGGGGGAGAGTAACAGAGCTACAAGACGATCTGTATACTCCACAATCCACAGCACGGGAGGTGGGGGAGAGTAACAGAGCTACAAGACGATCTGTATACTCCACAATCCACAGCACGGGAGGTGGGGGAGAGTAACAGAGCTACAAGACGATCTGTATACTCCACAATCCACAGCACGGGAGGTGGGGGGAGAGTAACAGAGCTACAAGACGATCTGTATACTCCACAATCCACAGCACGGGAGGTGGGGGAGAGTAACAGAGCTACAAGACGATCTGTATACTCCACAATCCACAGCACGGGAGGTGGGGGAGAGTAACAGAGCTACAAGACGATCTGTATACTCCACAATCCACAGCACGGGAGGTGGGGGAGAGTAACAGAGCTACAAGACGATCTGTATACTCCACAATCCACAGCACGGGAGGTGGGGGGAGAGTAACAGAGCTACAAGACGATCTGTATACTCCACAATCCACAGCACGGGAGGTGGGGGGAGAGTAACAGAGCTACAAGACGATCTGTATACTCCACAATCCACAGCACGGGAGGTGGGGGGAGAGTAACAGAGCTACAAGACGATCTGTATACTCCACAATCCACAGCACGGGAGGTGGGGGGAGAGTAACAGAGCTACAAGACGATCTGTATACTCCACAATCCACAGCACGGGAGGTGGGGGGAGAGTAACAGAGCTACAAGACGATCTGTATACTCCACAATCCACAGCACGGGAGGTGGGGGAGAGTAACAGAGCTACAAGACGATCTGTATACTCCACAATCCACAGCACGGGAGGTGGGGGGAGAGTAACAGAGCTACAAGACGATCTGTATACTCCACAATCCACAGCACGGGAGGTGGGGGAGAGTAACAGAGCTACAAGACGATCTGTATACTCCACAATCCACAGCACGGGAGGTGGGGGAGAGTAACAGAGCTACAAGACGATCTGTATACTCCACAATCCACAGCACGGGAGGTGGGGGGAGAGTAACAGAGCTACAAGACGATCTGTATACTCCACAATCCACAGCACGGGAGGTGGGGGGAGAGTAACAGAGCTACAAGACGATCTGTATACTCCACAATCCACAGCACGGGAGGTGGGAGAGTAACAGAGCTACAAGACGATCTGTATACTCCACAATCCACAGCACGGGAGGTGGGGGGAGAGTAACAGAGCTACAAGACGATCTGTATACTCCACAATCCACAGCACGGGAGGTGGGGGAGAGTAACAGAGCTACAAGACGATCTGTATACTCCACAATCCACAGCACGGGAGGTGGGGGACAGTAACAGAGCTACAAGACGATCTGTATTCTCCACAATCCACAGCACGGGAGGTGGGGAGAGAGTAACAGAGCTACAAGACGATCTGTATACTCCACAATCCACAGCACGGGAGGTGGGGGGAGAGTAACAGAGCTACAAGACGATCTGTATACTCCACAATCCACAGCACGGGAGGTGGGGGGAGTAACAGAGCTACAAGACGATCTGTATACTCCACAATCCACAGCACGGGAGGTGGGGGGAGAGTAACAGAGCTACAAGACGATCTGTATACTCCACAATCCACAGCACGGGAGGTGGGGGGAGAGTAACAGAGCTACAAGACGATCTGTATACTCCACAATCCACAGCACGGGAGGTGGGGGGAGAGTAACAGAGCTACAAGACGATCTGTATACTCCACAATCCACAGCACGGGAGGTGGGGGGAGAGTAACAGAGCTACAAGACGATCTGTATACTCCACAATCCACAGCACGGGAGGTGGGGGGAGAGTAACAGAGCTACAAGACGATCTGTATACTCCACAATCCACAGCACGGGAGGTGGGGGGAGAGTAACAGAGCTACAAGACGATCTGTATACTCCACAATCCACAGCACGGGAGGTGGGGGGAGAGTAACAGAGCTACAAGATGATCTGTATACTCCACAATCCACAGCACGGGAGGTGGGGAGAGTAACAGAGCTACAAGTCGATCTGTATACTCCACAATCCACAGCACGGTAGGTGGGGGGAGAGTAACAGAGCTACAAGACGATCTGTATACTCCACAATCCACAGCACGGGAGGTGGGGAGAGTAACAGAGCTACAAGACGATCTGTATACTCCACAATCCACAGCACGGGAGGTGGGGAGAGTAACAGAGCTACAAGACGATCTGTATACTCCACAATCCACAGCACGGGAGGTGGGGGGAGAGTAACAGAGCTACAAGACGATCTGTATACTCCACAATCCACAGCACGGGAGGTGGGGAGAGTAACAGAGCTACAAGATGATCTGTATACTCCACAATCCACAGCACGGGAGGTGGGGGGAGAGTAACAGAGCTACAAGACGATCTGTATACTCCACAATCCACAGCACGGGAGGTGGGGGGGAGAGTAACAGAGCTACAAGATGATCTGTATACTCCACAATCCACAGCACGGGAGGTTGCGAGGGTGGGGGGGGGCGGCGGGGAGGGATGACTCTTTGTTTCTGAATTCCAAGCTTCTTGCTTTTAGGAATAAACACAGAAAATGCTGGAAGCACTCAGCTTGCGCCGTTCTGCATGGCCCCTGTCCAATCTGGACAGGAGTTCCCTCCGCTGGCTGATCTGCAGCGGGTGTAGCATGAAAAACGCAGAGTGCAATTCGTCAGTAATTTGTTTCATTTCCCAGCCAACTTACCGTAAAACAAATATTCCAGACGTTGTGCCGTGCAATTATAATTTTCTGTTCTGATGTGGGCGAGCCTGTAATAAAGACGATCCTGGCACAGGATCTGAAGGTGGCATCAGAGTTTGTAGAGGCCGAGAACCAGGAAGTAAACTACACACTACTATCGTCCGTACATGCTATGATTTTTAGTTATCTTTGTTCCTTTTTCGAACATTCAACAGTGGCGCCTGCCGACCGCTTTAGAAGACGGGAGAAAAAGAACTGGGATGGAGTCTGCCCAGGACTGGGAATGGAACGGAACGATTTACCTCATCTCAAGCTGAAAAGGTCCGGTGTCCCTTTGAGTTGATGTCTGACCAGTACCTACAGGACGTGACTTGCTGAATGTGGAAAACTTGCACGTTTCACTTACTGAATTGGGTAGAATGCCATCATGAACACCAATCCGGACCTCCAAGAGGCGAAGTGGTAGCCTGCTCCCTTCACAGACACCACCAACCCTGAAAACATCGAGGGAAAGAAATTAGTCCTTCAAATCCACAAGAGAAGGTGGCACCAAAGCGATTACATTGAAATAGGAAGTTTCACCATCAGCAAGGTTGTTGTGACTGGTCAGTCAAGATTGGGTTTTTTCCCCCCAAGCCCTTCCTAGTTTCTCATTGGTAATTTGCTAACTGTTTTCCTTGCTTTTGTTTTATATGTTTCCAACCTCTTCAGTTTTTGATCTGCTGCTGTTTAACCGTGGGCCAATTAGAACATAAGAAATAGGAGCAGGAGTTGGCCAGTTGGCCCCTCGAGCCTGCTCCGCCATTCAATAAGATCATGGCTGACCTTCTACCTCATCTCCACTTTCCTGCACTATCCCCATATCCCTTAATATTCAAAAATCTATCGATCTCAGCCTTGAATATACTCAACGACTGAGCCTCCACAGCCCTCTGGGGTAGAGAATTCCGAAGATTCACCACCCTCTGAGTGAAGAAATTTCTCCTCATCTCAGTCCTAAATGGCCGACTCCTTATTCTGAGACTATGACCCCTGGTTCTAGACTCTCCAGCCTGAGGAAACATCCTCCCTGCATCTACCCTGTCAAGCCCTGTAAGAATTTTGCATGTTAACAAAGAGTAACAGAAAGGCGGTGACAGGGAAATGTTACGGAGTGTGCAACAACGTGCAGCAAGTGCGTGCTATATAGAAGACTGCCATTATACAACTCCTGGATAGCCCGTGAAATTGCTAATGGCGAGTTGGAGGATACACTATTTGGTCCTACGTAACGTACAATATACTATGGCCACTGATTTAGATTAAGATAAATTACATTTTGATTACACAGGATTGTGGGAGGGCAAGCGGTATTTCTGGGTTGAATTCCATTACATGCATATATAATTTCTCTACGTCCATTTATGTTGATTTTATCTCCTGTGCAGAGATCCTGCAGTCTCTCTTGTAGAACGGAAAACTCTTGCAGGAGACCGGCTCATATTCCAGTTTCAACCACGTGCGCAGCAATATTGCTTCAGTAACAATATTCGCTACTCAATTGAAATGCTGAGCAATTAGGGCAATCTGATAAGAGGTTAGAAGTGCAGCGAAGCATAGACAGCAAGAACACGTCGTGGCAAAGTTCATTCCCAAGTTTGACAATTGCTGCCGTGTCAGCCTGCGTACACCAACTAGATGGACATTGAAATAACAACAGAAAATGCTGGAAAAACTCAGGTCAGGCAACATCCGTGGAGAGAAATTGGAGTTGACGTTTCCGGTCGAACCCTTCTTCAAAACTGGAAAGAAAAGAAAATAGATCGAAGGCAGGGCTGCGATCGGACAAAAGAAGTGAAAGAAACAAAAGAAGTTAAAGAGACAATAAAAGGTATTAGAAGCTAGACGAGATGGTAATAGGCTGAGATTAGGTGTAAAGTGTCCTGGCAGGGCAAGAGATAGCTGCCAGGTGTGAGAGAGAAACAAAAGGAAAGTGGGGGGGGGGGGGGGGGGGGAAGGGAGTGGAAAAATTACTAGAAAAAATGTAATAGGGGCCGAGGTTATGATCTGAAATTGTTGAACTCGATATTGAGTCCGGGAGGCTGCAGAGTGCCTAATCGGAAGATGAGGTGCTGTTCCTCGAGTTTACGTTGAGCTTCCGTGGAACAATGCAAGAGGCCGAGGACGGTGAGGTCCGAGTGGGAATGGAGCGGTGAATTGAAATGACAGGCGACCGGAAGCTCGGGGTCCCCCTTACTGACTGAACGGAGGTGTTCCGCAAAGCGGTCACCCAATCATCGAGCACAATTCGATAGGTAGGCGTCGACTACTCTGTGAATGGGTTCAGAAGCCATATGTACAGGTACCTTCTATCTATCACTTCATCTAGAGCCATCTTTTGTTTCTTAACTTGTCCCATTACCATCTCCTTTTGCCTTGCACCATCTCTTAATCTCTCCTGCCTTCCGCCCAATCACAGACCTTCCCTTTTGTTCTTTCCTCCCCTCCCCCCTCTCCCTGCCCCTACACCTGCTTACAAACTGTTCCATCTCCAGCTTTTTTCAGTTCTGACGAAGGGTCATCGACCTGAAACGTTAACTCTGTTTCTCTCTCCACACGGATGCTGCCCGACCTGCTGAGTGCTTCCAGCATTTTCTGTTTTTATTTCAGATTTCCAGTATCCACAGTATTTTGCTTTTGTATGGGTACCTTATTGAGTGAGGCATTCAGCAGTGACAAAGTGAACAGAAATGTGAACTTTAATAAAACTGTATCACGGGACCACCAGTTGAATGTAGTTAATAAACCCTTTAAAGAGAAACACCGCGTTCAAATCAATAACACATTTTTTTTATTTTTTTATTTTTTATTATTTAAGGGCAGTATCTTTCACCCAGGAATTTGATGCAGTTTGGCACATAGCTCCTAAAAAGCACCAGTCTTTCTCCCAGCAGAAAACCATCAATTTGCCATGGAGCAGGCAGTGAGTGATCTGAAATGACCCCTGGGATGTTATGGTGCAGTTGTGAGGCTTGAACCTGCGCCACTTCTCGGGGCCCTTGATTCGCAGTGTGTACGAGTTTTGTGTGTGGCTCCAAAAGGAACCGTGCGTGGACCTCTGTTTGAACATGGTCACGATGCTCCTCGTCAGGTCAGGCACGACTGAAATAGTCTTGGTTAGTTGGTGACTTAAGAAAACTACTAGGCCCTTGGTCAGAGTATTAAACAAGGCTTTAATCGACTGTTGCACAACATGGAAGTCTAGTTGTCCTTCACTAGTTCCTGTTTACAAAATGTCCCCGAGCAAGCTGGGCCCGTGCCTGAGTATTTATACTCTCCCTGGACAGCACCACCAGCAGGCCACCCAGTATATTTCATAAGTCATTTCTACATGAATGGCACGATTTATGTCAGTTGGTACTTGTAGAACAGCTCAAGGATCTCCACTTGCTCCTTCAAGCTGTCCTTCCCTTCAAAGGGAAATTTAAAGCACCCTGGGGAGGCAGACTTGGAAGGTCAAACCCACGCAGCAAAGTTTGCAAACCAAGGTTCCCTGGTCATAGATGCACTGCTACAGCAATTTCCCAATCTGAAAAGTATTATCCTCCAGGGCAGCATTACAGAAGCCTGAAACCGTTCCGGCAGAAACTTCACCTAAAATCCTCCCAAGCAGCTATCTTCATGTGATGAGTCTCATGGGCGTATATCTTACAGCCGTAGAATTTCAAACCTTGCAGTTCATTTGGTGCAGGGCTTGTGCCTCGAATGTTGCCACTTCCCGTGCTTCATCTGCGTGAGGAATCCACGGCATTTGATTGGGCTGTCAAATTGATACACACTTACCCAAAGGACATCAAGACCAAACCTGGCTGGAAGAATATGGCCTGGAACCCCCAGGTGTGGAATTCATAGCTCTGTCGGAGCACGCTGTGCAGTTCAGTGGGACAGATACAACGCGAGCTGGTGGAATGAGACGGCAGACAGCCCACTTGAAACGCTGTCATTTCAGGTAATACCGTGTGATGCGCTATCAATTACCCAAAAGACTGAGGTTAAGCGAGTATCTAACAGGCTTTTATTAACAAGAGAATGAAGGTGTGCCTCGAGTGGTCGACCAGTCCAGAATACAGAGGGACTGTGGAGCAGTCACCTTTATACCTGGACTTGTGGGAGGAGTCAGCCGAGGCATGTACAGACATGTACACAGTGGAATACAAACACCCGCACAGGCAGGTATAACAGTGGTTTACCACATTCACCCCTCGTTTAAAAATGAGTCCGGCAGGGTGAAGTGTATTAAAAGTTTGTGTATTGGAGTCTCTCCGGAGGTCTTGTCTGCCGCTGTGATCGACGTGGCGACGGCAGGGGTAGTGAAGCTTCCGGCGTCGAGTCCCGTGTAGGCTGGGGCACTGGTGTGTAGTCCTCGTGGGTGTCGAGCGGGTCGCGGGGCCCAGGCGTGCCGTCTGCTGGGGTTGGATATTGGATCGTGGGGGGGGGGGGGTGGTAGTGGGTTACTGGGGCCCCCGAGGGTGCGAGGTCTCGTGTGGAGACTGTGTCCTCCCGCCCGTCCGGGTACGCAATGTAAGCATACTGGGGGTTGGCGTGGAGGAGGTCGACCCTCTCGACCAGGGGGTCCGTTTTATGGGTCCTCACGTGTCTTCTCAGTACGACCGGCCCTGGGGACGTCAGCCATGGCGGTAGCGATGTCCCCGATGTGGACTTCCTTGGGAAGACAAACATTTTCTCATGAGGGGTGGCGTTAGTGGCAGTGCAGAGCAGTGACCGAATAGAGTGGAGCGCATCGGGGAGCACATCCTGCCAGCGGGAGGTCGGAAGGCCCCTAGACTTTAAGGCTAGCAGGGCGGCCTTCCAAACTGTCGCATTCTCTCTTTCCACCTGTCCGTTCCCCCGGGGGTTGCAACTGGTGGTCCTGCTTGTGGCAATACCCCTAGCGAGCAGGTACTGGCGGAGTTCGTCGCTCATAAACCATGAGCCCCGGTCGCTATGGATATAGCTGGGGAAACCGAACAGGGTGAAGAGGTCGTTCAGACATTTAATGACCGTGGCACTGGTCATGTCCGGGCAGGGGATGGCGAACGGGAAACGGGAGTACTCATCAATAATGTTGAGGAAGTACACATTGCGGTCGGAGGAGGGGAGAGGCCCTTAAAAATCAACGCTCAGGCGCTCGAAGGGGCGAGTGGCTTTTATCAGGTGAGCCCTGTCTGGTCTATAAAAGTGCGGTTTGCACTCAGCGCAGACTTGGCAGTTCCTGGTCATGGTCCTGACCTCCTCAATGGAGTAAGGCAGGTTGCGGGCCTTGATGAAGTGGAAGAACCTGGTGACCCCCGGGTGGCAGAGGTCATTGTGGAGGGCCCGCAGTCTATCGATCTGCGCGCTGGCGCAGGTGCCACGCGATAGAGCATCTGGGGGTTCATTGAGCTTCCCGGGCCGGTACAAGATCTCGTAATTGTAGGTGGAAAGTTCGATTCTCCACCTCAAGATCTTGTCGTTTTTGATTTTGCCCCTCTGCTTGTTGTTAAACATAAAAGCAACTGAACGCTGGTCAGTGAGCAGGGTAAATCGTTTTCCGGCCAGGTAGTGCCTCCAATGACGCACAGCCTCCACAATAGCCTGGGCCTCCTTCTCAACAGCGGAGTGTCTGGTCTCTGGGCCCTGGAGGGTTCGTGAAAAGAAGGCCACGGGTCTCCCCGCCTGATTAAGGGTAGCGGCCAGGGCAAAGTCGGACGCGTCGCTTTCCACCTGGAAGGGGATGGATTCGTCCACTGCGTGCATGGTGGCTTTGGCAATGTCGTCCTTGATACGGTGGAAGGCTAAGCGGGCCTCTGCCGTCACGGGAAAAGAGGTGGACTTGATCAGCGGACGGGCCTTGTCCGCATAGTAGGGGACCCACTGGGCGTAATAGGAGAAAAACCCTAGGCACCTCTTCAGGGCCTTGAGGCAGTGGGGCAGTGGGAGTTCCATAAGGGGACGCATCCGGTCGGGGTCGGGACCGATGACTCCGTGTTCCACAACACAGCCAAGGATGGCGAGGCGGGTCGTGCGGAATATGCACTTCTCCTTGTTATACGTCAGGTTCAGGAGCTGGGCGGTGCAGAGGAATTTTTCGAGGTTTGCGTCATGGTCCTGCAAGTCATGGCCGCAGATGGTCACATTGTCCAGATATGGGAAAGTGGCCTGCAACGCATTTTGATCGACCATCCGGTCCATCTCCCTTTGGAAGACGGAGACCCCGTTGGTGACGCCAAAGGGAACCCTAAGGAAGTGATAGAGGTGGCCGTTTGCCTCAAAGGCAGTATACTGGCGGTCCTCAGGGCGGATAGGGAGCTGGTGGTACGCTGATTTCAGGTCAATGGTCGAGAAGACGCGGTACTGCGCGATCTGGTTGACCATATCAGCTATGCGGGGGAGTGGGTAAGCGTCCAGCAGGGTGTAGCGATTTATTGTCTGGCTGTAGTCGATGACCAGGCGCTGCTTCTCGCCGGTCTTAACGACCACAACCTGGGCTCGCCAGGGGCTGGTGCTGCCCTCAATAATCCCCTCCTTCAGGAGCCGCTCCACTTCGGTTTTAATGAAAACCTTGTCCCCGGCACTGTATCGCCTGCTCTTTATGGCGATGGGCTTACAGTCGGGGGTGAGGTTAGCAAACAGTGGGGGGCGGTGGGGGGGGGGGTGACTCTTAGTGTGGAGAGGTTGCACCTGGTGCGCGGCGGGCAGTTTGGAAGCTGCTGGCTGCGGACTGTGAGTGGGGGGAGGGGTCCACCGTACGCCATCGTAACACTTTTAAGGTGGCACTGAAAATCTAACCCCAGTAGGACGGCAGCGCAGAGGTGGGGCAGGACCAGAAGTTTAAAATTATCATACACAGTCCCGTCTACTAAGAGTGTCACCACGCAGTAGCCGCCAATGTCCGCCAACTGGGACTCGGAGGCCATAGAAATCCGCTGGTGCGCAGGCAGGACTGGGAGAGAGCAACGCCGCACCGTGTCGGGGTGGATGAAGCTCTCCGTGCTCCCAGAGTCAAAAAGGCAGATTGTTTCGTGACCATTTACTTTAATGTCCATTGTGGACCGGGCCAGTTGGTGCGGTCTCGCTTGGTCCAGCGTAACGGAGGCCAGCGTAGGGGTCGGTGTGTCGCTGCGGGTATCAGATGAGGCGGTGTTGGGGGCCTGCTGCGTCCCGGCTGGCGTCCAAGATGGCGGCGTCCACGATCCCCATGTGGCTGGAGGCGTCCAAAATGGCTGCTGTTCCGGTGGTTCGCACATGGCTGGGGAGGCCCAAGATGGCGGCCCGCACGGCCCACACGCGGCGCTGCTGGGGTTCGGGGTGGCTTTGGCCCTGCAGACGCTGGCGTAGTGTCCCTTCTTCCCGCAGCCCGAGCAGATCGCATTTTTCGCCGGGCAGCGTGCTCTGGGGTGTTTGGCCTGGCCACAGAAGTAGCATTTCTGGCCTTGGGACACTGCTGCGGTAGTTGTGCCATTGCTGGGATGCGGCTGGGGTGGCACGGCGCTATGAGACGGTCCTACCGTGTCCCAGGCTGTTGTTCCCCGCGGCGTCCACGGTGCAGAGGAGTAGGCATCCATGCCCCGGTAGGCTGCGTCCAATGATAGTACGAGTTCAGAGGCCTTGTTGAGGTCGAGGTCACTCTGCTCCAACAGTCGCTGTCGGGTGTAATTGGACCTGTGGCCCGCTACAAAAGCGTCCCGGATAAGTTCCTCTGTGTACACGGCGGCCTTTACATCCTTACAACCACAGGCCCGGCCAAGCACAGTGCCTGAAGGTATTCCTCGGTCGATTCCCCAGGTTGTTGTTTACGACTCCCCAGGAGGTGCCTGGCGTACACCTCGTTCACTGGGCGCGTGTACTGGTCCTTGAGGAGCTTGAGAGCAGCCGTGTACGAGGACGCGTCCTGGATAACCGAGTACGCTCGGTGGTTCACTTTGGAGGTCAGGACATCCAGTTTGTCCTCATCCGATTTGACCGTTGCAGCGGAGGCGATCAGGAATTTTTCAAAGCACCTAAGCCAGTGAGCAAACTTGGTGGATGCGTCCGCCTCCCGATGGTCATGCTGGTGTGAGGATCTTCTCCATTATAAAAAATCTTGTTAATAAAATTGATGCGCTATCAATTACCCAAAAGACTGAGGTTAAGCGAGTAACTAACAGGCTTTTATTAACAAGAGAATGAAGGTGTGCCTCGAGTGGTCGACCAGTCCAGAATACAGAGGGACTGTGGAGCAGTCACCTTTATACCTGGACTTGTGGGAGGAGTCAGCCGAGGCATGTACAGACATGTACACAGTGGAATACAAACACCCGTACAGGCAGGTATAACAGTGGTTTACCACATTGGTGCAGGGCTTGTGCCTCGAATGTTGCCACTTCCCGTGCTTCATCTGCGTGAGGAATCCACGGCATTTGATTGGGCTGTCAAATTGATACACACTTACCCAAAGGACATCAAGACCAAACCTGGCTGGAAGAATATGGCCTGGAACCCCCAGGTGTGGAATTCATAGCTCTGTCGGAGCGCGCTGTGCAGTTCAGTGGGACAGATACAACGCGAGCTGGTGGACTGAGACGGCAGACAGCCCACGTGAAACGCTGTCATTTCAGGTAATACCGTGTTGCTCTTGGGACTTGAGTGATTCTTCTGTGAGCTGGAGTGGGGTTCACTCGAGATTGCAATTAATTTTGAGAGCATGCTATCCTCGAGGATAATATCTCTGCATACTTTTTCCCATTTATATTGCAAATAGTTACGGTCAACTAAAGCCAGTAATCAAAGGTACGCTCTCAGTGCAGACACAAACAAATAACTTACAGGAAACTTTGGTTTATCTGGAGGTTGTATGTCCGGAATACTCGATCTAACGGCAAAAATCAGGAGCCGTTTTCTCTAAGTTTTTTTTTAGTTCTCGTTCATTTTTTTTCCCCCCAATCAGGCACTGCAAGGTCTGTAGCTATAGCAACAGCTTCAGCTCGTGACGCTTGCAGCTGCAGCCAACTCTTTAGAAGCTGTTACTAAGCAACAGTGTTTGTTGTCAGATACGGAGATGAAAACCTCCGTATGCTTCAACATTAACTTTGTATGTCCGGCAGTTTTGCTAGATCGGCAACACGCCGGTCCCGGATATCACAAAGTTTCCTGTATTTCATTCAAGCACTAAAAAAAAATCTCCCCAGTTCCTGGAACCTACATGTGGTATAATTGGAGTATAAAGCAAGAACTCAAGTTTATATCGTGCCTTTCATATCCTCAGAACGTCCCAAAGCGCTTCAGTCATGAACTACTTTTGATGTGCAGTCACTGTCATAATGCAGGGTAATGTACGGCACAATTAAACCAATGCAGGATAGTCATTTCTTCAGTTCTAAGCAACCTCAAGCTCCCCAAAGGACAAAAGGGAGTTGATCTACACCAAGGCTTCTGTCAAATGGGAGCTAGGGAACACCCAAAAATGACCTGGGTTGACATGCATATTATTTCCCCTTCTGCTCTGTGTGTGAAGATGCCCTGTGGGGGATCATGGACCCGCTCAGAGCCTTCCTAAACAGTCAGGCTGAGGGGCTAGGCACTCAACAGTGGTGGGCTTCCAACCGTACCACATCGCGACACTGGGCCAGCCGAGAAGGGTCTCGTCCCTGCCCAACAACCAGACAATTCAAATTAAATCAATGGCATCATTTGGCAGACATGCTGTGATAACCGTTCAACCTGAATTGCAAAGAACAAAAAACAACCACTATCTAATCCGTCTCAAGCTCTAGTGGCGAAACATAGGCTCAGCATGGTGGCATTGGAGAAATAACCACTTGCCGCAAACTTTGCCTCCGCCCCCACCGAAAGGTTGTAGACTGGAAACCACCTGGTCTCCCCAAAGAAAATTGCTTCTCCTCTCCCCGTGACAGCATCTCATTTTGACTCCGCCACTCCAGGTTCATAATCAAAGCCAAGGAATCCCCAGGCAAAACCCCCTCCACTGTCATTTCACAGCACCAAGTGCGAGCACGCCTACAGATTGATGTTGATTATCGAGCTTCCTCTAGTATTAAAGTACAGCTGTTATGGCGTCAGTCCAAGCATCAGTCGAATTGCTGTGCGGCGTAATAGCGCAAAGGTGCAGCAATGTACTGTGCCATAGTGTGGTACAGTACAGCTTCACACTGCGACTCCTACTCTGAGTATCCAAGTACAGCTGGGTTGCTTGGTGCACAGAAACTGGCAGAAGCGAGGGAAGTGGTCGAACCCTGGGAGCTTCAGACTGCCTATAAAGAAGAGGATAGGTCATAAAACTGCCCAAATACCAGACTTATCTGCAACTGCTGTTGATCACAGGCTGCACTTAAAGGCTCTGCCGATTTGTGACTTATCTTGGGAGGTTCTGTGGTACCTGTACCTCACCGCCCCGGTCAAACCACCATCATGGTTACATGGCTCAACCACAGCATCTTTATGGCTGTTGGCCGGCAAATGCTGCCTGCTCACACTCTTTACGATGAGACGTGCAAGTACAGGATTGCTTGATCAAATTGGACCCCACATCATGTCTGCAAGTAAGAAGAATATAAGCATGGACATCCTTACAGCTACAACTTGCTTGCAACGAGCAGGTCATTGTGTAGAGCTATTTACAATGGAAGGAAAAGAATCACACAGTGACGTGAGACACCTGCTGTGGAGGGTTCTGTTGCTGGGAAGGATGTGCCACACTTGATGCAAATTCTGAAGCTGGAAGGGCAACCGAAGGGTTGGGGCCACCCAAAGTCATTCCCATTTGTAGTCAACTGACGTTGGCCAGGATTTAATATGCGATTAGCCAAATGGCAGGGAAACCTTTTTCAATCTAGAACTAAATCTATAACTTTTTTTTTAAGTCAACACTTCCCGTGTCGTGCCCAGGGAGTGCAGCAGGGAATGCAAGACTGAGAACACAAACGGAAACCAGCCATTGCCGATTAAACTTCCCTCAGGCCTGAGAAACGGACTTTGGTCTGCTGTTATAATGATAGGAGAAAAATAACTAACGGCAGCCTCTCCTCGGACACGGCAGAGGGGGGGGGGGGGAATCACAGTTGGTGACCGTGACCATAATTCGGTGAGATTTAAGGTAGTCATGGAAAAGGACAAAGATGGACCGGAAATAAAGGTTCTAAATTGGGGGGAAGGCCGATTTTAATATGATAAGGCAGGATCTGGCCAAAGTGGACTGGGATCAGCTTCTTGTAGGAAAATCCACATCAGAGCAGTGGGAGTCTTTCAGAAAGGAAATAGAGAGAGTACAATGCCAACATGTTCCCGTAAAGGCTAAGGGTGGAACCAACAAACCCAGGGAACCCTGGATGTCAAGGGATATACAAGAATGGATTAGGAAAAAAAGGGAGGCTTTTGGCAGATACAAAGAACTAAAACAGTGGAAGCCCTAGAGGAGTATAGAAAGTGCAGGGGGGTACTTAAAAAAGAAATTAGGAGAGCGAAGAGGGGGCATGAAAAAACACTGGCGGGCAAAATAAAGGAAAACCCCATGGTGTTTTATAAGTATATTAAGGGCAAGAGGATAACCAGGGAAAGAGTAGGGCCCATTAGGGACCAAAGTGGCAATCTGTGTGTAGAGCCGGAAGATGTAGGTGAGGTTTTAAATGAGTATTTTGCATCTGTGTTCACATGGAGAAGGACGATGTAGGTATAGAAATCAGGCAGGGGGATTGTGATGTACTTGAACAAATTAGCATTGAGGGGGAGGAGGTACTAGCGGTTTTAGCAGGCTTAAAAGTGGATAAATCCCCAGGCCCTGACGGGGTGTATCCCAGGTTGCTGTGTGAGGCAAAGGAGGAGATTGCAGGGGCTCTGACACAATTTTTCAGAACCTCTCTGGCCACAGGGGAGGTGCCAGAGGACTGGAGGACAGCTAACTAGTATCATTGTTCAAGGAGGGTAGTAGGGATAAACCAGGGAATTACAGGTAAGTGAGCCTAACATCAGTGGTAGGGAAATTATTGGAAAAAATTCTGAGGGACAGAATTAGTCTCCACTTGGAAAGGCAGGGATTAATCAGGGATAGTCAGCATGGCTTTGTCAGGGGGAGATCATGTCTAACCAATTTGATTGAATTTTTCAAGGGGGTGACTAGGTGTGTGGATGAGGGTAGTGCAGTTGATGTAGTCTACATGGACGTCAGTAAGGCTTTTGACAAAGTCCCGCATGGGAGACTGGTCAAGAAGGTAAGAGCCCATGGGATCCAGGGCAATTTGGCACATTGGATCCAAAATTGGCTTAGTGGCAGGAGGCAGAGGGTGATGGTCAAAGGTTGTTTTTGTGACTGGAAGCCTGTGTCCAGTGGTGTACCGCAGGGATCGCTGCTGGGTTCTTTGCTGTTTGTAGCGTACATTAATGATTTAGATATGAATGTAGGAAGTATGATCAGTAAGTTCACAGATGACACGAAAATTGGTGGAGTGGTAAATAGCGAGGAGGGAAGCCTCAGGCTACAGGATGATATAGACGGATTGGTCAGATGGGCAGAACAGTGGCAAATGGAATTTAACCCTGGGAGGACTAACAAGGCAAGGGAATACACAATGAATGGTAGGATCCTAGGAAGGACAGAGGATCAGAGGGACCTTGGTGTGCATGTACATAAATCCATGAAGGCAGCAGGACAGGTAGATAAGGTGGTTAAAAAGGCATATGGGATACTTGCCTTCATTAGCCGAGGCATAGAATAAGAGCAGGGAGGTTATGATGGAACTGTACAAAACGCTAGTTTGGCCACAGCTGGAGTACTGTGTGCAGTTCTGGTCGCCACACTATAGGAAGGATGTGATTGCATTGGAGAGGGTGCAGAGGAGATTCATCAGGATGTTACCTGGGCTGGAGCGCTTCAGCAATGAAGAGAGACTGGACAGGCTGGGGTTGTTTTCCTTAGAGCAGAGAAGGCTGAGGTGTACAAAATTATGAGGGGCATAGATAGGGTAGATAGAAAGGAACTTTTCTCCTTAGTAGAGGGGTCAATAACCAGGGGGCATAGTTTCAAGGTAAGGGACAGGAGGTTTAGAGGGGATTTGAGGAAAAACTTTTTCACCCAGAGGGTGGTTGGAATCTGGAACTCACTGCCTGAAAGGGTGGTAGAGGCAGGAACCCTCACAACATTCAAGAAGCATTTAGATGAGCACTTGAAACGCCATAGCATACAAGGCTACGGACCAAGTGCTGGAAAATGGAATTAGAATAGACAGGGCTTGATGGCCGGCGCGGACACAATGGGCCGAAGGGCCTCTTTCTGTGCTGTATAACTCCATGACTCTATCACCTGACCAGCGAAGGCATGAATTTCTTAGTGTCCCAAGGTCCTTTCTTTCATGAATTAGGGACATAGGAACAGGAGGAGGTCATTTAGCCTCTCGAGCCTGTTCCACCTTTCAATTAGATCATGGCTGATCTGTATCTTAACTCCATCTACTTGCTATGATTCCATAACTCTTTAACACCAATACCTAACAAAACTGAAATTGATGCCCAGCCTTAAACAGCTTTTTGGGGAGAGAGTTCTAGATTTCCAATTCTACTTGTATGTTGAGTACGAATGAGCAAGAATCCAAAGAGATTAATGTATTACTGAGCATCAATGCTTGGACTCCGGCGCTGTCGGGAGACACTGGTGAGAAAGCACCCAGGAGGAGAAACTTGGCGTAGTGCCAACGCCATTAACAATTCATATCAACGCAAGGAGAACTTTCAGAATGTTTAGCATTCGGTGGTAACTCTGCTCAACTCTTCATGCTGAACACTCCAAAAAGCATTAGTAGGGCCGTGAGCGAGTCACCGTGCCCAAGCACAACTGGTCGGCAGTCACGCAGGCAAAGTCACTCTCCTTCCCCTGGTGGACGAGGGGGAAAGAGCGTCTAGGGTTCATCTGGTCTGGCATTCCGTCACTCAATTAGCGGAAAGCAAGAAGATGGCCTTTTCAGCAACTCACAGGCCAACTGTTTCGGAGTCAACAGTGGAATGTAGGAGGCACAGAAAATAGATCAAGTAAAGTTTTGTAAAGTTTTTAAAAATGTAGAACGGTATAAAATTGCCAGAATGGGATTTACTGGGTAGAAATCTGGTAAAAGCAAAGCTAAAATACAAACGAGAAAGAGAATAGGAAAAAATGAAGATGGGGCAAATAGGAACAATACAAAATATAACTGTTTAATTTGGCAGTATAAAACTATTACAAGTAATAAAGCTGCCCCTCACAGCAGCGTTGTTTTACTGCCGTAGTATATGCGTTTCAAAATTATGCTGGCTAAAAATCTTTTTAAATGGTTGCCAAAAGGGAGACTGAAGTTTCCCGAGATCTCCTGGTAATCGAAGGATGAAAAGGATTTATTAACATTACTTAAAAATTTACACATGGATTACTTTGGAGTTTACCCCCCAAAGCAAAACTGCACTGGCGATTAATTTCAAAAAAATTACCATTAAACACAACACAATGCTCATCAAGAACTTTAATGCGAGATAGAGGGCTGGCCTAATATACTGAACTGATGGTCAATCATTTTGCTACAAGCAGGATCGTTGTTGCACCAATTCTAATCGGGACAGCCATAGGGAATGTATCTCCTCTTCAACAGTGATGGGAAGACAGGCACATTACTCCTTCCACAGTGGCAGCTGAGTTTTATCAAGTTGTGACACACTCAAAGGACCCGATTAAATCCCCGATACGCTGCGAGGTTCCAGGTCATGGGCAAGGTTCACAACTGGGAGGAAAAGCTGCTTTCCCCCCACATAGTGGGAAAGCAGTTGGGACGTCAGGCAGAGGACTGCGGGTTGCAATCCTGTGTCAGGGCGTAACGGACGCCACAAGCCACTTCATTTCATGACGTCATCTGAAGCCTTCAACTGGATGGCTGCAGAGACGGTATCGCTAGCCGCAGAGTCTGCGTTTCTAGCCCGCACCTGCAGTCAGAACCAAATGGGCATCCTTGCCAGGGATGGCATAGCAGAAACCAACACTTGAGGTAGATCCTTAAGCTGCAAAAAGGCACAGAGGCTACTGCCAGTTAGAGCTGCCCCCATCAGCAATGATGTAATATAAAGGCAGCACCAGTCTCAGATCTGCATTGTTGAACTGTAGAATACTTCATCAATCAGATCTTATCATTCTCGATGAAACTGTGATTCACAACTTGTGATTCTTCAAAGTTAACCATGTGATCAGTTCTTGTACAAAACCATATTTCTATTTTAAATTAACAGTTACAAAAATGCCTCTTCATTTAAAACATTTACAAGGTAGCTGCCTGATGGTTGAAAAGGTAAATGCATTGCATGGCACAGCACAAGGTGCACAGACCTGAAGTCCAACCTGCGATCTGGGTGGAGTTAATCTCAGTAGTTGAGCTGCTCCAGTTGGCCTCAGTGGTCCCATGCTGGGGGGGGGAGGGGGGTAGTTGACCAGAATTCCCACTTCCCATCACCGTCCAGTTACCCCTGCTGGTATATTACAAGGACAGGGTCAGATTCAGTGTCCCACAGTTCACTGTCCATCACTGTCCAGTTACCCCTGCTGGTATATTACAAGGACAGGGTCAGATTCAGTGTTCCACAGTTCACTAGTCTGTCCATCACCGTCCAGTTACCCCTGCTGGTATATTACAAGGACAGGGTCAGATTCAGTGTTCCACAGTTCACTAGTCTGTCCATCACCGTCCAGTTACCCCTGCTGGTATATTACAAGGACAGGTTCAGATTCAGTGTCCCACAGTTCACTGTCCATCACTGTCCAGTTACCCCTGCTGGTATATTACAAGGACAGGGTCAGATTCAGCGTTCCACAGTTCACTAGTCTGTCCATCACCGTCCAGTTACCCCTGCTGGTATATTACAAGGACAGGGTCAGATTCAGTGTTCCACAGTTCACTAGTCTGTCCATCACTGTCCAGTTACCCCTGCTGGTATATTACAAGGACAGGGTCAGATTCAGTGTTCCACAGTTCACTAGTCTGTCCATCACCGTCCAGTTACCCCTGCTGGTATATTACAAGGACAGGGTCAGATTCAGTGTTCCACAGTTCACTAGTCTGTCCATCACCGTCCAGTTACCCCTGCTGGTATATTACAAGGACAGGGTCAGATTCAGTGTTCCACAGTTCACTTGTCTGTCCATCACTGTCCAGTTACCCCTGCTGGTATATTACAGGGACAGGGTCAGATTCAGTGTTCCACAGTTCACTCGTCTGTCCATCACTGTCCAGTTACCCCAGCTGGTATATTACAAGGACAGGGTCAGATTCAGTGTTCCACAGTTCACTTGTCCGTCCATCACCGTCCAGTTACCCCTGCTGGTATATTACAAGGACAGGGTCAGATTCAGTGTTCCACAGTTCACTAGTCCGTCCATCACCGTCCAGTTACCCCTGCTGGTATATTACAAGGACAGGGTCAGATTCAGTGTTCCACAGTTCACTAGTCTGTCCATCACCGTCCAGTTACCCCTGCTGGTATATTACAAGGACAGGGTCAGATTCAGTGTTCCACAGTTCACTAGTCTGTCCAACACTGTCCAGTTACCCCTGCTGGTATATTACAAGGACAGGGTCAGATTCAGTGTTCCACAGTTCACTAGTCTGTCCATCACCGTCCAGTTACCCCTGCTGGTATATTACAAGGACAGGGTCAGATTCAGTGTTCCACAGTTCACTAGTCTGTCCATCACCGTCCAGTTACCCCTGCTGGTATATTACAAGGACAGGGTCAGATTCAGTGTTCCACAGTTCACTAGTCTGTCCATCACCGTCCAGTTACCCCTGCTGGTATATTACAAGGACAGGGTCAGATTCAGTGTTCCACAGTTCACTAGTCTGTCCATCACTGTCCAGTTACCCCTGCTGGTATATTACAGGGACAGGGTCAGATTCAGTGTTCCACAGTTCACTCGTCTGTCCATCACAGTCCAGTTACCCCTGCTGGTATATTACAGGGACAGGGTCAGATTCAGTGTTCCACAGTTCACTCGTCTGTCCATCACCGTCCAGTTACCCTGCTGGTATATTACAAGGACAGGGTCAGATTCAGTGTTCCACAGTTCACTAGTCTGTCCGTCACTGTCCAGTTACCCCTGCTGGTATATTACAAGGACAGGGTCAGATTCAGTGTTCCACAGTTGACTAGTCTGTCCATCACTGTCCAGTTACCCCTGCTGGTATATTACAAGGACAGGGTCAGATTCAGTGTTCCACAGTTCACTAGTCTGTCCGTCACTGTCCAGTTACCCCTGCTGGTATATTACAGGGACAGGGTCAGATTCAGTGTTCCACAGTTCACTAGTCTGTCCATCACTGTCCAGTTACCCCTGCTGGTATATTACAAGGACAGGGTCAGATTCAGTGTTCCACAGTTCACTAGTCTGTCCATCACTGTCCAGTTACCCCTGCTGGTATATTACAAGGACAGGGTCAGATTCAGTGTTCCACAGTTCACTAGTCTGTCCATCACTGTCCAGTTACCCCTGCTGGTATATTACAGGGACAGGGTCAGATTCAGTGTTCCACAGTTGACTAGTCTGTCCATCACTGTCCAGTTACCCCTGCTGGTATATTACAAGGACAGGGTCAGATTCAGTGTTCCACAGTTCACTAGTCTGTCCATCACTGTCCAGTTACCCCTGCTGGTATATTACAAGGACAGGGTCAGATTCAGTGTTCCACAGTTCATTAGTCTGTCCATCACTGTCCAGTTACCCCTGCTGGTATATTACAGGGACAGGGTCAGATTCAGTGTTCCACAGTTCACTAGTCTGTCCATCACTGTCCAGTTACCCCTGCTGGTGTATTACAGGGACAGGGTCAGATTCAGTGTTCCACAGTTCACTAGTCTGTCCATCACTGTCCAGTTACCCCAGCTGGTATATTACAAGGACAGGGTCAGATTCAGTGTTCCACAGTTCACTAGTCTGTCCATCACCGTCCAGTTACCCCTGCTGGTATATTACAAGGACAGGGTCAGATTCAGTGTTCCACAGTTCACTAGTCTGTCCATCACTGTCCAGTTACCCCTGCTGGTATATTACAAGGACAGGGTCAGATTCAGTGTTCCACAGTTCACCAGTATGCCCATCACCATCCAGTTACCCCTGCTGGTATATTACAAGGACAGGGTCAGATTCAGTGTTCCACAGTTCACTAGTCTGTCCGTCACTGTCCAGTTACCCCTGCTGGTATATTACAGGGACAGGGTCAGATTCAGTGTTCCACAGTTCACTAGTCTGTCCATCACCGTCCAGTTACCCCTGCTGGTATATTACAAGGACAGGGTCAGATTCAGTGTTCCACAGTTCACTAGTCTGTCCATCACCGTCCAGTTACCCCTGCTGGTATATTACAAGGACAGGGTCAGATTCAGTGTTCCACAGTTCACTAGTCTGTCCATCACTGTCCAGTTACCCCTGCTGGTATATTACAAGGACAGGGTCAGATTCAGTGTTCCACAGTTGACTAGTCTGTCCATCACTGTCCAGTTACCCCTGCTGGTATATTACAAGGACAGGGTCAGATTCAGTGTTCCACAGTTCACTAGTCCGTCCATCACTGTCCAGTTACCCCTGCTGGTATATTACAAGGACAGGGTCAGATTCAGTGTTCCACAGTTCACTAGTCTGTCCATCACTGTCCAGTTACCCCTGCTGGTATATTACAGGGACAGGGTCAGATTCAGTGTTCCACAGTTCACTAGTCTGTCCATCACTGTCCAGTTACCCCTGCTGGTATATTACAGGGACAGGGTCAGATTCAGTGTTCCACAGTTGACTAGTCTGTCCATCACAGTCCAGTTACCCCTGCTGGTATATTACAAGGACAGGGTCAGATTCAGTGTTCCACAGTTCACTAGTCTGTCCATCACTGTCCAGTTACCCCTGCTGGTATATTACAAGGACAGGGTCAGATTCAGTGTTCCACAGTTCATTAGTCTGTCCATCACCGTCCAGTTACCCCTGCTGGTATATTACAAGGACAGGGTCAGATTCAGTGTTCCACAGTTCACTAGTCTGTCCATCACTGTCCAGTTACCCCTGCTGGTATATTACAAGGACAGGGTCAGATTCAGTGTTCCACAGTTCACTAGTCTGTCCATCACTGTCCAGTTACCCCTGCTGGTATATTACAAGGACAGGGTCAGATTCAGTGTTCCACAGTTCACTAGTTTGTCCATCACTGTCCAGTTACCCCTGCTGGTATATTACAAGGACAGGGTCAGATTCAGTGTTCCACAGTTCACTAGTCTGTCCATCACCGTCCAGTTACCCCTGCTGGTATATTACAAGGACAGGGTCAGATTCAGTGTTTCACAGTTCACCAGTATGCCCATCACCATCCAGTTACCCCTGCTGGTATATTACAGGGACAGGGTCAGATTCAGTGTTCCACAGTTCACTAGTCTGTCCATCACTGTCCAGTTACCCCTGCTGGTATATTACAAGGACAGGGTCAGATTCAGTGTTCCACAGTTCACTAGTCTGTCCATCACCGTCCAGTTACCCCTGCTGGTATATTACAAGGACAGGGTCAGATTCAGTGTTCCACAGTTCACTAGTCTGTCCGTCACTGTCCAGTTACCCCTGCTGGTATATTACAGGGACAGGGTCAGATTCAGTGTTCCACAGTTCACTAGTCTGTCCATCACTGTCCAGTTACCCCTGCTGCTATATTACAGGGACAGGGTCAGATTCAGTGTTCCACAGTTGACGAGTCTGTCCATCACAGTCCAGTTACCCCTGCTGGTATATTACAAGGACAGGGTCAGATTCAGTGTTCCACAGTTCACTAGTCTGTCCATCACTGTCCAGTTACCCCTGCTGGTATATTACAAGGACAGGGTCAGATTCAGTGTTCCACAGTTCACTAGTCTGTCCATCACCGTCCAGTTACCCCTGCTGGTATATTACAAGGACAGGGTCAGATTCAGTGTTCCACAGTTCACTAGTCTGTCCATCACTGTCCAGTTACCCCTGCTGGTATATTACAGGGACAGGGTCAGATTCAGTGTTCCACAGTTCACTAGTCTGTCCATCACTGTCCAGTTACCCCTGCTGGTATATTACAGGGACAGGGTCAGATTCAGTGTTCCACAGTTGACTAGTCTGTCCATCACAGTCCAGTTACCCCTGCTGGTATATTACAAGGACAGGGTCAGATTCAGTGTTCCACAGTTCACTAGTCTGTCCATCACCGTCCAGTTACCCCTGCTGGTATATTACAAGGACAGGGTCAGATTCAGTGTTCCACAGTTCACTAGTCTGTCCATCACCGTCCAGTTACCCCTGCTGGTATATTACAAGGACAGGGTCAGATTCAGTGTTCCACAGTTCACTAGTCTGTCCATCACCGTCCAGTTACCCCTGCTGGTATATTACAAGGACAGGGTCAGATTCAGTGTTCCACAGTTCACTAGTCTGTCCATCACTGTCCAGTTACCCCTGCTGGTATATTACAGGGACAGGGTCAGATTCAGTGTTCCACAGTTGACTAGTCTGTCCATCACAGTCCAGTTATCCCTGCTGGTATATTACAAGGACAGGGTCAGATTCAGTGTTCCACAGTTCACTAGTCTGTCCATCACTGTCCAGTTACTCCTGCTGGTATATTACAAGGACAGGGTCAGATTCAGTGTTCCACAGTTCATTAGTCTGTCCATCACCGTCCAGTTACCCCTGCTGGTATATTACAAGGACAGGGTCAGATTCAGTGTTCCACAGTTCACTAGTCTGTCCATCACTGTCCAGTTACCCCTGCTGGTATATTACAAGGACAGGGTCAGATTCAGTGTTCCACAGTTGACTAGTCTGTCCATCACTGTCCAGTTACCCCTGCTGGTATATTACAAGGACAGGGTCAGATTCAGTGTTCCACAATTCACCAGTCTGTCCATCACTGTCCAGTTACCCCTGCTGGTATATTACAAGGACAGGGTCAGATTCAGTGTTCCACAGTTCACTAGTCCGTCCATCACTGTCCAGTTACCCCTGCTGGTATATTACAAGGACAGGGTCAGATTCAGTGTTCCACAGTTCACTAGTCTGTCCATCACTGTCCAGTTACCCCTGCTGGTATATTACAGGGACAGGGTCAGATTCAGTGTTCCACAGTTCACTAGTCTGTCCATCACTGTCCAGTTACCCCTGCTGGTATATTACAGGGACAGGGTCAGATTCAGTGTTCCACAGTTGACTAGTCTGTCCATCACAGTCCAGTTACCCCTGCTGGTATATTACAAGGACAGGGTCAGATTCAGTGTTCCACAGTTCACTAGTCTGTCCATCACTGTCCAGTTACCCCTGCTGGTATATTACAAGGACAGGGTCAGATTCAGTGTTCCACAGTTCACTAGTCTGTCCATCACTGTCCAGTTACCCCTGCTGGTATATTACAAGGACAGGGTCAGATTCAGTGTTTCACAGTTCACCAGTATGCCCATCACCATCCAGTTACCCCTGCTGGTATATTACAGGGACAGGGTCAGATTCAGTGTTCCACAGTTCACTAGTCTGTCCATCACTGTCCAGTTACCCCTGCTGGTATATTACAAGGACAGGGTCAGATTCAGTGTTCCACAGTTCACTAGTCTGTCCATCACCGTCCAGTTACCCCTGCTGGTATATTACAAGGACAGGGTCAGATTCAGTGTTCCACAGTTCACTAGTCTGTCCGTCACTGTCCAGTTACCCCTGCTGGTATATTACAGGGACAGGGTCAGATTCAGTGTTCCACAGTTCACTAGTCTGTCCATCACCGTCCAGTTACCCCTGCTGGTATATTACAAGGACAGGGTCAGATTCAGTGTTCCACAGTTCACTAGTCTGTCCGTCACTGTCCAGTTACCCCTGCTGGTATATTACAGGGACAGGGTCAGATTCAGTGTTCCACAGTTGACGAGTCTGTCCATCACAGTCCAGTTACCCCTGCTGGTATATTACAAGGACAGGGTCAGATTCAGTGTTCCACAGTTCACTAGTCTGTCCATCACTGTCCAGTTACCCCTGCTGGTATATTACAAGGACAGGGTCAGATTCAGTGTTCCACAGTTCACTAGTCTGTCCATCACCGTCCAGTTACCCCTGCTGGTATATTACAAGGACAGGGTCAGATTCAGTGTTCCACAGTTCACTAGTCTGTCCATCACCGTCCAGTTACCCCTGCTGGTATATTACAAGGACAGGGTCAGATTCAGTGTTCCACAGTTCACTAGTCTGTCCATCACTGTCCAGTTACCCCTGCTGGTATATTACAAGGACAGGGTCAGATTCAGTGTTCCACAGTTCACTAGTCTGTCCATCACTGTCCAGTTACCCCTGCTGGTATATTACAAGGACAGGGTCAGATTCAGTGTTCCACAGTTCACTAGTCTGTCCATCACTGTCCAGTTACCCCTGCTGGTATATTACAAGGACAGGGTCAGATTCAGTGTTCCACAGTTCACTAGTCTGTCCATCACTGTCCAGTTACCCCTGCTGGTATATTACAAGGACAGGGTCAGATTCAGTGTTCCACAGTTCATTAGTCTGTCCATCACCGTCCAGTTACCCCTGCTGGTATATTACAAGGACAGGGTCAGATTCAGTGTTCCACAGTTCACCAGTCTGTCCATCACTGTCCAGTTACCCCTGCTGGTATATTACAAGGACAGGGTCAGATTCAGTGTTCCACAGTTCACTAGTCTGTCCATCACCGTCCAGTTACCCCTGCTGGTATATTACAAGGACAGGGTCAGATTCAGTGTTCCACAGTTCACTAGTCCGTCCATCACTGTCCAGTTACCCCTGCTGGTATATTACAAGGACAGGGTCAGATTCAGTGTTCCACAGTTCACTAGTCTGTCCATCACTGTCCAGTTACCCCTGCTGGTATATTACAGGGACAGGGTCAGATTCAGTGTTCCACAGTTCACTAGTCTGTCCATCACTGTCCAGTTACCCCTGCTGGTATATTACAGGGACAGGGTCAGATTCAGTGTTCCACAGTTGACTAGTCTGTCCATCACAGTCCAGTTACCCCTGCTGGTATATTACAAGGACAGGGTCAGATTCAGTGTTCCACAGTTCACTAGTCTGTCCATCGCCGTCCAGTTACCCCTGCTGGTATATTACAAGGACAGGGTCAGATTCAGTGTTCCACAGTTCACTAGTCTGTCCATCACCGTCCAGTTACCCCTGCTGGTATATTACAAGGACAGGGTCAGATTCAGTGTTCCACAGTTCATTAGTCTGTCCATCACCGTCCAGTTACCCCTGCTGGTATATTACAAGGACAGGGTCAGATTCAGTGTTCCACAGTTCACTAGTCTGTCCATCACCGTCCAGTTACCCCTGCTGGTATATTACAAGGACAGGGTCAGATTCAGTGTTCCACAGTTCACTAGTCTGTCCATCACCGTCCAGTTACCCCTGCTGGTATATTACAAGGACAGGGTCAGATTCAGTGTTCCACAGTTCACTAGTCTGTCCGTCACTGTCCAGTTACCCCTGCTGGTATATTACAGGGACAGGGTCAGATTCAGTGTTCCACAGTTGACTAGTCTGTCCATCACAGTCCAGTTATCCCTGCTGGTATATTACAAGGACAGGGTCAGATTCAGTGTTCCACAGTTCACTAGTCTGTCCATCACTGTCCAGTTACTCCTGCTGGTATATTACAAGGACAGGGTCAGATTCAGTGTTCCACAGTTCATTAGTCTGTCCATCACCGTCCAGTTACCCCTGCTGGTATATTACAAGGACAGGGTCAGATTCAGTGTTCCACAGTTCACTAGTCTGTCCATCACTGTCCAGTTACCCCTGCTGGTATATTACAAGGACAGGGTCAGATTCAGTGTTCCACAGTTCACCAGTATGCCCATCACCATCCAGTTACCCCTGCTGGTATATTACAAGGACAGGGTCAGATTCAGTGTTCCACAGTTCACTAGTCTGTCCGTCACTGTCCAGTTACCCCTGCTGGTATATTACAGGGACAGGGTCAGATTCAGTGTTCCACAGTTCACTAGTCTGTCCATCACCGTCCAGTTACCCCTGCTGGTATATTACAAGGACAGGGTCAGATTCAGTGTTCCACAGTTCACTAGTCTGTCCATCACCGTCCAGTTACCCCTGCTGGTATATTACAAGGACAGGGTCAGATTCAGTGTTCCACAGTTCACTAGTCTGTCCATCACTGTCCAGTTACCCCTGCTGGTATATTACAAGGACAGGGTCAGATTCAGTGTTCCACAGATCACTGGTCTGTCCATCACTGTCCAGTTACCCCTGCTGGTATATTACAAGGACAGGGTCAGATTCAGTGTTCCACAGTTCACTAGTCTGTCCATCACTGTCCAGTTACCCCTGCTGGTATATTACAAGGACAGGGTCAGATTCAGTGTTCCACAGTTCACTAGTCTGTCCATCACCGTCCAGTTACCCCTGCTGGTATATTACAAGGACAGGGTCAGATTCAGTGTTCCACAGTTCACGAGTCTTTCCATCACTGTCCAGTTACCCCTGCTGGTGTATTACAAGGACAGGGTCAGATTCAGTGTTCCACAGTTCACTAGTCTGTCCATCACTGTCCAGTTACCCCTGCTGGTATATTACAAGGACAGGGTCAGATTCAGTGTTCCACAGTTCACTAGTCTGTCCATCACTGTCCAGTTACACCTGCTGGTATATTACAAGGACAGGGTCAGATTCAGTGTTCCACAGTTCACTAGTCTGTCCATCACCGTCCAGTTACCCCTGCTGGTATATTACAAGGACAGGGTCAGATTCAGTGTTTCACAGTTCACCAGTATGCCCATCACCATCCAGTTACCCCTGCTGGTATATTACAAGGACAGGGTCAGATTCAGTGTTCCACAGTTCGCTAGTCCGTCCATCACTGTCCAGTTACCCCTGCTGGTATATTACAAGGACAGGGTCAGATTCAGTGTTCCACAGTTCACTAGTCTGTCCATCACTGTCCAGTTACCCCTGCTGGTATATTACAGGGACAGGGTCAGATTCAGTGTTCCACAGTTCACTACTCTGTCCATCACTGTCCAGTTACCCCTGCTGGTATATTACAAGGACAGGGTCAGATTCAGTGTTCCACAGTTCACTAGTCTGTCCATCACCGTCCAGTTACCCCTGCTGCTATATTACAAGGACAGGGTCAGATTCAGTGTTCCACAGTTCACTAGTCTGTCCGTCACTGTCCAGTTACCCCTGCTGGTATATTACAGGGACAGGGTCAGATTCAGTGTTCCACAGTTCACTAGTCTGTCCATCACTGTCCAGTTACCCCTGCTGGTATATTACAGGGACAGGGTCAGATTCAGTGTTCCACAGTTGACTAGTCTGTCCATCACAGTCCAGTTACCCCTGCTGGTATATTACAAGGACATGGTCAGATTCAGTGTTCCACAGTTCACTAGTCTGTCCATCACTGTCCAGTTACCCCTGCTGGTATATTACAAGGACAGGGTCAGATTCAGTGTTCCACAATTCACTAGTCTGTCCATCACCGTCCAGTTACCCCTGCTGGTATATTACAAGGACAGGGTCAGATTCAGTGTTCCACAGTTCACTAGTCTGTCCATCACCGTCCAGTTACCCCTGCTGGTATATTACAAGGACAGGGTCAGATTCAGTGTTCCACAGTTCACTAGTCTGTCCATCACCGTCCAGTTACCCCTGCTGGTATATTACAAGGACAGGGTCAGATTCAGTGTTCCACAGTTCACTAGTCTGTCCATCACTGTCCAGTTACCCCTGCTGGTATATTACAAGGACAGGGTCAGATTCAGTGTTCCACAGATCACTAGTCTGTCCATCACTGTCCAGTTACCCCTGCTGGTATATTACAAGGACAGGGTCAGATTCAGTGTTCCACAGTTCACCAGTATGCCCATCACCATCCAGTTACCCCTGCTGGTATATTACAAGGACAGGGTCAGATTCAGTGTTCCACAGTTCACTAGTCCGTCCATCACTGTCCAGTTACCCCTGCTGGTATATTACAAGGACAGGGTCAGATTCAGTGTTCCACAGTTCACTAGTCTGTCCATCACTGTCCAGTTACCCCTGCTGGTATATTACAAGGACAGGGTCAGATTCAGTGTTCCACAGTTCACTAGTCTGTCCATCACCGGCCAGTTACCCCTGCTGGTATATTACAAGGACAGGGTCAGATTCAGTGTTCCACAGTTCACTAGTCTGTCCATCACCGTCCAGTTACCCCTGCTGGTATATTACAAGGACAGGGTCAGATTCAGTGTTCCACAGTTCACTAGTCTGTCCATCACCGTCCAGTTACCCCTGCTGGTATATTACAAGGACAGGGTCAGATTCAGTGTTCCACAGTTCACTAGTCTGTCCATCACCGTCCAGTTACCCCTGCTGGTATATTACAAGGACAGGGTCAGATTCAGTGTTCCACAGTTCACTAGTCTGTCCGTCACTGTCCAGTTACCCCTGCTGGTATATTACAGGGACAGGGTCAGATTCAGTGTTCCACAGTTCACTAGTCTGTCCATCACTGTCCAGTTACCCCTGCTGGTATATTACAGGGACAGGGTCAGATTCAGTGTTCCACAGTTGACTAGTCTGTCCATCACTGTCCAGTTACCCCTGCTGGTATATTACAGGGACAGGGTCAGATTCAGTGTTCCACAGTTGACTAGTCTGTCCATCACAGTCCAGTTACCCCTGCTGGTATATTACAAGGACAGGGTCAGATTCAGTGTTCCACAGTTCACTCGTCTGTCCATCACTGTCCAGTTACCCCTGCTGGTATATTACAAGGACAGGGTCAGATTCAGTGTTCCACAGTTCACTAGTCCGTCCATCACCGTCCAGTTACCCCTGCTGGTATATTACAAGGACAGGGTCAGATTCAGTGTTCCACAGTTCACTCGTCTGTCCATCACTGTCCAGTTACCCCTGCTGGTATATTACAGGGAGAGGGTCAGATTCAGTGTTCCACAGTTCACTAGTCTGTCCATCACTGTCCAGTTACCCCTGCTGGTATATTACAAGGACAGGGTCAGATTCAGTGTTCCACAGTTCACTAGTCTGTCCATCACTGTCCAGTTACCCCTGCTGGTATATTACAAGGACAGGGTCAGATTCAGTGTTCCACAGTTCACTAGTCTGTCCATCACTGTCCAGTTACCCCTGCTGGTATATTACAAGGACAGGGTCAGATTCAGTGTTCCACAGTTCACTAGTCTGTCCATCACTGTCCAGTTACCCCTGCTGGTATATTACAGGGACAGGGTCAGATTCAGTGTTCCACAGTTCATTAGTCTGTCCATGACTGTCCAGTTACCCCTGCTGGTATATTACAGGGACAGGGTCAGATTCAGTGTTCCACAGTTGACTTGTCTGTCCATCACAGTCCAGTTACCCCTGCTGGTATATTACAAGGACAGCGTCAGATTCAGTGTTCCACAGTTCACTAGTCTGTCCATCACTGTCCAGTTACCCCTGCTGGTATATTACAAGGACAGGGTCAGATTCAGTGTTCCACAGTTCACTAGTCTGTCCATCACCGTCCAGTTACCCCTGCTGGTATATTACAAGGACAGGGTCAGATTCAGTGTTCCACAGTTCACTAGTCTGTCCATCACCGTCCAGTTACCCCTGCTGGTATATTACAAGGACAGGGTCAGATTCAGTGTTCCACAGTTCATTAGTCTGTCCATCACCGTCCAGTTCCCCCTGCTGGTATATTACAAGGACAGGGTCAGATTCAGTGTTCCACAGTTCACTAGTCTGTCCATCACCGTCCAGTTACCCCTGCTGGTATATTACAAGGACAGGGTCAGATTCAGTGTTCCACAGTTCACAAGTCTGTCCATCACCGTCCAGTTACCCCTGCTGGTATATTACAAGGACAGGGTCAGATTCAGTGTTCCACAGTTCACTAGTCTGTCCATCACCGTCCAGTTACCCCTGCTGGTATATTACAAGGACAGGGTCAGATTCAGTGTTCCACAGTTCACTAGTCTGTCCATCACCGTCCAGTTACCCCTGCTGGTATATTACAAGGACAGGGTCAGATTCAGTGTTCCACAGTTCACTAGTCTGTCCATCACCGTCCAGTTACCCCTGCTGGTATATTACAAGGACAGGGTCAGATTCAGTGTTCCACAGTTCACTAGTCTGTCCATCACTGTCCAGTTACCCCTGCTGGTATATTACAAGGACAGGGTCAGATTCAGTGTTCCACAGATCACTAGTCTGTCCATCACTGTCCAGTTACCCCTGCTGGTATATTACAAGGACAGGGTCAGATTCAGTGTTCCACAGTTCACCAGTATGCCCATCACCGTCCAGTTACCCCTGCTGGTATATTACAAGGACAGGGTCAGATTCAGTGTTCCACAGTTCACTAGTCCGTCCATCACTGTCCAGTTACCCCTGCTGGTATATTACAAGGACAGGGTCAGATTCAGTGTTCCACAGTTCACTAGTCTGTCCATCACCGTCGAGTTACCCCTGCTGGTATATTACAAGGACAGGCTCAGATTCAGTGTTCCACAGTTCACTAGTCTGTCCATCACTGTCCAGTTACCCCTGCTGGAATATTACAAGGACAGGGTCAGATTCAGTGTTCCACAGTTCACTAGTCTGTCCGTCACCGTCCAGTTACCCCTGCTGGTATATTACAAGGACAGGGTCAGATTCAGTGTTCCACAGTTCACTAGTCTGTCCGTCACTGTCCAGTTACCCCTGCTGGTATATTACAAGGACAGGGTCAGATTCAGTGTTCCACAGATCACTAGTCTGTCCGTCACCGTCCAGTTACCCCTGCTGGTATATTACAAGGACAGGGTCAGATTCAGTGTTCCACAGTTCACTAGTCTGTCCATCACTGTCCAGTTACCCCTGCTGGTATATTACAGGGACAGGGTCAGATTCAGTGTTCCACAGTTCACTAGTCTGTCCATCACTGTCCAGTTACCCCTGCTGGTATATTACAGGGACAGGGTCAGATTCAGTGTTCCACAGTTCATTAGTCTGTCCATGACTGTCCAGTTACCCCTGCTGGTATATTACAGGGACAGGGTCAGATTCAGTGTTCCACAGTTGACTTGTCTGTCCATCACAGTCCAGTTACCCCTGCTGGTATATTACAAGGACAGGGTCAGATTCAGTGTTCCACAGTTCACTAGTCTGTCCATCACTGTCCAGTTACCCCTGCTGGTATATTACAAGGACAGGGTCAGATTCAGTGTTCCACAGTTCACTAGTCTGTCCATCACCGTCCAGTTACCCCTGCTGGTATATTACAAGGACAGGGTCAGATTCAGTGTTCCACAGTTCACTAGTCTGTCCATCACCGTCCAGTTACCCCTGCTGGTATATTACAAGGACAGGGTCAGATTCAGTGTTCCACAGTTCATTAGTCTGTCCATCACCGTCCAGTTACCCCTGCTGGTATATTACAAGGACAGGGTCAGATTCAGTGTTCCACAGTTCACTAGTCTGTCCATCACCGTCCAGTTACCCCTGCTGGTATATTACAAGGACAGGGTCAGATTCAGTGTTCCACAGTTCACAAGTCTGTCCATCACCGTCCAGTTACCCCTGCTGGTATATTACAAGGACAGGGTCAGATTCAGTGTTCCACAGTTCACTAGTCTGTCCATCACCGTCCAGTTACCCCTGCTGGTATATTACAAGGACAGGGTCAGATTCAGTGTTCCACAGTTCACTAGTCTGTCCATCACCGTCCAGTTACCCCTGCTGGTATATTACAAGGACAGGGTCAGATTCAGTGTTCCACAGTTCACTAGTCTGTCCATCACCGTCCAGTTACCCCTGCTGGTATATTACAAGGACAGGGTCAGATTCAGTGTTCCACAGTTCACTAGTCTGTCCATCACTGTCCAGTTACCCCTGCTGGTATATTACAAGGACAGGGTCAGATTCAGTGTTCCACAGTTCACTAGTCTGTCCATCACCGTCCAGTTAGCCCTGCTGGTATATTACAAGGACAGGGTCAGATTCAGTGTTCCACAGTTCACTAGTCTGTCCATCACCGTCCAGTTACCCCTGCTGGTATATTACAAGGACAGGGTCAGATTCAGTGTTCCACAGTTCACTAGTCTGTCCATCACCGTCCAGTTACCCCTGCTGGTATATTACAAGGACAGGGTCAGATTCAGTGTTCCACAGTTCACTCGTCTGTCCATCACTGTCCAGTTACCCCTGCTGGTATATTACAAGGACAGGGTCAGATTCAGTGTTCCACAGTTCACTAGTCTGTCCATCACAGTCCAGTTACCCCTGCTGGTATATTACAAGGACAGGGTCAGATTCAGTGTTCCACAGTTCACTAGTCTGTCCATCACCGTCCAGTTACCCCTGCTGGTATATTACAAGGACAGGGTCAGATTCAGTGTTCCACAGTTCACTAGTCTGTCCATCACTGTCCAGTTACCCCTGCTGGTATATTACAAGGACAGGGTCAGATTCAGTGTTCCACAGTTCATTAGTCTGTCCATCACCGTCCAGTTACCCCTGCTGGTATATTACAAGGACAGGGTCAGATTCAGTGTTCCACAGTTCACTAGTCTGTCCATCACTGTCCAGTTACCCCTGCTGGTATATTACAAGGACAGGGTCAGATTCAGTGTTCCACAGTTCACTAGTCTGTCCATCACTGTCCAGTTACCCCTGCTGGTATATTACAAGGACAGGGTCAGATTCAGTGTTCCACAGTTCACTAGTCTGTCCATCACCGTCCAGTTACCCCTGCTGGTATATTACAAGGACAGGGTCAGATTCAGTGTTCCACAGTTCACTAGTCTGTCCATCACTGTCCAGTTACCCCTGCTGGTATATTACAGGGACAGGGTCAGATTCAGTGTTCCACAGTTCACTAGTCTGTCCATCACTGTCCAGTTACCCCTGCTGGTATATTACAAGGACAGGGTCAGATTCAGTGTTCCACAGTTCACCAGTCTGTCCATCACTGTCCAGTTACCCCTGCTGGTGTATTACAAGGACAGGGTCAGATTCAGTGTTCCACAGTTCACTAGTCTGTCCATCACCGTCCAGTTACCCCTGCTGGTATATTACAAGGACAGGGTCAGATTCAGTGTTCCACAGTTCACTAGTCTGTCCATCACTGTCCAGTTACCCCTGCTGGTATATTACAAGGACAGGGTCAGATTCAGTGTTCCACAGTTCACTAGTCTGTCCATCACTGTCCAGTTACCCCTGTGTGGTAAACCACTGTTGTTAGTATTGTTGTACTTGTCTGTGCATGCCTCAGCTGACTCCGCCCCTGGCTCCACCCTCATGGCTGGGTATAAAGGTCGCTGCTCAGAAGCCTCCGGCCCTTTTGGATACCAGGCAACCCCAAGAGGCATGCTCTGTTCTTTGGTAATAAAAGCCTGTTTATTACTTACTCAATCTCCAGTCTTTTGTAGCAATTGATAGTGCTTCAATTTTATTACCAAAGTTAAATGTTGGCTGCGGATGCTGATCAACCGATGGCGCAAAACGCTGAGCAGCAGGCGCTGCTGCGAGCCCTCAGACCAACATGCCTGGACCTAGACCCCCAAGAAGCGGGTTCGTCGACTAAATTCGCACAATGGCTGCGTTGCTTTGAGGCGTATCTGGAAGCCTCGACCGTGACTCTTGATGAAAATAAACTGAAAATCCTGGCCTCGAAGGTGAGCCACCAAGTCTATACTTTAATCCAAGATGCGACGACCTACGCGGCGGCTATCGACCTACTGAAAGGGCAGTATGCACGCCCGGTTAACACGGTCTATGCCAGGCACCTTTTAAGATCTCGCAGACAGCAGCCCGGGGAATCGGTGGAAGCCTTCCTACGGGCACTGCGGGTACTCGGACGCGGCTGCGACTGCAAGGAAGTATCGGCCGCGGCACATGCGGAGGGACTGATACGAGACGCTTTCGTTGCGGGTCTAAGGTCCGACTACTCCCGGCAGAGGCTGCTGGAGAAGGGTGAAATAGACCTGACAAAGGCAGTGTCCCTCGCGCTCTCGCTCGACGCGGCCCACAGAAATATGGACGCTTTCTCCCCTCATCGCCCCGCGCCGTGGACGCCGCAATCTTGGGCCATGGGACCGCCACCTCCAACTGCTGCAGCGATGTCCAAGGCACAAAAATGCTATTTTTGTGGCCAAGCTAAACACCCTAGAGCACGCTGCCCCGCGAAGAATGCTACCTGCTCCGGCTGCGGGAAGAAAGGTCACTACGTTAGCGCCTGCAAAGGGAAGACCGCTAACGCCAGCAGCGCTGCGTGCGAACCGTGGGCGCAGCCATCTTGTCCGCCATCTTGGGCTCCCCCAGCCGCGTGGGGACCGTGGGCGCCGCCATTTTGTCCGCCATCTTGGACGCCTCCGACTTTGGTTACGGGGGACCCGGACTCCACCACAGCCTCATCGGACGACCGCATCGACACGCTTGAACATACGCTGGCTTCCGTGACGCTGGATCAATCTCTCCCGCATCAACTGTCCAGGTCCATGATGGACATTACGGTAAACGGCTGCGCCACTACCTGCCTTTTTGACAGCGGGAGCACGGAGAGTTTTATACACCCCGACACGGTGCGCAGTTACTCTCTCCCGGTCCTGCCGACGCGTCATCGCATCTCTATGGCTTCCAAAGCCCAGTCAGCGGACGTCGGTGGCTACTGTATGGTGACTCTTTCAGTGCGGGGTACTGAATACAAAAATTTTAAACTTCTGGTCCTGCCCCATCTCTGCGCTGCCGTCCTACTGGGGTTGGATTTTCAGTGCCACCTTAAGAGTGTCACTTTAGCGTATGGTGGACCCCTCCCCCCTCTCACAGTCTGCAGCCAGCAGTTTTTAAATCGCCCGCCGCGCGCCATTTGCAGCCTCTCCACCCTTAAAGTCTCCCCCCCCTCCTTGTTCGCTAACCTCACCCGCGACTGTAAGCCCATCGCTACCAAAAGTAGGCGTTACAGTGCCGGGGATAGGGGTTTCATTAAATCCGAGGTAGCGAGACTCCTGAAGGAAGGGATTATCGAGAGCAGCAATAGCCCATGGCGAGCACAAGTGGTGGTGGTGAAGGCTGGCGGCAAACAGCGCCTAGTTATTGACTACAGCCAGACGATCAACCGCTACACCCAGCTGGATGCATATCCACTCCCCCGCATATCTGACATGGTCAATCAGATAGCACAATACCGGGTGTTCTCGACGATTGATCTGAAGTCGGCATACCACCAGCTCCCCATCAGGGCTGAGGACCGCCAGTACACAGCTTTTGAAGCTGACGGTCGGCTCTATCACTTTCTCAGAGTTCCCTTCGGCGTCACCAACGGAGTTTCTGTCTTCCAACGGGAGATGGACCGGATGGTTGACCAGAACGCGCTCCAGGCCACTTTCCCATATCTAGACAACGTCACCATCTGCGGCCACGACCAGCAGGACCACGACGTTAATCTAGAGAAATTCCTCCGGACGGCCCAGCGGCTGAATCTCACATACAACAAAGACAAATGTATGTTTCGTACTACGCGCCTTGCTATTCTTGGCTGCGTAGTGGAGAACGGAGTCATCGGCCCAGACCCCGATAGAATGCGCCCCCTTATGGAGCTCCCCCTCCCCCACTGCCAGAAAGCACTGAAGAGATGCCTGGGGTTTTTCTCTTACTATGCGCAGTGGGTGCCCAACTATGCGGATAAAGCCCGACCCCTCATCAAGTCCGCCTCCTTCCCCCTGACAGCAGAGGCCTGTGCAGCCTTCACTCTCATAAAAGGAGACATTGCGAAGGCCACAATGCACGCTGTGGATGAGTCCCTTCCTTTTCAAGTGGAGAGCGACGCATCCGACTTTGCCCTAGCTGCAACCCTTAACCAGGCGGGGAGACCCGTGGCCTTTTTCTCAAGGACCCTCCAGGGCCCCGAGATTCGACACTCCTCTGTCGAAAAGGAGGCCCAGGCCATTGTGGAAGCCGTGCGACATTGGCGGCATTACCTGGCCGGAAAACGATTTACCCTGCTCACTGACCAGCGTTCAGTGGCTTTTATGTTTCATAATAAGCAGCGGGGCAAAATCAAGAATGACAAGATCTTAAGGTGGAGAATCGAACTCTCCACCTACAATTACGATATCTTGTACCGGCCCGGGAAACTCAATGAGCCCCCAGATGCCCTATCACGTGGTACGTGCGCCAACGCGCAGGTTGATAGGCTACAGACCCTCCACAATGACCTCTGCCACCCGGGGGTCACCAGGTTCTTCCATTTTATCAAATCCCGTAACCTGCCCTACTCCATCGAGGAGGTCAGGACCATGACCAGGAACTGCCAGATCTGTGCCGAGTGCAAGCCGCATTTTTATAGGCCAGACAGAGCGAGCCTGATCAAAGCCACGCGCCCCTTCGAGCGGCAGAGCATCGATTTTAAAGGGCCCCTCCCCTCCTCTGACCGCAATGTGTACTTCCTCAATATAATTGATGAGTACTCCCGTTTCCCGTTTGCCATCCCTTGCTCGGACATGACCAGTACCACGGTCATTAAATGTCTGAATGACCTCTTCGCCTTGTTCGGTTTCCCTAGCTATATCCATAGCGACAGGGGCTCATCTTTTATGAGCGACGAACTTCGGCAGTACCTGCTCGCGAGAGGCATTGCTACAAGCAGGACCACCAGCTACAACCCCCGGGGTAACGGCCAGGTGGAAAGGGAGAATGCGACAGTCTGGAAGGCAGTCCTTTTAAACTTAAAATCTAAGGGCCTTCCGACCTCCCGCTGGCAGGAGGTCCTCCCTGCGGCGCTCCATTCCATTCGGTCGCTGCTCTGTACACCCACCAATGCCACTCCTCACGAGAGAATGTTCTCCTTCCCCAGGAAGTCCACGTCGGGGATTTCGCTACCAACATGGCTGACTTCTCCAGGTCCCGTCCTACTGCGGAAGCACGTGAGGACCCATAAGGCGGACCCCCTGGTCGAGAGGGTGAGCCTCCTCCACGCTAACCCGCAGTATGCTTACGTGGTGTACCCGGACGGGCGGGAGGACACAGTCTCCATTCGAGACCTCGCACCTGCAGGTGCTCCTGAAACACCCTCTTCGCCACCCACCGCTACTCCTGCCTACCCCCAGGACACAGTCCCCGCACGAGACCTCGCACCTTCGGGTGCCTCTGAGAGACCACCATCGCTACCTCCCATTACCCATGCTCTGACCCCTGTAGACGGCATGCAGCAGCCCCAGGGTCCGCCACCTGCTACTCCTCCTCTGAACGAGACACCGGGTTCAACGTTGGATGCTGCACCATCACCGCCGCTGCTGCGACGCTCAGGACGGCTTACAAGGCCTCCTGATAGACTTCAGTACACGAATTTTTAGTGCACTTCACCCCGCCGGACTCAATTCTAAACAAGGGGTGAATGTGGTAAACCACTGTTGTTAGTATTGTTGTACTTGTCTGTGCATGCCTCAGCTGACTCCGCCCCTGGCTCCACCCTCATGGCTGGGTATAAAGGTCGCTGCTCAGAAGCCTCCGGCCCTTTTGGATACCAGGCAACCCCAAGAGGCATGCTCTGTTCTTTGGTAATAAAAGCCTGTTTATTACTTACTCAATCTCCAGTCTTTTGTAGCAATTGATAGTGCTTCACCCTGCTGGTATATTACAAGGACAGGGTCAGATTCAGTGTTCCACAGTTCACTCGTCTGTCCAACACTGTCCAGTTACCCCTGCTGGTATATTACAGGGACAGGGTCAGATTCAGTGTTCCACAGTTCACTAGTCTGTCCATCACTGTCCAGTTACCCCTGCTGGAATATTACAAGGACAGGGTCAGATTCAGTGTTCCACAGTTCATTAGTCTGTCCATCACCGTCCAGTTACCCCTGCTGGTATATTACAAGGACAGGGTCAGATTCAGTGTTCCACAGATCACTAGTCTGTCCATCACTGTCCAGTTACCCCTGCTGGTATATTACAAGGACAGGGTCAGATTCAGTGTTCCACAGTTCACCAGTATGCCCATCACCGTCCAGTTACCCCTGCTGGTATATTACAAGGACAGGGTCAGATTCAGTGTTCCACAGTTCACTAGTCCGTCCATCACTGTCCAGTTACCCCTGCTGGTATATTACAAGGACAGGGTCAGATTCAGTGTTCCACAGTTCACTCGTCTGTCCATCACCGTCCAGTTACCCCTGCTGGTATATTACAAGGACAGGGTCAGATTCAGTGTTCCACAGTTCACTAGTCTGTCCATCACTGTCCAGTTACCCCTGCTGGTATATTACAAGGACAGGGTCAGATTCAGTGTTCCACAGATCACTAGTCTGTCCATCACTGTCCAGTTACCCCTGCTGGTATATTACAAGGACAGGGTCAGATTCAGTGTTCCACAGTTCACCAGTATGCCCATCACCATCCAGTTACCCCTGCTGGTATATTACAAGGACAGGGTCAGATTCAGTGTTCCACAGTTCACTAGTCCGTCCATCAGTGTCCAGTTACCCCTGCTGGTATATTACAAGGACAGGGTCAGATTCAGTGTTCCACAGTTCACAATCTGCCCATCACTGTCCAGTTACCGCTGCTGGTATATTACAGGGACAGGGTCAGATTCAGTGTTCCACAGTTCACTAGTCTGTCCATCACTGTCCAGTTACCCCTGCTGGTATATTACAAGGACAGGGTCAGATTCAGTGTTCCACAGTTCACTAGTCTGTCCATCACTGTCCAGTTACCCCTGCTGGTATATTACAAGGACAGGGTCAGATTCAGTGTTCCACAGTTCACTAGTCTGTCCATCACCGTCCAGTTACCCCTGCTGGTATATTACAAGGACAGGGTCAGATTCAGTGTTCCACAGTTCACTAGTCTGTCCATCACTGTCCAGTTACCCCTGCTGGTATATTACAAGGACAGGGTCAGATTCAGTGTTCCACAGTTCATTAGTCTGTCCATCACCGTCCAGTTACCCCTGCTGGTATATTACAAGGACAGGGTCAGATTCAGTGTTCCACAGTTCACTAGTCTGTCCATCACTGTCCAGTTACCCCTGCTGGTATATTACAAGGACAGGGTCAGATTCAGTGTTCCACAGTTCACTAGTCTGTCCATCACTGTCCAGTTACCCCTGCTGGTATATTACAAGGACAGGGTCAGATTCAGTGTTCCACAGTTCACTAGTCTGTCCATCACCGTCCAGTTACCCCTGCTGGTATATTACAAGGACAGGGTCAGATTCAGTGTTCCACAGTTCACTAGTCTGTCCATCACTGTCCAGTTACCCCTGCTGGTATATTACAAGGACAGGGTCAGATTCAGTGTTCCACAGTTCACTAGTCTGTCCATCACTGTCCAGTTACCCCTGCTGGTATATTACAGGGACAGGGTCAGATTCAGTGTTCCACAGTTCACTAGTCTGTCCATCACTGTCCAGTTACCCCTGCTGGTATATTACAAGGACAGGGTCAGATTCAGTGTTCCACAGTTCACCAGTCTGTCCATCACTGTCCAGTTACCCCTGCTGGTGTATTACAAGGACAGGGTCAGATTCAGTGTTCCACAGTCTGTCCATCACCGTCCAGTTACCCCTGCTGGTATATTACAAGGACAGGGTCAGATTCAGTGTTCCACAGTTCACTAGTCTGTCCATCACTGTCCAGTTACCCCTGCTGGTATATTACAAGGACAGGGTCAGATTCAGTGTTCCACAGTTCACTAGTCTGTCCATCACTGTCCAGTTACCCCTGCTGGTATATTACAAGGACAGGGTCAGATTCAGTGTTCCACAGTTCACTAGTCTGTCCATCACTGTCCAGTTACCCCTGCTGGTATATTACAAGGACAGGGTCAGATTCAGTGTTCCACAGTTCACTCGTCTGTCCAACACTGTCCAGTTACCCCTGCTGGTATATTACAAGGACAGGGTCAGATTCAGTGTTCCACAGTTCACTAGTCTGTCCATCACTGTCCAGTTACCCCTGCTGGTATATTACAGGGACAGGGTCAGATTCAGTGTTCCACAGTTCACTAGTCTGTCCATCACTGTCCAGTTACCCCTGCTGGAATATTACAAGGACAGGGTCAGATTCAGTGTTCCACAGTTCACTAGTCTGTCCATCACTGTCCAGTTACCCCTGCTGGTATATTACAGGGACAGGGTCAGATTCAGTGTTCCACAGTTCACTAGTCTATCCATCACAGTCCAGTTACCCCTGCTGGTATATTACAAGGACAGGGTCAGATTCAGTGTTCCACAGTTCACTAGTCTGTCCATCACTGTCCAGTTACCCCTGCTGGTATATTACAAGGACAGGGTCAGATTCAGTGTTCCACAGTTCACTAGTCTGTCCATCACTGTCCAGTTACCCCTGCTGGTATATTACAGGGACAGGGTCAGATTCAGTGTTCCACAGTTCACCAGTCTGTCCATCACTGTCCAGTTTCCCCTGCTGGTATATTACAAGGACAGGGTCAGATTCAGTGTTCCACAGTTCACTCGTCTGTCCATCACTGTCCAGTTACCCCTGCTGGTATATTACAAGGACAGGGTCAGATTCAGTGTTCCACAGTTCACTAGTCTGTCCATCACTGTCCAGTTACCCCTGCTGGTATATTACAAGGACAGGGTCAGATTCAGTGTTCCACAGTTCACTAGTCTGTCCATCACTGTCCAGTTACCCCTGCTGGTATATTACAAGGACAGGGTCAGATTCAGTGTTCCACAGTTCACTAGTCTGTCCATCACTGTCCAGTTACCCCTGCTGGTATATTACAAGGACAGGGTCAGATTCAGTGTTCCACAGTTCACTAGTCTGTCCATCACTGTCCAGTTACCCCTGCTGGTATATTACAAGGACAGGGTCAGATTCAGTGTTCCACAGTTCACTAGTCTGTCCATCACTGTCCAGTTACCCCTGCTGGTATATTACAAGGACAGGGTCAGATTCAGTGTTCCACAGTTCACTTGTCTGCCTGCACGTGACCATGAGCAGCATTCAGTGGTATTTGGGGGGTCAGCTGACATCTCGTGTCTTCAGAAGAAAAGACTGGGAACGAAGATTTGGGAAAAGAGGTTTTTTAAATCATGAAGGGAAGCGGATCCTATTGAATTATTATCCAATAAAACCAAAACACGACTGGACAGACGTGTGCTGTTTAGTGACTCTCTGTAATATTGTCTTTGTACAGCTGGCGATTCTCTGTCCAGGGAGGGGGTCCCCGACTTTTCTCTTCCTTCTACTAGTTGCACATCTTCCTCTGGTTTCTATTCTGCCCCTTTGTCCCAAATACTCACTCCCCTCACACTGGACTCATTCTCAGGGCCTTGTTGGAGTTATCTATGTTCAAATTCTAACACTTGTGGCCCTGGTCTCAAACCACCCACCAATATCAAGCCTAAACAGGTCCCTCGTGACTCCTCAACGTCGTCTTTATCCAAATTCATCAGGCTTCTCTTGGTCTTGGTTTAGGTGATCTTTCAACTTGACTGATCGATCAGCTTAATTTTGTCTCAGATGTCTGTTATGGCCCGAGCTAGGTCCGGCATTGCTGCCATGTTGCTATTCTGCTGTATGTAGGGAGCGGCTGACTGTTAGTATTTTCCTTGGGTTTTTTCCTTCTCGAACGCTGTATCTATTACTGTGCAATTCAAAAATAGAAGGAACTGATTACAAGCAGCCTGGGAGAAGACATTTTGTGTGGAATGGCACCAATGACACAGACATTCCACTCAACTGACCTCATGAAAGAGAATTCTCAACCTCAGCCACTGTCCCAATTTGTAACAACCCAGAGTTCAAAGCATGTTTCCTAAGCTTTATTAACCAATGTCTTACCCCAACACCGATTTCTACCAAATGTTATCTACAAAGAGGACTTGTATTGTCAACTACTTATTGAAAATGATTAACTCAGAAAGAAAAACACCGTGAAAGATCCTATTAAATACTGAATGCAGAGTCTAATTTCATATACATTTTAAATAATTAGCAACAAGCATTTTGACGGTATTAATTTCAGACACCACCTTTTGTGGAGATCATTCAATTACGGGAGAGTGGGAATCCGAGATTGCTAAATTGGAAAATAGCGGCTTCAGCCCAAAGAAACGAGTTACAACTGCTTATTCACTTAACACCCTCTATATCGTTTTCACAAACTCATTTCAGACATTTTTTTTTATTTCAGCACTGTTGGCTCGTAGAATGTTACAGCACAAAAATAAGACCAAGTGGTCCGTCAAGACAGTGCTGGTGTTTTTTTCTCCACATGATCCCACAAACGCTTCAATATTCCTTTTCAATTCCCTTTTAAAAGAATGCATGGATCTGCCTCAACGCTTTGTGGGAGGAAATTCCACTTTCTAACCACCCTCCTGGAAAATCATTTAAAAAAAAATCTTCCCCTTCATTTCAGGAGGATCTTAAATTTGTGCCTCTGATTACTATTGATTCATAATCTTATATCATTCAGTCACCCATTAACTCTCACCAGTAAAAAAAAAAAGCCCCAAACTTCGAGGCTCGCTTAAGAACTGATTATTTTCACGGTAAGAATGTTTTTGCTATTCTTACGGGGGGCCACCAACCCATGAAAATACCCAATTGTAGAGAGCCTGCCATGAAACGGAGGTGCACCGCGATTTAAAATCAACAGAAACATACACCCCACCCCGCAAAAAGTTCGACACTAAATTCAGAGCTGAAGCCGATATTTGTAAATATTAGTTAGAATAGTATAATCAGAAAACAATTCCGAAAGCCAGGTGCAGTATTCTTATTCAACGAGCAAACCAGAAACATCAGTGTTGCTTCTGCATTATTCAGTTCAGACCACCCTTGAAACACGGTATCCAACAGGAACCCTTTATACATCTACATAGATAGGGTGTAGAATGGGTTAGAGTGGTTTAACAAAAACATTAACTACTAAACGTCAGCCCCCTTAACTCATGAACCGAAGAGATAGCTCATTATGCAGGCTGGCCTCACTGTCAATTTTGTATGCTGAACTTAGTCATGGTATCGTATCTATACCACATGCACATCCTAACTTTTTTGCTTTAAAAAAAGATAACATCAGGCGCACAACCCAATGGTTTATTCCAGAGGTGACTGCAGGCGGATTCCCCACCGGCGCAAGTATGGGTGGAAATCGCCACGGAAAATAGCCCAGTTCAAAAAAAAACCCACAATGGATTGACTGAGGCAGACCCAGGAGAAATTCCCCCAGATCTACAGGAAGCTTTCGATTTACCGGCACCTAAATAACCGGAAATCTCGGTTAACCGGCAAAATTCAGGAGTAGGTTCAGGTAACTTTTATTACTTGCCTTCCTCCATCTGTTGCTGTGCAAGGGTGTGGCTGCAGCTGTTGCTAAGCTACAGAGACGCTTGCAACTTGTGGCCATTGTTCTGAACCTGTTGCTAAGCAACAGGGTTTGTTGCTTTATACGGAGCTCTCAGCTCCGTATCTTTTACTATAGCGTTCGGTTATCCGGAATTTTTGATGAACCGGCACCACGTCGGTCCCGTCCGTGCCGGATAAAAAAAAGTTTCCTGTAGTTCTCTTCCTTGGCCCACTCTTAACACTCCCTTCCCCCACTATAGAGCCCAGATACCAGGCAAGAGGAATGAGACAGTCATACCTTGCTCACAAAGAAGCTCACCGAGTTATAGATTCACTTTCAAAAAAGATAAGAGCGGACACTAACACCGCTGCAACTGGTGGCCAGAGCAGTAAAAAGCAATACCACCAGAACCAGCCCCTGGGCTGTCTCTGTAAGCTTGTATGTAGCGCTCGATCCCCATTACTCTTATCGTGTACACTGAACCATGCATATTGCACTTTACACTGAATGTAACAGAGAACAATCGGGATTAATAAAGGCCAACAGGATAATGGATCTATTCAGTGGGATAACCACCAGCCGCCCCCCCCCCCCCCGGCAAAAAGCTGCTGCCTGTGTCACGACAGACACACTTTATACAACATGGCCACGCTTCAGTTTTCAGAGTGGAGCCAGGGTGAGCTGCTCACATTGAGGGGCTGTAGAAAGCAACCAGCAACATTTTGAGCCTTTTTTTTTTAACAAGAGCAATCAAGGTATGAATGCTGCAGCAAATAGCCTGTACATGTGAAATGAATGTGAACAATTCATCACACTCCTTTCTGCAGAGGGAGTTGGCATGCTCTTTTCAATTAAAATACTACATTCGCAAAAGATATCTGAAACAATTCATAACACGGAGTGGGAAGAGAGAGCAGTATATAGATCTATGTCAACGTGCCCAACTAATTGAAGCCTGGAGGCATCAAATTACTGTATAAGGGAACATCTATTTTATTGACTTAAATTACCAGCCACAAAGCAGAAGAATGCCAAACACAAAATTTCGAGTAAGTATAGCCTGAAATTACACACACTAAGTTTTGCTTTGATTTTTATTTTCAGATGATAAAACGCGCATCTCGCACGCTGCCTCAACACATAGCCAGGAGAGCCTTCCCAATCTCAAATTGGCCACCATCACACGATGTCACTGAGCTAAGTGCTGCTCAAAGTCCCATTTGATCATTTCATGGCTTTTTCCACCTGCAATGGCACTTTTAAGAAACTGTACCACTTGGACTTTCTGTTCCTCTACTCCATTGAGGATTTTGCTATTTACAGCTTATTATATTCTGTTATTTCCCCCAAAGGTGTCCTAATAATTCATATAAATCTACACTGACCCACATTTCATTGTTCTCCTGCATTCTCTCTCACAGTTTACCACATCTCCTAGTTTGGTATGATGGGATATATATACACTGAACGAGTTGTTTGGTAGGAGTCCTAGGTAGGCATTAATCCAAGGGGTCAGTTGAATAATCCACAAACTAGTTTAAAGACTCTTCCTAAAAGTAAAGTCCCATAGATTTGGAAAGACAACTAGAAATATTTCCTCGATGCCTCTCTCACCCTCAATGAATCAAAAGACTTTTTAATTATGGCAGAGACCAAACAAGACTAACATTTTTGTGGATGACATATGATGCACCTGAAACAGAAGAGACTGGAGATCAGTCTCGCATCAAGAATAATACACATCAGGGTCAGGGGGCGGTCACGACAATCCCACACTTACGAATCGGGATTCCTGTACTGCTAGATCGCTCTGCTCCTCTCATCCATTGAGAATTTTGTCATTTAGGGCAGAACAGTTAGCTCCATCTCTTAACTGCATATGAAAATTGAACAAATGAGGAAACATCTAATATTTACCTTCATTTGTTCAACCTTGGTGTACACCAAAGGGTGGCTTGGTTGAGGACTTGCACCTTAAGCACTGAGTGCTGGTCATCACATGCTGTGCAGAGGGCTGTGGATGCCGAGACCTCGAGTATATTCAAGGCGGAGAGAGATAGATTTTTGGACTCTGGGGGAAATCAAGGGATTTGGAGATCGGGCGGGAACGTGGACTTGAGGTAGAAGATCAGCCATGATCTTATTAAATGGTGGAGCAGGCTCGAGGGGCCATATGGCCTACTCCTGCTCCTATTTCTAATGCTCTTAAACATGAGAAAATAAAGCTTTGCAGATGGCCTTGAAAAGAAGCCTTCATAGATTTCCCCTCGTAGTCACTGCAAAAGTACAATGATCTCCAACGTTCCTGGTAGGTCCACTGGGGTCCAACACAAGGAGATAGGCAACATTACTCAATGAGCTGAGCACCGTTTAGTAACAGGCTGCTGAAAATCTTACTCCCAAAGGAAACCATTAGCTCTCCAGATTCGAGATGATCTTTTGTCTTACCTACATTAAAATTCGTGCCCTGTAAAAGTCATCTAAGTGATGCTCCCTTTCAGTGGAAGAAATATTGGGTGGCAAATAATAAGAAAATTAACAGTATGAGCTAAGTGAAATTCAGCCTTTGGCTAAAGGGAAGCAAACAATTTACAATGGATCTGTTGCCAATGGGTGCAATTAACAAATCCTTTGAAAGAAAAAGATTAAAAGGAACCCAAAGGTCCAAAAGATTCCAGCACCAATTGCGGTGGTCCATATACAAGTCCCATGTCGAAACATTGAAACAACCAAAGGAATGAAAGGTCACATTTTCCCGGTCTTCCGTGAACACAGATACCAGAAGATACCAACTATTTGAACCTTTCTTCTAAGCTGGTTATCTCAACAGGCATGCATCAAATGGAAGATCCATTTTCTCAGGTTAGGGTGGGGCGGGGGGTTCCCATATAGGATTTGAACAGCCGGTTGATGTGAAGAAGCGCAAGAGGCAAAAACAGGAATGAGCATCATTTCCTTGCTGATTCTTACAGAAGATCCATTTTATGGGCAGAAACCAAGGAAAAGATGTACAGAAGTCTTCTCCGCTAGTGCACCAACAGACTGTCACAGGCTACTACCCCAACATTTCAATACTGGTAGAAATGTTTAATTCCAAGTTAGCTCTCCATTTAGGCGACAAAATGCACCCTTCTAGATCCCAATATTCAAGTATGTATCACTGAGATCCACTGCAGCTGGTCAGTCTTTTGGCCACAGTACTTGATCCATGGGAGGATTATCATCTTCCAGTTCTCCTTCAAGAGGGAAACACCTAGAGCTCAGCGGTCTAGATAAGCGAAAAAAACCTCCCACACTTTTGAAGAGTGCAAAGGGGGGTAAAACCCCCAATTCTCTTGGGAAGAGAGAATCATTAAGCCACGTGTATCCTTGTGTATAAGGGAATTAGGGGTTACGGGGAACGGGCAGGGAAGTGGACGTGAGTCTAGGTTCGGATCAGCCATGATCCTATTGAATGGCGGAGCAGGCCCGAGGGGCCGTATGGCCTACTCCTGCTCCTACTTCTTATGTTCTTAGGGTCCCTTGCAAATGTACGATTCTGTTGCTAATATCCAGCTGTTCCAGCCTGTTATTGGGAGGACTTGAGATTTTATTTGAACATTTGGACCTGGAAAACCACCAGCAGCTCAGCTGGTAGTTGGTGAACAGGAACTAATCAGACACAACGACGCATCAGGCTTGACTGCTGCCACCACCAGCTGGGCAAACTATCTTCAACAATCTTTGCTGCATTAAGAGAAAGACAACACTCCACAGTTGGCAAACTAACACCTGCACTGTCACTAATCTCAGGGGACTCTGTAAACAGCCGGGGGCTTTCTTGGAGTGGCTACCCACACCAGGATCAAAGGTTGCTCAATCTAGATAAGAGGATGAACTAAACCCACTTTATCGAGGGTGACCACATTCTAGGTCAAGTTTTAAATGGCAGACGATGTAATTGTGTTCTTCATGAGAAACCTCAATGGGCCAATGGCTCTATTAAAAAGATGATCATTGATGCACAGCCGCCTCAATCCAAACAGGACCACGATGAGTAATCCAACCAAAGTTGGAAAGTCAGCAGCTGGAAAACATCAGCTGCTTTGACTCAAGTAGTAAACTGCCTCAGGAGGCAATTCATACAGTTCACAAGCTCCAATTAGTGACTCGGGTACATTGACCACCCGAGTGGAACAGACAGCCGAGGGCCAGAGCAGAGATTGCTCAGGTTCCATACAAAATAGGTGGCCAGTGCTGAAGGAAGTTGTGCAAGATTCAGAGTCTACCTCAATGCTTTGCGAGCGAATGTACAACGGCAGATGATTGCTGCCTTCCTACACAAGACTCCCTGCCGAGTAGATTACAGTTTCGGTGGCAGGTGGATCCTCAGGCCTTTCCAAGTCTGAAAGAAATCATCTTTGACTTTCCTACAAGTGGAATTGCCTTCCAGGCGCAAGCCGGCCACACCCTTCTGCGCAGTCTGGAAGGCACGCTGCTGTTTATAAAGATTGCTAAAACAGCCTGAACAACAAAGGCTCAATGGTAGTCATGGCAACCTTAAACCAGAATCGAGGGCCACCACAGTCTAGCACACTTCACATATTTTTGTGAGGTGGTTTACTTTCTCCCTTTTAAGATTCTCACTCACCGAACAGCCCTGGGTAGACTATGAAGGCAACTAAATGTTTTACACAAATGCAAGGTACCGTTGAACAGGAAGTGAGTAAAGAAAAAATCCTGCCTGGAATGTGTTGCAAGGGAGATTGCCAATACCCCAAAATGGCACCAAGACAAACTAGCCAGAAATATCTGCTTGAAGTACAGAACAGGGGAGGGTGAAGAGGGAAAATCATGGAAAGCCATTAACGATGCAAAATCTCACCATAAAAGCAGTGAGTCACTTCGGACCAAATAACTGCACGGGAACGGGCTATTCCACAGTGCTGAGAGCAGCTAAATAAACTACTGACACTATAGGAAGGAGCTGCTACAGGGAAGTGTCCCAAAATGATTTGAATCATTCATTGATGGGCAATATCGCACTGTTATCAAGAGTGGACGCAAGGTCCAGGGAGGTCACTGGGCACAAGGTTTGGATAAGACTATATCGGCATTTGAGGATAAGGATTTTGAAATTAATTTGTTGGCATCAGGTGGAACCGAGTGAGGATCTGGGTAAGAGAAATGCGGGGCTTTGAGCAGGTGAAGATACAGATGGCAGCATTCTGAGTGAATTGCAGTTTGTGGAGGGTGGAAGTGGGAGGTCAACTAGGAGAGCATAGCCGAGCTTCGAGGTAATAAAGGCATGGATGAAAGCCTTGGCTGCAGTGGTAAGAAATGGGAGAGAGGCAGGCAACATTGCAGCAGTGGTCCCGAAGTGAACATGAGGAAGGATACTCAGCTTGTGATCAAGCAGCAGCCCATCTTCTGCAACAGTATCGGTCTGAACCCAAGGTGGTATTCAGGGAGGTTGACGGAGTTAAAGGCAGATGCTAAAGGGAGTCAAAACGGTCAGCTTCAATTTCACTTATATCAAGCTGGAATTTTTTTTTTGACTCATCCGAAGTCTTAATGCCCAATAAGCAGTTTAAAAAGTCAAAGAGTGGCCGTGAAATTAAGAGGCAGCAGAAAAGAAAAAGGCATGCATTATCAGCATACATATGGAAATTGATCCTGTACTTCCTGGTGTCACCCAGGTGTACCAAATAGACTGCAAAGAGGACCAAAGCCCTTGGCTGTTTGGGGATAGGAAATAAATCATTGGTGGGCTATGTACTGTTGCCACTGGGAGAGGTTATGAACAGACCAGGGGAGATCAGTGCAACAAAGGTGGGCTGGTGGTGAGAGGCGTTGGAGGGGGGATAGAATGATCAACAGCGTTAAAGGCAGCAGAGAAACAGAAGGCTGAGGGGGCACAGCAATCACCATCACAGAGGAGGACATTAGCATTTTTGGCAGAAGCAGTCTCTGCCTTTGGCAGAACAGAAACCAGATTACAGGGTGTCAGAGTGGCAGGACAGATGGACCCAAGAGGTAGGTAAGATTGAGCTGTAACGAGGCGTGGGTTCAAAGTAGGATTTTGGAAGAGCGGCATGCTGACGGCTGTTTTGAAGGCGGTAGGGATGAAGGAAAGATGATAGAAATAATGCCGTTGTTGAACAACGGGCTGAGTCGTGAGCCAGTGGGAAGAGAGCGAAGGGTGGTGGAAACTAGTCGTTTAGAGTTGCCTCAACGCTGCAAGATAATTTTGGAGTAACAAGTTGACTTAGCTGGGGGAGAGAATAATAGTAAATCTCAGTATTTAAGCAAAATCTGACGGTGAACTACCAAAGCAGTCAGATGTTTTAGATGTGATGACCTGCAGATTTCAGACGGCAGCTTTATCAGGAGAAGCAGCAAGTGGTGACAGCCCGTCTCAGATATAGCGGGAGTGAGGCACTAACAGTGCAGGAGGTCAACAGCAGCATAAATACCTTTACATGTGGCAGGCCAGTGAAGGGAAGGAATGGTGAGAGGGAATTAAAGAGCAAGTTCAGGAATGCTTTGTCCCACGGGTGGAAAACGAGAGTGCAAGTTTGCACGTCATGGAGGAAGGGGAATGAGAGTGTGATTTGAGAGTGTTCCATCAGTGTTAGCAGTCTCAAGACCCCGTGTGATAAGTTTGACGGGGTAGTCAGTCATTCATGCGGGTGGGGGAGGGAATGGATGTCAATGCGGACAGTGAGGTTGAGGGAAAGATGGGCAGCAAGGAAGTCAGTACAGGTAGAGTTAATATGGAATGTTAAGTCACCAAACATAAATGAGCCACTTAGTGAAGAAACTGAGGGGACAGGAGAGAGGCGATTTCAATGTCAAAAGCAACCAAGAGTTTAGGCAAAAGATGTACGAGGATCTTGGAAGACAAAGCGGGCAGAGTGGTAAAGTGCAAATGAGAAGAGCGAGCTGGAGGAATAAGGAGATAGAAGAAGGGAGAATCTGGACACAATAACCTCACCACCACTGCAGCGGTGAAGAACATGGTAGAACAAGAAACTGGTAGAAGCGGGATAAGGCACCTTGCACGTGGCAAAGCTGATCGGTTTTGTTTGTGAGGTTGGGGTGCTTTGCAAGCAAGGCTTTCACAGCTTGGCTCTGTCCTGGTAATAGATGAAAAGCTTGAGACGGGTTTCTGACCAGGTTCGGGGACTAATACCGTTGAAATCTACTCTGACGTTAGCGCTGCAGTCAGGAGCTGCCTGTTCTAGCGACCTGCTCTCAATTCATGTTCAACAGTCCACGGAGAAGTTTACATACAAAGACTCCATGGGCTCGACTAAGCTATGTATCCGTTTGTGTTGCAGACCAAGTTCAATATTAGTAGAGTTGACAAAGCATTGGACCTTATTATTTTTGTATTCAAGGTCGGAGTTAAAAGGTCTGTAATCAAGTGAAATCTCCGGTATTGATTTTCTGCTGTTTTAATTTCTTTTACTTTCAATGAATTTAATTTGTGGTTTATAGCCTAAATCACACAGTATATTCTTCCGCTAACCAACGGGCGGACACAAAGAAAATGGAGTCAATTCCAGTGAGCAGCTTTTAGCAACAAGGGTGTTTTATTGACCCCTGGGAAATGCTAGATTACCAGATATTGTGCAAATAACACCTCGATTCTCAGGGAGAAAGGGCTGCTTGGTGCAGAGTGAGAGAGAACTAGCTGGTAAAGCCCGGAAACTGTAATAGCTTGCTGTACATATTTAATTTTTTTTTTTTTTTTTTTTTTTTTTAAACACACACTTTACATCCAATTTGCAAAACCAGAACTTGAAATAAACCCTGTAAAATCAAGTAAACTGCTGGAAAACTTTCCATTTTGGCAACAATGGTAAATGTGAGTACGGCCTGTGAATTCTGATTAATTCAGTGCAAACAGGTTTTACTTAGGGCTGTGATTTTGAACCCTGACCTCAAGGAGCAGCTCTTAGAAACTAGATCTGTTTCTATCCTTTATGGACTGGCTGGTTGTATGCATCCTTTGCTTAATGACTCATCAACCCCAGGAAGCCTCTCCAAGGTGACCATCTCTCAAGTCAGTGTTGTGACTCTAATATCTCCAATTTGGGCCTTTTTGAGCGATTTTTTTGTTACCGTGTCTCAGAGAAGCAGGTCTACACAGGCAGCTGAACAGGAAATCTTCCAGCTACAAATTGAGCTCACCTTGGGTTTCTCACCCTGAAGCTGAGGAAAGAGAGTCTGCAGAGTCAAGAGCTTCAAGCTTCTGATCTGGTAACAAAAAGTTATACAACGGCCAAAATACATTGTTCTTATAGTCCTGAGCCATAACAAGGCATAGCTGGGAACAACCAGTGGCTTGACTTTCTTTATTCGGTATATATACGTACCATAGCTTGGTTCTTTGTACAACTCCTTCTAGAAATGGCTGTGTGGGTTCCAAATAAAAAAGGCTTAGTGCCATAACTAAGCCATTAGTGGCTTTGGCCACATCAGAAACTGTTTGAAGCAACCGTTTTTCCTCAAACCTGTGCTTCCTGTCGCAAACTTCAGCTTGTTTGGCCAAACTCAAGTGACACATTATTCAAGGTGAAGGAACTGGCTTTGAACGTGGAGAACACAAACTGTTACTACAGAACTTGGTGTAAATGTTTAATGACCAAAAACAACTGTGGCTACACAGGAACACAGAACGATGCCTGTAACAAGCCGAGACTGGTGTTCGCAGGCTCAAACAGCATTTTTAAAAAGTTCCTCTCACCTTTGGGAGCAGAAAGAAATGACAATTTAAGGAAACAAATGACCACATAGGTATATGGCTATATATAAAGCACAGGACATGAAAAGTGCTACTAAAGGGACAAGCGTTCTGGAAAACATGCCACACGGGACTCACTCGCTCTGAAGCCTCACCCAGAGACCATGGGAGAAAACAAGAAACAACCAGGGCTGCAACAGCTTTTATACTGCAAGAACAAAATCATTTCAGAGAATGAAAACAAGTTTATGGTCTCCTGATTGTCCCATATAACATTCTGCAAAAGTAATCGGAGTGGAAGAGAAGTCCTAGTTTCAGCTGTAATGAAATTGAAGAAGTGGCATTTTGGAAAATTTTAAATCAGAACATGAAGCAACTTCAAATAGACATATTTTTTCAGATTCAGGACCGGTCTTTGCCCAGAGACCCAGGAAACTGCTGCTGCGGCTACACAATAAAAATCAGCAAGGTTTCCAGGGATAAACCTGACCGTTAAGAAAGCATGATCTGCAATAAATCAGTCAGTCACATACAAAAAATAATTTGTGCATTTTTCTCTATGAAAAACTACATAATATGCCAATTTATATCAAAAATTCTGTAGACCTAATGGGCTGGATTAAACATAGATTTAAAAGAAATACATTGACTTACCCTGAAACACGCTTGCCGTTTAAAGTGCAATGAACTGCTATTTGATGGAATAGTGGTTTACCACAAAATTATATTCAAGAGATCAGGAATTCCTCCTCACACGAGTCAGAAAGGACTTTCTGCTACACAATTTACATAATTATAAGGGAACACTCCAAAATCTAAACGGTTCCGTATAATGATTACTTTTAAATGTACTGTCGTTTGGTAGAATGTAGTTTAAGATTGTGAAGGGGATTGAGAAAACTGATCAAACAAATGGTAACGATGAGGAAGTCAGGTGGGACTTTCCCCCCATTCAAAGCTCACTATTCTTGTAAAGCAATCATGGGCTTTTTGCCTCATGACTGCAGGTTGGCGGGGGGGGGGGGGGGGGGGAAGAGCAAGAGGGAGGGGGCGGGCGTTAAGTCATGGTGCTCCAGGCATCACGAGTGAGGGGCAGGCTTGATGGACCGACTGGTCTTTTCCTGCCAGTCTTTTGCGTATGTTCGCAACCAGGGAAAAAGCCCGTTGAAACAGGCAGGAAAAATGGGCTCCAGAGATAACTGGATGCCTTTCTGGAGAAACAGAGATATGGCGAGGGAGGCAGATATACGAATAAAAGATGGGCTTGTTTTACTTAATAGCCTTTTCTCGTTGCTAAAGAAAAAAGTTCTGTTTTTAAGTCATGCCAGGGGTTGCACAGTAAACCGAAGTTATTGAGTTAACAGAAGTGGATGCATGCTGGTTGGAAATTATTTGGGATGTGTCAATATTTCCGATAAGCAAGAGAATCTCCACTGATCACTGATTCACTTAAGTTCAACTTTGAAGATAATGATTGCACAGTGGCGCACAAGTGTGCTTGCTGGCAGTTCAACATGCTACGCTGTCGAGTGGCAAGACTAGGGTTGTCACTAGCAATTACCCATACAGCACGTTTCCAATCTCAATTGTATATTTTGGGGGGAGATGTACAACACCGAGTAGAGGCTGGGAGAGATCGGGTAGGCAGGATGGGAACAAATCAGAGAAAACCACCCAAACCAGCCCTAATTTTACCCCTCCTTAAGGGCAATTACAGGTCCAGGAAGCTCTAACCTGCTCATTCTCTTGCTCAAGTGGTAATGGGAAGAACTAGGAGTTGAAATAGACAGAGAAAATACAAAATTCTTGCTCCAGAACAAAGATGAATTACATTAGTTGTTCAGTGAATGTTTGTTAAGTGCATAAAAATTCAAAATACACCCATGATGGTCACTCCTGTTAACTAAATGCAGTAATTCAACTTAAGGGGAGCTGTTCAAGGCTACCCTTTCCAAGGACTTAACAGTAATGCAAGACTCTGAAATCCAGTGTAGTAAACGCTGAGTTTTGTCAGAAGACCCAACTCCATCAGATTATGACACACGTGGACCATGTGTTCACTGCAGATAGCACCACTTACACCCACCTCGCCAAAAACCACTTTCCTTCAAAATACTGTCGATAATCTGCCAGAAGCTTCCAATTGCCTCCTGTGCCTTACATCAGCAGGGAAACTAATTTGAAGCACTGGCATCTTTTAATAGAGAATTTGAAGATTATTCGGGTTAGAGGAATGAGGCTGTCTTCAAGGTTCCCCCCTACTATCGGCATAAGCTACACTTGGCAAAGCCGCCCAAACTTTAGTGTGTTGCAGATGTATGACGGATCACACAAGAGGCATTTTGTCTTACTGATAAATCTTTTCTATGAAAATGTAAAGCATAGCCGGTAATATTCTTGTTTCGATCAAACCCCAATTCTAAGCGTTGATACGTACCGTGTCCTGCACACCATGCTTTCGAGTTGCTGGAGAAGGTTGCCAGTCTTACCACGCTCCCACCAGACCGAGTGGAAGACATTTATGAAAGTGTAGACAACTACGGTTCAGAAGAACGAGTCCTTCATAAAGCAAGGCTAGTCGATGAAAACCACTTCTTGGAGCAAGTGTTACTTATTCTGATCCGGACGGTTTGATGGAGGTTACCTTTTTAAAAGCCCTACAGATCTTGGCAGTGAATCCCACCCCACGCCCCGAGCAATCAGTATATCACGTTGAACGGTCATGCAGATAAAGCTTTCACAATTTTTTTTTTTTTTTTTTTTTTAATTGGTCAGTTATATGCCTGAAAAAAATAGATGACTTATCCAGACAAAGTATCGTTAATAGGAAAGAGGAGTGTGGCTCTTTTTTTTTTTAATAAACGGTAACAAGCTAAATTGAATAAACATAATTTACATAATAAAAATGAATGTTAGATACATTTTCTAAAAACACCGTAAGCGGGGTCTTTTTGGCAAATACTATCCATTGGGAATAGCTACACGTGCAACAGTGGGAGTCAGTGAAATATTTGTACTCTATGTAAAGCACACAAAAACACTTCCATCCCGATCACTGTTACTGCGGAAACATCCTCAAAAAGTGAGGAAACCTTAAAAGCTTACAACTTGGAGCATCTTCATCATGCTGAGAATGACATGACCAGAATATTCCCAAATACTTTGGAAGGTTCAGTCCCTTCTCTCATATCCCCCAAAATCCCTGGGTTTCCACTCCGAACCGCAAGCTGTTAACAGGCTGGGATTTTTTTGGTTGTTGCGTGGTGTTTTAGGGGGTTTCTGTCTAAGAATCAACACACTAGAAAATAGTTACAGACTATTCGTCTTCAAAACTGGAGTGCTCTAAAATACCACAAAGAGCAACTATCAGAATATGTAAGGGCATGTTTCTGAAATCCTCAGTGGGACTAACTCCCCACCTTGCAGAAGTGAGCCCGGGCTGTCCCCACTTACAGCCGCAATCGAGAGTAGCTGGCGAAGGCAGTGACCCCAAGCTGTCCCGCTCACGTCGAAGGACTGGAAGAGAAGGAAGTGGTGCATGTATACACAGAGTTTCGTCCATACATGTTCTATCGTGTATGCCATACAAAATGCTGTGGGACTGAATTAAATGGATGCAAGCGATGCGACAGATTGAGCTGGACATGGCAAGCAACCAAAAAGAAGGGGTCGGTCGTTGGGTTTCAAAACGGAATGTTAAGCAAACATCGTCGTCTCATCAACTCGGAACTTTCATGAACAGCGAGACGGTTTCGCCAAAAATAGATTAGTGAGCAACAGATGGAACATACGGCACCATGAATTTATATACAAATTCAAGGCAAAGAAAAATAAACACGGATTGTTTGAAATAGCCTTGAGACCTGAATAATGTAGCGGGTTAAGTGACACATTGATTTCGATTGGTTTTAAGAAGACAGAAATGATTTTCTTTGGTGTACACCAGGCGTTTCTGTGAATGTTTAAACTTTAGGAAATTCTGCACGTAAATACATGCACAAATTATTTATTAAGAACCGCCGATAGTACATCCCTCCCAGCAGCTTCCTTCGGGAGTGTGGAAGGTATCAGAAACTTGGGGACTTTTGTATTTTTAACCAGCAATAGCCAGAAGAGTTGCACTTTAGGGATGCAGCACGAGATTATGTTTTTTTTTATTTGTAAGTGCTACCAATTGAACAAGCCTGTGAATGTTCAGAGAGTTAGAATTTCGCATTCGATTAACAGATTTTGGTTAAACTTTTACAAACCACAGGATTGAAAAAACAGAATTGGTTAGGTTGAGCAACAAGTATTACAACAGGTTTAGAAAACAATTCAATTCGGATAAACAGTGCATTATATTAAAGAAAAGAATTATTTTGAACGATTCTAACTGTGTATGAACATGAGGGAACAGGATAAGATGTCATGACAAGGGGGAAAATCTGCACTCAAAGGTGATCCAGGTTTTACAATGATTACAAAACGGCACCTATTGTCAAAGCAAGTATGGGAGAGAAAAATCAGGGTATTGGCAAATATGAAATATTTTTCACTTTAATTTACGAATTGCTAGCAGGAGAAAGATCGAAGGGACCCACCTGTATATTCAAATACTGAAGTCCTGCGAGTGCTGGGAAGAAAAGAAGAAAAGGCGGCTGTTTACTTTTCAGTGATTTTGTTTCAAGAATTAAGGTTAAAATGAAGTTTAAAAACTGCGTGCACAATTCGAATCTAAAAATCGGGCACAATTATACCTTTTCCCCTATCGAAACAGAACACAGAGAAAACAAATAAATCCGAGTGTTAGTTATTCATCAACATTAATTAATCAATCGATCGGACAATTTTTCTCCTCGAAACAAGTTGTACCGATACGAAAAATACCCCCGTGACGTATCAGAAAGGGAACGGGCACGGGGTACTTCTAGGATTAGGAAATAAATCGGCAAAAAATATTACAAATGAAAAAATAGGACTAACTGAAGCAACGTCCGAATCTCGTGCACTGACAGGGTAGAGCTAGAGGTCTGCTGAACCTGGCAGATCTGCTGCTTTAGACAAAATGGCGGTTCAGCAAATGTCTGCCTCATCATAAGTCACTTTCTGCAACCGACTCTCCAGCCAAAAAAATAGCCTCAAATAAACGCCTCAGAAAGAACTTTCAGTGACTACTGGCCAGGCGACTGCAATTATTCATTGGTTTTTCAAATTGTTAGTTAAAATTCAATGCGAAAAAGGCTTTGAAAACAAGTCTTTTTTCGGAGGCTAAAAGAAAATACTAAATTGGGGGAAAAGCAGGGAATTATTTGCTCAAAAACGATCGAAATTCATTTTATGCAGGTACTGTAGTCAAAATTGCTAGTAAAAAGCAAGTCTACAGTACACATCAAAAGGTTAGAATGCAGTATTTAAGGGATTGCCACGCCCTAACTAAATTCTGCAATTTTTTAGCTCATTTCCAACATTAATCGATCTTCTTAAAAAAGCGAAACCTATTTATCGGTCCCAAACTTTGCTTTTCCTTGCATATATCAGAAATCTATTCCCACTTAATTTCTGCCTTACACCAGTCAAGCCCCAATTTTTCTCATTAAAAAAACTCGACATTTTAGGCCTTTATTAAGGTTACGATTCTAACCGAATTTACAAATGCATCCAAAACGTATATTAGTTTTCATTGAATTGAACGAAAATTAAACATTTTTTTTTTCAAAAATAAAGCTTTTTTTTTCCAGAAGTCTTCACAAAAAATGAATGCAACAAGTCATTTTCTTCCCCACCCAATGCTATGTTTTTTCATTAATCTGCTACAATAAACCCCCTATGAATTATTCTGAATATTTTCGGAAAAAAAAATCTTGAAACGTCAGCAGCAATGGAGCTGGTGAGTTGCATCAGGCTGCACAGTAAGGGTGCAAAAACAGTGAGGATTCGAAAAAGCTCAAAAAATTAACGATTAGTGAAAAATTATGCTCCTTTTCGTACAGATAATCTACTTTAAAGATCAAAAATCCTAAACATGACAAAAAGAAATTATTTTCGAACCCGAAAATAGCCTTTTCCCCCCTTCTTAAACCCTGATGCGGATGGCCCTGAGCATGCACTGTGACCACTACCAAAAGACTCTGATATAAAAAAACAACTCACTCTGCCTGTAACCTCGTCGAGCTCCAACATTTCAAAGCCAAAAATCATTGAAAAACATTTTCCCCACCTCGGAAAAGTCTACCTGGCAAATTCGAACCTTTTTTTTGTTCCTGATTCGCCCCCCAGAAACCTTCCTACCTAAAATCCTTAGCACAACCTCTGAGCAATTGTAAAGGGTGAAAAAAAGGCTGCTCAGTTCCCCCTGCGCAACTTTCTACACTCAAATTGCACATTTTCTCGAGCAGGGAAAAATCTGAAAAAAATTCAGTGCAAGCCTCTATGCCTAAGGAAAACATGTGCAAAGTCTCAAGTCTGGGGGATTTGTTGTTAAAGAATAAAAAATTTGTATTTGCATGTATTAAAATTGCGCCAAAGCTAACGTCTCTGACTGCCTTGTAACCTTGCCAAGTGGCTGCTATCCTGGTTAGTACAGCAAACTGCCGACCTAGATTTTCTTCCTCTAGCTGCTTGGCACAGGGTCAATTTTTAAACATCTGCTTTCTTTTTTCTCACCATATTTAGGAAATATGTGCAATCAAATGCTCACTTCAAGGTTTTTTGTTGTCATTTTTCTGATTTCTCCCCCCCCACTCTAAAATGGTGTTAAAACAAGCAGTGGCACCATGCTGCTTGGTGAATCTGCTGCTGCCAATGCAAAACTACATTTTTTTTTCTCCCTGAATCGAGGGGAGACAGAGGAGGCTGACTGCACACCCTAACCCCCCTTTCACCCAAACACTGAAAACACACGAGAGCACCACACAAAACTACCAGGGGGTGCCCAACACCAAGCAATTCACACAAGGTCAAAGGGAAGCACTGCTCCTGCCACGCAGTCGCAGACCGGCGCGCCGGGGGGGAACGCAAAGGGAACCTGATCATTTTTAAGCCTCTTCCGGCACAAAAAAAGCTTGGCATTTTTTCCTTTGTGTACCCAACTGAACCTCCCCAGAAATACGGGTTAGAACACAGCCAAGCAACGTTACGTCCGACCAAAAGCAAACATACCAAAAACTAACAAAATAAAACTGTGGGACTGCTGGACAGCAATGGTCACCACAAGCCTACTTCTCATCAAATGAAGGAGACACACAGCGCAGCCAGTTATAGAGGACAGAACGTGCAATATGCTGCCACCATTTTCTAAAGCGGTTACATTTCCAAGTTTAACTCTATGGTCATCAGTTTTGTACAACCATGTTGCATCATTTCTTGACAGGATGCCACCTCCTCTCATTAGTTAGTTTTGTTTTGTTTTATTTTTTTTAAAAGAATGCAAGGTTTCCTTGCTCAAAGCTCGCCTAACTTAAAAAGCCTTCTTCTAAAAAGCGACTTATATTTTCTCAACTTTTATTTTGAAATGATTGTTCCACACAATACACCAGTGGAGTGAGAGCGAGTGACCTGTTCTGAAACCTCTGCCAGTATCACTTGGTCACTGGTCATTAGGAATTGCAGAAGGCAACTTGACCTCCAATTTGCGGCTTCTCCCAGGGAGTGAAGGAACGCGTGAGCTCCACTCTACTCTTCGCTACACCCCCCTCACCTCTGCCCAAGGAGGCACGACTAAGATTAGGAGATTGCCTTTAGGGAATCAATTGTCCAAATTTAATTTCTACCATTCTGACTGAGGCAGTGTGTGTTGGAGCACACTGTGCACTTGCCAACTGACGTTTCTCCACTCCTGTAATCGTTTTAAAACTAGCTTCAGTTGAATTAGTCCTGCACCTAATCAACAAATCTCAGCCATGCTCTCTCCTCTGCCGCCTTCTCCAACCCTTCATAGCTAACTTTGCCGTTCTGAACCAAGCTTCCTAGATACTCAATGCCGTCTAAAATATTCTTGCCATCAAAACCAGATGTTGTATGCACCTGATGTGGCAATCTACATGCAACAGGAATCATCGACTCTTGCCAGAGGATGTAAAGAGACTGATAATGGTTACATACAAGTGTGATCAGAATGGAGGCTTGTTTTATGGGCACCCTGCCTCACTTGGAGAACTTATTGCAGAGTGACTGACTCGCAGCTGCTCATCAAAGGAGGACTCTGAAGCAGACCAGTTACTGCATTGCCAAACGCCTACTTGGGGATAGCTACCTTCAAAATGGGAAAAGGGTTCGTTAATCTGGTTAAAGGAAATTGTTCTACATTTGGGCCAGAGAAGCATCTCCTACCGTCACCTACTTCAGATAACCAGTACGTTTCTTCACTCCTCTTCCTCGCCCAAGGGTACCTTGCTCAAGATTACATACCCCTCCTTGACCTCATGTAACCAGTGTAGTAAAAGTTGTTTGTTACTAAAGCCAATTCCACTCAAGAGGGACAGCAGTGCCCAACAATGATTAGTCAATTATTCCACCAAGTGGCCTGCCAACTTCCATTTGGGTGTCAGTGTCCTTGAGTGTGATCAGCTTTAGTAATGAACTTTCACTGCAATAGTGGCATCATCCTGGGTAAAGAGCAGGCATGTTTCAGACATCGGAAGTGCAGATTAATGGTCTTTCCTTCAGCTAGAAATGTTTCGGAGCTGTACTTGAAAATCTGCACAAAGCAAAGATATGATCTGGTGGAAGGCGCCAAACATTCCATGCTCAACAGGTTAAAAGTGAGGCCATTCCTTGCACTGACAGGCTTTAAAGCCAGTGTTTTACCCGACAAAGATTTTTTAAGCATAAAAATGAAGTGTGCAAATTTATACGAGAAAAGTTAGACGTTTCTAGCCCACCGTTCCAGATCAAGAACTGCACTGTAAAGGAAAAGATTTCTGCTGTACTTGCCTGGAAACCACAGCAGGGAAAAACAAATGATGGATACTTTTTGGGAGTTGGGAATGAGGAAAGGAAACACTTTTAAGAGCGAGAATGGAAAGTTTCTGCAGAAAAGTTTTGTAAACGGACAGGCCTACTTGTTATCCATCAGCCTCGTGGCAGATTCAATCCGGAACGCGTTTTAAACACGCAAGTGAGTGAAGAACTGAGAAACCTACTGAAGCTGTCGATGCTAATTCGGGTCCGTTCGCATTGGTCTGCCATTGGTAGCGTTATCTCGCTACCAACTTGGCAAGCAGAACGCCATATCAGTCAAATTCTGGAAAAGAGCTATAGTGCCAAAGGAATCATTCACATCACACAATATGGAAGACCTGACCACCCAGTGTGTGTGTGTGTATGTGTGGTAAGTTATGGTTGACCGGAAACAAATTAAGGGCAACTAAGGGCAACTATCTGATCTCGGGATTCAGTTGGGAAACAGGACAAAAGGAGGGATTACAGATGATCACATATATAAAGTGTGTCATTTCCTTTGGGCTGTGTAGTGAAATAAAATCCCACTCCAACGTCAGGTCAAATTGCACAGCACGTCACTGTTGCCTGGCAAGTCAAACCGTCTACTCAGGGTTGCCTGACCGCTTTTCAAATTTAAGTACAAGGAACTTATTCCCAACTATTGGAATGCTAAAAGTGGTACGGAATCCTTAAATGTGTGCGCATTATAAATAGCAGTCTGGACTGTGTTACAAAGGAACAACAAACTAAGGTTGAGATGACATTGAACTCAGACTTAAAGTTGTTGAATCATTTCTCCTGCAATGTTATTTCATCAATCTGAACACCCGCCCATTCAGTTTTTTGCAACACAGTCCGAGCTACGACATTCTACTCGCCACCTTATTACCCTATTTAACATGGCAAATGGATGGTGGATTGTAATGCTAATTTGTACAACTATATTGACTCAAATTTACAGACTTTGCATTCCTGGAAACACCCCCCAGCCTGTCGGTTGGGTTTGAATGCAGACGCGTGATGGTGAATCCTAAATGGCATCAACGGGTGGCAGATTGTCCTCTGGGGTGAAGCATCGTACACAGTAATGATCGTCAGCACATCAAAGCTGTACCGATCCAAACAAACCCCACTGCACAGCAGGCAAACGTTAAGGCGATGCATATTTTTTCTGCAACTTACCAATTTGTGTAATTGTTTAAAGGCATCCTGCTTTATACATTCTTCCATTCACCGATGGGGGTGCCAGAATGGGAAGTTTCCAAGGACAGGAAAAATGAAGCTCTTTTGACAGACATCATGTCAGCAACCTGATCCAATTACATACAACAGGAAACTCTTTATTATCTGGCACCGACGGGACCGGCATGGTGCCGGTTTATCAAAAAGTCCGGATTACAGAGGTTTAATTAAAAGGTACGAGAGCTCCGTACACAGCAACAAATCCAGGCTTCCCTGTTGCTTAGCAACATGTGCAGGAACTCCAGCCACAGACCAAGCGTCCCTGTTGCTTAGCAACAAGTGCAGGAACCCCGGTTACACAGCCACAGATCCAGGAACGGCCACTAATATTTAGTAAAGCTTACCTGAACCTACTCCTGAATTTTGTCGGTTAACAGAGATTTACGGTTATTTAGATGCCGGTTAAGAGAGTTTCCTGAACATAAAAGACAGTTCCCTCTTTTTTAACTCAATCGCTAAGCAAAAAAAAAAAAATGGACGGCAATATTGAATCCAAATAGACCCTGTCAAATGAAATGAGGGAAACACAAAGTTGAAATTGGATGCGTGAAGGATTGCGACATTTAAAAACAACCCAGTAAAATAGATAATCTTTCTTCCTTGATTTGGCATCCCCCAACAGACTGACGAGCAATGTACGCAGGAAGAGGAGTCCCTTACACAGGAGCTGAAACTTCAGTCAGCGGCACAATCCTGCCAGAGTCGCGATCACTTGCACCTTGCAAGGTTTAAACAGTCATTCTTTCTTCCTTCATTACAAAGCAAGACTTGCATTTCTCCAGCGCCTTTCACGACCACCAATCGTTCGAAAGCGCTTTACAGCCAATGAAGTACTTTTTTTTTTTTAAAGTGTGACCTCTGTTGTAATGCGGGAAATGCGGCAGCCAATTTGCACACAGCAAGCTCCCACAAACAGCAATGTGATAATGACCGGATCATCTGTTTTGAGTGATGTTGGTTGAGGGATAAATATTGGCCCCAGGACACCCGGGAGAACTCCCCCCGCTCTTCTTCGAAATAGTCTCATGGGGTCTTTTACACCCACCCGAGAGAGCAGACGGGGGCCCCGGTTTAACAGCTCATCCGAAAGACGGCACCTCCGGCAGTGCAGCACTCCCCCTCAGTACTGCACTGGGGGGAGGTCCCAGTCAGTTCCCTGGAACTTATATAGCACTTTGCTATTAAGTTACACCATATCACCGTGTTGTGCATACTCACAGGGGAAACCAGTTTTAGATTGTCACACAAGGTAAGCAAGGCCAACATGGAATGCTTCATGACTAAGCCTCAATGTTTTCTGCCGGTTAGACATTCCACCATCCATTTCACTAAGGTTTGTTTGGAGACTAATTTGCCGAAGACCTTCTGGCTGTCGGCTAGAGGTTCATTGGCATTTTCAAATGGATTTTCTACAATCCATGTAAAACGACAGTGCTGTACATGCATCATGCAAGGACTGCAGGATCCCCCAAGCCTCGTCAAGTAGGGGTGAAACTTGATTACCCAGCAACCTAAAATGAGAGCAGAGTTTTCCATGTCATTAAATCACATTGGGAAGGTCGCAAAGGAAGTTTGTGAAAAAACAGATTTAAATGATTTCATGAAGTGAGAAACAGACAGATGATTTGCGACAGAACCAGAGAGAGAAACAGGCAGAGGCAGAGGCCACAGAAGCAGCACTCAGAATGTGTCAAACAGGGAACATCTTTACTTTTTTTTAAAAAATTAACTTTCGATAGTGCAAAATCAGCTGCAGTCAGTACTATCTCTAAAAGGTGTGTTTTACATTACGCTATCGCCATTGGATTCCCAAAGCACAGGTCTCGCAACCAGATACAAGCCTAACGTAAAGCTGCAGGAACTTGTCCAAGCAATGACCGGGAAGGCCCGCTGTACTGATACCCCGGTAGGTTTTGAACTTCAGCGAATGAAGTTGTGGAACCTTTGAAGGAGAACAGATACATTATTGTGTGGACTCCAATCAGCTGTCACTTGCTGACAACTATAAATGAATGCAAACTTAAACAAGTTCATTATTTCTAAAAGCCAAATCACTTGGGGAACTCTGCTCGAAGGATTCAGGTGGTGCACTTGTTTCATGTGGTAGTAGCAAAACAAATCAAAGGCCAATATCCAGGTCAGATATCCAGGCCAAAGCTTCTGGTGTAACAGTGTGGAGATCTTGTCGGCTGCCTGTGAATTTCCTCCGAGGGCTGTGCTCCAGGGTCTGATTAGGAGCTCCACAGTCGCAGGATGGGGAGACGCTTTATTCTTCCATCTATGGAGAAGGTGGCAGCATCTCCCATGACCGGTTCTGAGGCGGTCGATGGTTGTCCACCGTTTGCGAGGAAGGTTTGATCCTTCAGGTTGTACTGTGGGGTCCTCTATAAGGAATGTATGTCGCAGTTCTTCCAAGCATTTCACCATCGGTCACCAAGGCTGAGGGGAGATCGCTGAAGGGCTTCGGCGACGGTCCAAAATGACCTTCTACATTTGAGACGGGTTGGTGGTAGGACGTTCAAGTCAGCCTGGATTGGCTGGTGTAGCGGTTGCATTCTCTGGAGACTGCATATTCGCGGCTTAGGTGTGGTGGTGTGAGATTTGCAAGCACGGGCAGTGATAAAAGCGTACCGGTGCTAATTCTCATAGTAGAACTCAGCTGGACATCAACGGATTTGACATGCGGAATCGATGGCCATGCTGGAGAGCTGTACTCCGCTGTAGAGTACACCAGGGCGAGTGCTGCCGTACGGAGGGTTTGAGCGTCTGCTCTACATGTGGATCCAGCAAGTTTCTAGATCAAGTTGACCCTTATCCAATCGCGGCGAGAGAAATTGCAAGTCCTGTGGCGTGCTATCCCATTCATGTCATAGGGCTGAACATTTTGGTTCATGCAAGAACTGAACTGCTGACTGAAACTGCATTTTTGCTGTGAGGACATGTTAAAGGTGAAGGCAAAATGATGACCGGGGGGTTTGCGGAAGGTTGGAATTTGCTTCCACATACACGGAATTCAATTTCGGATGGAAGAGATAAAGTAGAACCAGCGGAATTTCAGTTCGAAAACAGAGTTCTTTGCTGTCCTTTGCAAGTCTATTTAACTACCATTTAGCTTTGATGGCTCCATCTCCGTCCATTGGCATTCTTGGTCGCAGTGACACACCAAGAACATTTCCGCGGTTGAGAAGTCGGTAACCAGGGGCGATCAAGTTAAAATGGTCACCGAGTAAGAAATTAATTTCTTTATGCAGAGGGTTGTTGGATCGTGGAATATTTTGCCACAAAGAGAGGTTGAGGCAGAAAATTGGGTAGATATTTGAAGCAAAGGAAGGTGCAAGCCTATGGGGAGAAAGCAGGCAGTGGGATTACCTTTGGACTGCTTTGGCAAAGAGTTGGCAGAGATAGTATGGGTCAAATGGCCTCCTTCGGCGCTGTTCACTTGTATGGCTTCCTTTTTTGTGCCAGTAACTTCCCCCCCGCTCCCCCACCTCCCGACAACTCTATGAAGCACAATCCCACGCAAGACTTGACTATTGGGTTCCATATCTTGGAACACCCAACACTTCTCTCACTCACGCCTACAACAATACAAGAAAATAAGTAAGCGGTTCCTTTCTCACCTCCAGCCTTCAATCTATCTCGCTGTTGCAAGCTTTCATGCCTCTATTTAACCAATTTGACTTCTCATTATTCCTCTAAACTTTCTTCGCTTTCTCCTCCTGAGCTGCAAGTACGCCATCTTACATTATTTTCCCCTGGCTACATTCTCACTATTCAAATCAGGATTCAATACACAGACTCTTACTCGAGCCAATTCTCTCTCAGGACCTCAAAATTGGAGGAGGCCCTGAATACCTCCAGGTGGATCATCTACTCATACGGGTAAAGCACCTCAACTGAGTATTGAGCAGAGGGCTTTGTCTCAATGTTCCACGCATCGGAAGGCCCTCCTGAGAGAGGGCCGACATCGGATCCCCACTGTATTTGTAGAGCAAACTACCGTCATGTCACCTGTTCAGAAATTTGCCTCAAGCCAGAGGGGTAAAGCAAAAGTAACCCTTTCAAAGTTCAAGCTAGTTAACATGCCAATCGGTGGCTTCAAATGGGCTCCTATTGGGTGTGAGCTCGCCAGCTGTAGGGGGAAATATCTATTACTAGCGCAAATGAAAGTGGCTGCATAAGAATCCCGTGTAGAACAGTTCTATCGAAGCCGTCATAAATATAGGTTGAGGCCCAACCTACCTCTGCCAGCTTGGACAAAGATGTACTAGAAAACAACTCGAACAAGTTCAACTGCATGGGGTCTTATGACCTGCTTTGTGTAGGGAGCCATGAAGATAATGATCACCAAACTGAGACCACAACAGCTTTCCACTGTGACGCAATACACTTCCTGCAGAGGGAACACGGACTATGAACTGGCGTAGGAACCGGCAGAGGTGGGTGTCCCCACGAGTAAATACGTACAGTTTTTTTCCTTCGAATAGAAGATCCACAAGCAGGAAGATCGGCAATATTTTCGGGCACCAACTTGTGATTTTTTTTTTTTTTAAACAGGGGTTTGATTGGTTGCTGCTGTCACAGGTTCTATTGCTTGCTGTTCCAATTGTTCGGCAGTGGGAGGAGGGGTTCTGAGTTTGAAATTACAGTTCGTGGGGCCAAATGAGTCAGAGTACAAGTTGCAGCAGGAGACAGATTTTGAGCATCACCGTTAAGCAGGCTTCCCGATTTGTAAATATGTACCTGCACAATTAAGGTGAAATTGAAATTTCGCCCTCTGGTCTCTGTCACTTCGATGTACGCTTTCGGAATTAAAATCAGGTTCATTTAAATGGATTCCATACGGGCAACATGGTAGCACAGTAATTTTAAGGAAAAGAAATACTCTCAATCACCTGGAGTCCCAAACATTTAAAAGTGTGAAGTAGGATTGCAGTTTCTTGCATCCTGCACATCGACACCTGGCACCAAACACTAGGAGCATGTTCTGATGCTGCAATATGTTGGCCTGCTTGTCTGTTCGTGTGACTATTGCATAGAATGTGACTTCTTTACCCAGGTCTGAAAAATTCAAACATCGAGATAAATTCTTCTGTTCCCTGCAGCAAAAATACCCACGACAGCAAAAAAAAACCTTTAATCTGAAGCTTGAAATTTGGTTCGTCTACTGAAGTGCATCGTTCAGAGTTTATAAGCTTTTATCCACGGGTTAGCGTACTTACTGTCCATAGCTTCGGAGGAAACAATTGGTCAAAAACCATTTGTACCGCGTAAAATTTCATTTGGAAATATTCATTTGTGTAACAAGGGGTCAAAAATAGCTGCACACTTGGTTTATGCTTCTGTTCAGCACTGATTTCACAACTAATATTTATTAAACAGAGTCCAAGATGGGAAATAGCAATATTGTATAGGTGAATTTACAGCAGCAAATTTAAACAGTCATAAAAACAGATCTGTTTTCTCATTACACAGACTTTCTGCGCCTTAACTTGGAGCAGAGAAGGTTGAGAGGAGATTTGATAGAGGTGTTCAAAATCACGAGGGGTCCGGACAGAGTAGATAGAGAGAAACTGTTCCCATTGGCAGAGGGGTCGAGAACCAGAGGACACAGATTTAAGGTGATTGGCAAAAGAACCAAAGGCGACATGAGGACAAACTTTTTTACACAGCGAGTGATTAGTACCTGGAAAGCACTTCCTGAAAGGGCGGTGGAGGCAGACTCAAGCACGGCTTTCAAAAGGGAATTGGATAAGTACCTGAAAGAACAAAATTTGCAGGGCTACGGGGAAAGGGCGGGGGAGTGGGACTAGCTCAAATGCTCTTGCAGAGAGCCGGCACGGGCTCGACGGGCCGAATGGCCTTCTTCCGTGCTGTAACCAGTCTATGATTCTAACTTCAGGTTGAAGCGTCATTTAACTCTGCGGCCACTACAAACCAATCAGTGGGCGTTAAACCTGGAGTAAATGCTAGAATTGGAGATTTTTTTTAAAAACCTTCTTCTGTTGAACAAGTTTAAGAAACCAAATGTTGGAGAATAATTTGTACCAGGAACGTCTGCAGTATGCCTGGGTACTGATGATGTTCGATCTGCTAGCCTGGCTCACTAACAGAACCTGGAAGGCTAGACTCGTCACTGGGTGCCATTGGTATTGAACCTAAATCTTGCCCTCAAGATAACGGCACAAAAGCAGCACCGACTCCCTGGAACAATATTGCTTGGTTTTGTTATGTATTGTGTGTTCTATCGTGTGTTCTCCTCCCACCTGTGGTGGCGCTGTCACAGGAGATAAATGGTTGGGTGTTCTCTGTTAAGTTTTAGCTCTCTTTGTTCAGAACTTGCCAGAGCTTCCTTTCCTTCCAATAAAGCACTTCATGTTTCAATCTCCGAGTTCTGAGTCCTAAATTGTGTCTAGGTAGAAAGGTACCGACACAACAAGTGGCAACGAGGAGCGGATGAATCTGCGTACGTTACGGGTGCAGTGAGTAAACAGAAAATTTAATTTGAAACGTGAGATGGCTACTATATTAGGAAACATCGGTGATTTTGATGAAAATGTGGAGCAATGGAGCGCATATACGGAACGTTTTTACTATTTTGTATTGGCGAATGCGGTGGCAAATGAAAAGGTCGTGCCTACCTTTTTGAGTGTAATCGGGCCGAAGACTTTCAATTTACTTCGCAGCCTCGTGCAGCCAGATAAGCCAGGAACTAAAACATATAAGCAACTAGTGGAAATTCTTGGAGCACATTTTTCACCAAAACCTCTGGTTATTGCTGAGAGATTTAGATTTCACAAACAGAATCAAGAGGAGGGGGAATCAGTGACGATGTTTATTGCTGCTTTAAAAAGGTTGTCGGAACACTGCCAGTTCAAGGAGGTGCTGAATGACACCATTAGAGACAAGCTGGTGTGTGGTCTGCAAAATGCAGCCACACAGAAGCGCCTTCTTACTGAGGACAACCTTACTCTTGAAAAGGCCATTGAAGTTAGTGTCTCCATGGAGATGGCAGAAAAGGAGGCTCACCAGTTGAGTTCAACAGGGAGAGTTCACAAGGTGTCGTCTGAGCCTAAAGGTGCGCGGAACGGCACATGTTACCATTGTGGGAAAACGGGCCATCACGCTAATGACTGCTGGTGTACGGAGCTGGAATGCCGAAATTGTGGCAAAAAGGGTCACATTGAACGCGCCTGTAGAGGTAAAAAAAAAGAACAGACAGAGCTGGGAAGCATGGAAGCAAAATGTCTGTATTTAGACAAGAGGAAAAAGAGTGTTCATTCAGTGCAGTATGATGGAACAAGCAAAACAGAGGGGAGCGACACCTCTGAGGAGGAAGAGGTGCATATACTGACGGTTGCAGGTGGTTCAAATGGCTACTGGGTGTCACCACTGGTGGAGGGACAATCAGTGCGGTTGGAGGTGGACACAGGTGCGGCTGTGTGCCTTGTTTCAGACACTGTCTACAACAAAATGCTAAAGCATCTTACCCTTCAGCCAACAAACATTGTGTTAAAGACGTATACCGGCGAACCTGTGGCCATGAGAGGCGTCATTGAGGTGACAGTTAAAATGAACGGACAGACTGCAAAACTGCCACTATATGTGGTAAAGGGAAATTACCCATCGCTACTGGGACGTGTGTGGCTAGAGAAAATCACGCTGGACTGGCCTGCAGTCCGCATGATGTCAAAAGGGGAGTCAGGTCTGACTGCAGTGTTAAACAAACATGCAGAACTCTTCAATGGGGAACTTGAGAGCATGAAAAAGATCAGTGTGAGACTGGACATTAAACCTGACAGCAAGCCGAAGTTTCACAAAGCCCGAGCTGTACCCTATGCAATTAGGCCAAAAGTTGAGGCTAACTTGGAGGCCTTAGTCGAGAATGGAGTCCTGGAGCCTGTGAGCGTGAGCAAATGGGCCACACCCATTGTTCCTGTCCTGAAAAAGGATGGATCTGTTCGAATCTGCGGGGATTTTAAAGTGACTATTAACCCGGTGCTGTCTGTGGAACAGTACCCTCTTCCCCTCATTGGTGATCTTTTTACGGGCCTGGCCGGAGGGCAAAAGTTCAGCAAAATAGACTTATGCCAGGCTTATCTACAAGTGCATGTCGATGACAAATCAAAGGAGCTGCTGACAATTGTGACACACAAGGGGCTATACAGGTACTGCCGCCTTCCGTTTGGAATTACGTCGGCCCCTGCTCTATTCCAAAGGGCAATGGATCAGATTTTGAGTGGAATGCCAGGAGTCCAGTGCTACCTGGACGACATCCTTGTCACTGGGACAAATGAGGATCATCTTCTGAACTTGGATGCGACACTACAACGACTGAAAGAGTACGGACTCAGAGTTCGTAAAGACAAATGTGAATTCTTTCAGTCTGCAGTTGAGTACCTGGGGCATGTGATTGACGCTACTGGCCTGCATAAGGCGCCGCCAAAGGTCAAGGCGATCATGGAGGCCCCAGCACCCCAGAATGTGAGCCAGTTACGTTCATTTCTGGGGCTACTTAACTACTATGGGAAGTTTATTCCAGACTTAGCAACATTGCTGAAGCCATTACATCAGCTGCTATGTCAAGGCAAAACATGGAAATGGACTGAACTGTGCAACGAAGCTTTCGCCCAAGCAAAGAAAGCATTGCTGAATTCGGAGGTCCTGACACACTTCGACCCAAAGCTACCCGTGCAGCTAGCATGTGATGCGTCACTATATTGTGTGGGAGCAGTCATATCCCACATCATGCCTTCGGGTGAAGAGAAACCTATCGCCTTCGCATCACGCACCTTGAACAAGGCCGAGAGTAACTATGCGCAGATCGAGCGCGAGGCCTTGGGAATCGTTTTTGGAATTCGAAAATTTCATCAGTACCTGTTTGGGAGAAGGTTCACACTCCTGACGGACCACCGTCCATTGACTTCAATCTTCGGGCCCCACACCGGAATTCCATCTCTCGCTGCAAGCAGGATGCAAAGGTGGGCTTTACTGTTGTCAGGACACACATACGACATCAAATATCGCAAATCAGACTTGCACGGCAACGCAGACGGTCTCTCGAGGCTACCCTTGCCTTTTACTCCCCCAGAGCCTCGTCAGATAGACATCTTCTCCTTTAGTCAAGTGGAGGGAGCACCTGTCACTGCAGTTCAGGTGCGAAGGTACACCCGCAACAATCCAGTCGTCTGAGGTAATGGACGATGTCATTCGAGGGAGAGCGATAGGAGATTCTCCTAGTTTGAAACCTTACGTTTCAAAAAGAAATGAGCTCTCCGTCCAGGCAGGTTGTCTTCTTTGGGGACGCCGTGTCATCATTCCACCACCTCTGAGGGAACCTATACTGCAACAACTTCATACAGGCCACAGTGGGATGGTTCGGATGAAGGAAATGGCAAGAAGCTACTTCTGGTGGCCAGGTCTCGATGGGAATATTGAGGAGAAAGCCAAAACATGTTCCCCATGTCAAAGGGTCCGGAATGTTCCACAGCTGGCAACCCTACACCCCTGGGATTGGCCTGCAGAAGTGTGGCAGCGAGTACATGTGGACTTCGCCAGTCCTTTCGAAGGGAAGATGTTTATGGTGGTTGTGGACGCTCGTAGCAAGTGGCCGGAGGTCGCTGTGATGAGGTCTACCACGGCAGAGAAAACAATTGAGAAACTTGGTGAGATGTTCAGCCGTTATGGCTCACCAGAACAACTCGTAAGTGACAACGGTCCACAATTTGTATCACAGGAGTTTGCAACCTTCCTGCATGTGAATGGTGTCCAACACATCAGGTCTGCGCCCTATCATCCCTCTACTAACGGCCAGGCAGAAAGGTTTGTGCAAACTTTGAACCACGCCTTGAAGGCATCGCAAAGTCAGGGCTCAATCTACCAACGTCTGAAGAGCTTCCTGTTGTCCTACAGGAACGAGCCGCATGCCACAACCAAAACTTCCCCCGCTTCGCTCATGATGAAGAGGCAGTTGCGGACAAGTTTTGACTTACTCAAACCTCCAAGGGCAGAACAGGTTGTCCATTGTCAACAACAAGCTCAAGTTGAAAAGAGAGAAAAGAGCCAAGGAGAGACGGTTTCATCCGGGAGAGCACGTCCTAGCTTGAAACTACAACACTGGACCGAAATGGGTTCCTGCTACGGTGATCGTGCAGACGGGCCCTGTGTCTTACACGGTTGAGACTGCTGAGGACGTCGTCTGGAGAAGACACACAGATCAACTGTTGCTAGGAGCAGAGACAGCCACAGAGGCGCCAACGGCTGGTTGGCCTGAACTGTTTCCGGATGATACCGCAAGCCAGCATCCTTTGCCACAGTGCTCTTCTCCAACACAGGAAGTCAAAGAGACGGTTCCACCTGTGCAAACTCCTGACTTTCAACTGACACAGGCACCTTCTCCATCCAGGCCTGTGTCAATGCCTACTGCTGTGGAAGCCAGCGATGACCGCCGGTATCCTGTCAGAGAGCGGCGGCCTCCAAGACGCTTGGATCTGTAGGCTTAGTGACTTACCCACAAGACTGGGGCAGAATAAACCCCAGGGTAAAGTCAGGGTTTGAGGCAGTCTACCTCTACCCTAGGTTCGTTGAGTGCATTGAAAGTAACTTACCTGTTGAGGAATAATGTGGACCTTCCATTTAAGAGGGGAGGAAATGTTATGTATTGTGTGTTCTATTGTGTGTTCTCCTCCCACCTGTGGTGGCGCTGTCACAGGAGATAAATGGTTGGGTGTTCTCTGTTAAGTTTTAGCTCTCTTTGTTCGGAACTTTCCAGAACTTCCTTTCCTTCCAATAAAGCACTTCATGTTTAAATCTCTGAGTTCTGAGTCCTAAATTGTGTCTAGGTAGAAAGGTACCGACACAACAGGTTTGTTCGCTATTCTCTCTTTCTCTACCTCCCCATTTGTTGTGCTCACCTGCTCAGACCCTCTTTTCACTTCACCCTGCTCTCCAGGCAAGAGAAACAGGATTCCAGCAAGACATGGGCCTGCATGATATTTCCGAGGCCACTCTTCAACAACTTGTAATACAGGATACTTTCGTTTAAATGGCACCTAAATATCCGGAATTCGCTATTAACCGGCAAAATTCTCACTGCGAAAACAACACCTCAAAAACCGGCAATGTTGCCGAGTCCAAGTCCAAGTCTCCCACGGTGGCCGAGTTAGTCAGGTGGGGGTAGTTCTCCAAACTGCCACTACTCGGCTTTGTGGCGCTGTCGGGAGTCGGAACACCTCAATACCCCTGTAACAGGAGTCTGACTCTCCCGCGCTGCCGGTAGTCTCTTCAATCCGCCATTTTACAGGGGTACTGTGTGTCTCCCGCGCTGCCGGTAGTCTCTTCTGACCCGCCATTTTACAGGGGTACTGTGTGTCTCCCGCGCTGCCGGTAGTCTCTTCTGATCCACCATTTTACAGGGGTACTGTGTGTCTCCCGCGCTGCAGGTAGTCTCTTCTGATCCACCATTTTACAGGGGTACTGTGTGTCTCCCGCGCTGCCGGTAGTCTCTTCTGACCCGCCATTTTACAGGGGTACTGTGTGTCTCCCACGCTGCCGGTAGTCTCTTCTGATCCCCCATTTTACAGGGGTACTGTGTGTCTCCCACGCTGCCGGTAGTCTCTTCTGATCCGCCATTTTACAGGGGTACTGTGTGTCTCCCACGCTGCCGGTAGTCTCTTCTGATCCCCCATTTTACAGGGGTACTGTGTGTCTCCCACGCTGCCGGTAGTCTCTTCTGATCCGCCATTTTACAGGGGTACTGTGTGTCTCCCGCGCTGCCGGTAGTCTCTTCTGATGCCCCATTTTACAGGGGTACTGTGTGTCTCCCGCGCTGCCGGTAGTCTCTTCTGATCCCCCATTTTACAGGGGTACTGTGTGTCTCCCACGCTGCCGGTAGTCTCTTCTGATCCCCCATTTTACAGGGGTACTGTGTGTCTCCCACGCTGCCGGTAGTCTCTTCTGATCCCCCATTTTACAGGTGTACTGTGTGTCTCCCACGCTGCCGGTAGTCTCTTCTGATCTGCCATTTTACAGGGGTACTGTGTGTCTCCCATGCTGCCGGTAGTCTCTTCTGATCTGCCATTTTACAGGGGTACTGTGTGTCTCCCATGCTGCCGGTAGTCTCTTCTGATCCCCCATTTTACAGGGGTACTGTGTGTCTCCCGCGCTGCCGGTAGTCTCTTCTGATCTGCCATTTTACAGGGGTACTGTGTGTCTCCCACGCTGCCGGTAGTCTCTTCTGATCTGCCATTTTACAGGGGTACTGTGTGTCTCCCATGCTGCCGGTAGTCTCTTCTGATCCCCCATTTTACAGGGGTACTGTGTGTCTCCCACGCTGCCGGTAGTCTCTTCTGATCCCCCATTTTACAGGGGTACTGTGTGTCTCCCACGCTGCCGGTAGTCTCTTCTGATCTGCCATTTTACAGGGGTACTGTGTGTCTCCCACGCTGCCGGTAGTCTCTTCTGATCCCCCATTTTACAGGGGTACTGTGTGTCTCCCATGCTGCCGGTAGTCTCTTCTGATCTGCCATTTTACAGGGGTACTGTGTGTCTCCCATGCTGCCGGTAGTCTCTTCTGATCTGCCATTTTACAGGGGTACTGTGTGTCTCCCATGCTGCCGGTAGTCTCTTCTGATCCCCCATTTTACAGGGGTACTGTGTGTCTCCCACGCTGCCGGTAGTCTCTTCTGATCTGCCATTTTACAGGGGTACTGTGTGTCTCCCGCGCTGCCGGTAGTCTCTTCTGATCCGCCATTTTACAGGGGTACTGTGTGTCTCCCACGCTGCTGGTAGTCTCTTCTGATCCGCCATTTTACAGGGGTACTGTGTGTCTCCCACGCTGCTGGTAGTCATTGCATTACCCTCAACTGGTAGTACTGTACTTAATCAAGCATCTTCCACCATCCATTTAACACAACATTCTGTCGGTGAGTACCCAATTACTGCATACTGCACATTTCTTGATTTTTTAATTTTTCTTTGTTAAAAATAGCCTCGGTAGATAACCCTCTCCGTCATCCGGAATTTTTGATCAACCGGCAACACGCCGGTCCCGTATACCAAAGTTTCCTGTATGTTTGCTACAACACAATGTGGGAGTTATCAAGAAGCAGCAGGAAGGGGAGAAGAGAGGGCAAATTGAGTGAGATAAGCGACAGATCGAAAAGGGAAATAAGGCAGGAAAGCAGAGATGAGTGATAAATGGAGCAGACACTAAAGGATAATTAGGGCAAGAGAAACCTTTGCTGTTTTATATTTTGGCACTCCAAATACCATACAAAACCATCTTGAACGGAGGGGAGGATGTGGTCAGTTCTTAAACTCAAGACATCACATGGCGTGAGTACACCGAGGCCATCTTTCCAAAGTTCCATTGAAAGCACCTAAATCTGTAACAGTTAGCAACAGGTTTCTAAATCGGATTGGAGGCCATTTTAGGTTTACCTTTGAGTTTTCCATCCGCTTTCTAGTGTGGGTAATTTTTATTGTCATTCATCAATGGATTTAAACCCCAGGCCCACCTGAGCTCCTGCCAACAACCCCTTGGCTAATGGCCAGGAGACACAAGGTGTAGTCCAGGCAGGGCATCTCCATCATAGAAACATAGAAGATAGGAGCAGGAGTAGGCCATTCGGCCCCTCGAGCCTGCTCCGCCATTCAATGCAATCATGGCTGATCATCCAAATTCAGTACCATATCCCTTGATCCCTTTAGCCTTAAGAAATATATCCAACTCCTTCTTGAATATATTTAATGAACTGGCCTCCACTGCCTTCTGTGGCAGAGAATTCCACAGGTTCACCACTCCACTCTCTGGGTGAAGAAATTCCTCCTCATCTCTGTCCTAAATGGCTTACCCCTTATCCTTAGACTGTGATATTGTGATATTCAGTGGCCCCAGATTGGGAGTCGATCAGGCGGGAAACATCAAACCTCCATTTTCCCGTTAAGTGCTCAGTGCCCTTTCTTGTGCATTTTAAAATTAACCTGCAAGTCTCATTATCAGGATACCATTTGAAAATTCAACTGTTGCAAAATAGTTAAGATAACAATGTTCCGTACACTTCAAATTTTTTGGTTTTGAACTGTCAAAATGGATGTTATTATCGTGTGTGCTGGTTTGCAAATGTCACCAAGCTGGACCTCACGGGTAGATTTTCAGCTTGCCGCCTGGTTATAAAACCAGCGATGTGGGTCGTCTGCCAGTTATAAAAACCGTCCAATTTTCATCTCAATGCCAATGAAAATCTACCAGTTTCTATACCTGGCGGCCAATCCACGTCACCATTTTTACACTGGGGCGGCAAGTGGAAAATCTACCGCCACGGGTGAATGAAACCCGTGTTCCATATTAAATCATTCCTCAACTTATGATTGGCATCTTCATTGAGAATTCAGGTCCCTCTCAAAAAGGAGTCAGGTAGCAAAAGTCCCCGTTTAACCATTTAATACGCTCCTTCAGTAGGTTATGTTGCATCAAAATAAAGTATGTATTAATCTGGGGGTAGGGAGATAGAAACGGAGTTGTGCAGTGGATCAGATATTGTCCTTTCACTGCCTGGGTCCAAACCCAGTCCAGACTGATGGAATGAAAGTCTCCGGAATTATGAAGGGTTTTGAAAGAGTAAATAAGGAGAAACTATTTCCACTGGAAGGAGAATCGGTAACCAGAAGACACAGATTTAAGATAATTGGCAAAAGAACCGGGGGGGGTGGGGGAAGAGAGGATGAGGAGGAGGAGAATTTTTTGTTAATGCTGCGAGTTGTTGTGATCTGGAACGCGCTTGCCTGAAAGGGCGGGGCGGTGGAAGCAGATTCAATAGTAATTTTCAAAAGTTGAATGGGATAAATACATGCAAAGGAAAAATTTGCAGGGCTGTGGGGAAAGAGTGGGGGAGTGGGACTAAATGGAGAGCTCGTTCAAAGAGCCGGCGCGGGCACGATGGCCGCCTTCTGTGCATTTTTAAAAATTTGTTCACGGGATGTGGGCGTCGCTGGCTAGGCCAGCATTTATTGCCCCTCCCTAATTGCCTTGCTTGGCCATTTCAGAGGGCAGTTACAAGTCAACCACATTGCTGTCACATAGCAGCCAGACCGGGTAAGGAAGGCAGATTTCCTTCCCTAAAGGACGTTAGTGAACCAGATGAGTTTTTGTGAAAATCCAGTAGTTTCATGGTCACCATTATTGATACCAGCTTTTTATTCCAGATTTATTTAATTAACGGTGGGATTTGAACTCCCGGCTCCAGATCATGAGTTACTAGTCCAGTAACAGAACCACCATGCCACCATTCCTGATTCTAAATCACCTCTCTCTGCTGCCTGGAAGGATCCTATGTGAAATAACCATGGAGCCTCAATTCAACTCTAAAGGGGCACAGGCCCACAGTACAAATCTATCCCAACTTCAGCATAAAATGGCAACCTCATTCGGATGCCACGAGATGACTGGTGTGCAAAATGAAAAGTTGGTGCATTAGGCGGGGTGCTGCTCCAAGACTGGAGCCACGGCATTTGTTGGGCAGAGCAGAGAGAACCTCGCTATGCGTATAACAGTGTTATACCTGACCTGGACATGCACGATACCGATATTGGGTATCCATAATAAAAACGGTTCGGTTCCCAACTCTCTCCAACAACTCTCACCTTGTTGAGGAGCAACACACAACTTGCATCATCAGCTAATCTCTTTAGAGTTTTGCTGGAGCATGGACTGCTTTTCAACAGGTAGTCCATTGAATCTTTTAATGGGGAAATCTATCAATATTAGAAGCAAAGGAAGCTACAGGTTTATGGAGAGAAATCAGGGCAGTGGGATTAGCTCTGGATTACTCTCACAAAGAGCGACAGTGTGCTGTAAACTTTTAAGCCGCACACTGAAGTGTTTTGAAACTATTACTGCTGAGAAAATTCCCAAAGTCATCCAAAAGTAAGCACTTACAAACTTAAAATCCTGCTTTGGTTCCCTGCAGGCACAGAAAAATGCAATGACAGACAGGTATCTTGTTAACACAGGCGTCAGCCACGGCTTAGTGGTAACACTCTTGCTTCTTGAATCAGATGTTGTAGGTTCAAGCCCCACTTCAGCACATAATCTCGACTGACACTCCAGGACTGAGGAGTCGCGTTTCAAACAAAAACGTTCAACCGAGGCCCCACCTGCCAGGTGGATGTAAAAGATCCCATGGCACTATTTGACGAGATGGGGCCTGACCAACATTTATTCCTCAAACTGCACCACTGAACAGTTTAATTAGTCATTCATCTCACTTGGCTGTTTGTGCGACCTTGTTATCTGCAAATTGGCTGCGTTTCCCCACATCGCCAAGTAATTCCTTGACTAAGGAGCGGTTTGCAATGTCCTGAGGTTGTGCGAGGCGCTATAGAAATGCAAGTTCTTTAACATTCTAAGGAGGATGCAGTTTCCTTTGGATTCACCTTGTATTAGTAGTTCTTTTTCAAAAATGTGGAAACGCAGGAACTTCTAATGCAGAGCCATGTGAAAACAGTTGTCCAGTCAGGTTGACTATGCAGCCAGTGCCCTGGGTAGACTGCATTATCTGAGGCAGAGTGGCCATTTTCAACTCTCCCTTTCTTGCAAGTGTTTTTCCAGCTATCAAGAGCTGCAGTTGTACAGGGCCTTGGTGAGACCACACCTTGAGTATTGTGTGCAGTTTTGGTCGCCTTATCTGAGGAAGGACGTTCTTGCCATGGAGGGAGCGCAGCAAAGATTCACCAGACTGATACCTGGGATGGCAGGAATGACGTATGAGAAGAGATTGGGTCGATTAGGCTTATATTCACTGGAGTTTAGAAGAATGAGAGGGGATCTCATTGAAACTTATAACATTCCAACAGGACTAGACAGACTAGATGCAGGAAGGATGTTCCCAATGGCGGGGGAGTCCAGAACCAGGGGTCACAGTCTAAGGATAAGGGGTAAGCCATTTAGGACAGAGATAAGGAGGAATTTCTTCACCCAGAGAGTGGTGAACCTGTGAAATTCTCTACCACAGAAGGCAGTGGAGGCCAATTCATTAAATATATTCAAGAAGGAGTTAGATATATTTCTTAAGGCTAAAGGGATCAAGGGATATGGGGAGAAGGCAGGGACAGGGTACTGAGTTTGGATGATCAGCCATGATCTCATTGAATGGCGGAGCAGGCTCGAGGGGCCGAATGGCCTACTCCTGCTCCTATCTTCTATGTTTCTACGTAAGATATCGGATTGAGCAGAACCATCCTGACTTATTGGTAGTGGAAATAAACCCTTCCTCTCCTAAGCCTTCTCTAGATCTGGTCCAGACGTGACCAGGATGTGGAAAGGTAATCCCACTAAAGGAATTTTTCCCTGGCTTACTTGGAAGTAAGATCCCAATCATTGGTACCTTTCTCCTTCGGAGTGTCACGATCAGTCACAACTCCATGCAGGGTTCCTCAAACCACAAATAAGGGATTTGTGAATTGGAGGAGCCAATCACCGTGAAAAAGGGATGAGGTCTCACAGACAGTACCACGGTGTTGGGCATGCGATCCTGATGCCACCAGATTCCTGGTGCAGGCTCATGCATCATATTTTCTTGGAGAATGACTTCCCAGCACTGGAGACAGTCTCTCAAGACAGAGAGCGATTAAGGCACAACCTGGCAAGCAGCAATATCACTGAGAGGACAGGCACGGCAGGTATTGACTCACTAGCTATGGCTAATGTAATGGCCCACCACACCTGACCACGCTCGATCAGCTCCGACGGACGGGTCACATCGCCCGCATGCCCGATGCGAGACTCCCAAAACAAGCGCTCTACTCGGGGCTCCGACACAGCAAGAGAGCCCCAGGTGGGCAGAGGAAACGCTTCAAGGACACCCTCATGGCCTCCTTGAAAGAGTGCAACACCCCCACCGACACCTGGGAATCTCTGGCCCAAGACCGCACAAAGTGGAGGAGAAGCATCCGGGAAGGTGCCAAACACCTCGAGTCTCTTCGCCGGGAGCAAGCGGAAGCCAAGCGCAAACAGCAGAAGGAGCGCACGAGCACCCCACCCACCCCTTCAACCACCGTCTGCCCCACCTGTGACAGAGACTGTAGGTCCCGCATTGGACTCCTCAGTCACCTGAGAACTCATTTTTAGTGTGGAAGCAAGTCATCCTCGGTTCCGAGGGACTGCCTAAGAAGAGGAGAGGGGTATGAAATGTATTGTTATTTGGTGTGATTTCTTTAATAAAAATAAGGAAATAATCTCAACAAACACTTAACAATGGATTCTGCTGATGTTAACAAGAACTTGGTGTTCAACATCAGAGAGACAGCTGCAGGAGTCATAAATATTGCTTGCCAAAAGCCCATTGCCAGGGTAAAGGTTGAAGGCTGGGCCCAAAATTCCACAAAAAAAAAGACAGTCTGACAGGGAAACTATTTCACAGACAATCCAAAACTTTTCTGCAATAGACAGGTCCTGAAAGGGTTCTGTCTGAGACTATTCTTGGCTTAATGAGGATCTTCAATCCTCAGAAAGGGAGCTTTCAGCTGAAATGCACTCCAGGCATTCCACCGAGTGGATGTTGTCCCCAGCTATCTGAATCGGGGCATATCCTTTACATATACCGGCACGTGGGGAAACCCTCTCTGGAGAAGTGAACGCATTGCACAGGTGACTGATTCCAGTCATTTCGAAAATAGAGTCTTTAATGTAGGAAAACATCCCGTGGCACTTCACAGGAGTGTTAACAAACAACATGAGATATTAGGGCAGAGCTTGGTCATCAAAGCGTGCTGTGAGTTTGGGTAAGTGTGAGAGTTCTTAAATTGTTATTTCTCTTTCAATCATTCTTGATAAGATTGCTTAAGCAGTTTAAGTAAAGGGGAAAAGTTAAATATTTGGGATTCTGTTGGTTTAAGAAGAGTAAAACAAGGTTACACTGCAGTAGGAGTAAATTGGCACAGCAGGCAGTGGAAACCAGTTTTCTAACCAATCAGCAGGGGTGACTCATTTGGCTGTAAACAAACAAACAGTATAAAAAGACCAGTCCTACTGCGAGTCATCAAAGAGTGCTGAGAGTTTGGGGCAGTGTGAGTTAGGGTAAGTGGAGTGTTAGGTGCTCTTTTCAAACTTTAACTCTGTGGGTTGCAGTTAATAAGGCCTTTCTGGTGCAGAGTGACTGTTGGTAAACCATTTAACTGGTGTAACTAGAGGGATTGATTTAATTTAAATCCAATTAATTAAAGGGGATACTAGCATCTAAAATCGGGCAGAGGGTGTCCATAACTAACAATAAAAAATTTAATTAATTAGATAGAATGGAGCAGGTGATGTGTTACTGTTGCGAGATGTGGGAGCCGGTGAACCCCATTGAGGCTCACGGTGATTACGTCTGTGACAAGTGTCTGCTGCTACAGGAACTCCAGCTCCGTGTTGATGAGCTGGAGTCTGAGCTTCAGACACTGCGACACATCAGGGAGGGGGAGAAGTACCTGGACTCTGTGTATCAGGAGGTGGTCACACCTATGAAGTTAATTAATTCAGATGTAGCCCATGGTCAGGCACAGGACGGTGTGACTACGAGTGAGGCAGGTACGGGGATCCAGGAGGTAGAGCTGGAGGAGCCACAGCCCTTGCTCTTGTCCAACAGGTTCGAGGTTCTTACTCCCTGTGGGGACAGGAGCAGGGACTGCAGGGAGGATGAGCAACCTGGCCACAGCACCGTGGAATGGGGGGCCATTCAAGAGGGGGGAGTAAATAGAAATGTTGTAGTGGTAGGGGACAGTATTATTAGGGGGATAGATAGAGTTCTCTGCAGCCGAGAGCAAGAGAGACATCGCCTCGTGGCTGGAAAGAAACTTGCAGTGGGAGGGGGTGGATCCAGTTGTCGTGGTCCATGTTGGTACAAACGACGTAGATAGGACTAGGAAGCCGGTTCTGTTAAAGGAGTATGAGCAGCTAGGGGTCAAATTAAAAAACAGAACCTCAAGGGTAATAATCTCTGGATTATTACCTGAGCCACGAGCAAATTTGGCTAGGACAAATAAAATTAGAGAGTTAAATGCGTGGCTCAAAGACTGGTGTGGGAGAAATGGGTTTTGCTTCCTGGGACACTGGCACCAGTACTGGGGCAGGAGGGAGCTGTTCCGTTGGGACGGGCTTCACTTGGCCAGTGCTGGGACTAGGGTCCTGGCGGATCATATAACTAGGGCTGTAGAGAGGGCTTTAAACTAACTAGTGGGGGGGAGGTTCCTAGAGAGCAAATAATAAAAATGACAACAGAGAAGGTCATAGACTTAGGTAGCAGTGGGGAAATTAAAAACCAGAGCGTGTCAGAAAGGGGCAGAAGGTATGGAGTAAAAGGTAAAGTAATAAAAAGGGCAAAAGCAGGAACTAAGTGTCACAAAACATATTTGAAAGTTCTCTCTGAATGCACGTAGCATTCGTAACAAAATAGACGAGTTAATGGCACAAATAACTACATATGGGTATGATCTTGTGGCCATTACAGAAACATGGCTGCAGGGTGACAATGCCTGGGAATTAAACATACCAGGTTATTTAACGATCAGGAAGGACAGGCAGGAAGGAAGGGGAGGTGGGGTGGCTATGTTAATAAAGGAAGGAATCACTGTAATACAGAGAAATGATATTGGGTCAAAAGATCAGGATAATGAAACAGTTTGGGTGGAGGTAAGGAATAATAAGGGGAAAAAAAATACTAGTGGGCGTAGTCTATAGGCCTCCGAACAGTGGCAACTCTGTTGGACGGAGTATCAATCAGGAAATAGTTGAGGCTTGTAATAAGGGAACATCTATAATTATGGGGGATTTTAACTATCATATTAATTGGACAAATCAAATTGGGCAGGGCTGCCTTGAGGATGAGTTCATTGAGCGTATTAGGGATGGGTTTCTTGAGCAGTATGTAACTGAACCGACCAGGGGGCAAGCAACCTTAGATCTGGTCCTGTGTAACGAGACAGGATTAATTAAAAATGTCCTAGTAAAGGATCCCCTTGGAATGAGTGACCATAACATGGTTGAATTCCATATTCAATTAGAGGGTGAGAAGGTTGGATCTCAAACAAGCGTGCTAAGCTTGAATAAAGGAGACTATGAAGGTATGAGAGCGGAATTGAGTAGCGTGGATTGGGAAAATAGATTAAAGGGTAAGACGATACATGATCAGTGGTGTACATTTAAGGAGTTATTTTACAACTTCCAAAAAATATATATTCCACTGAGAAGAAAAGGGTGTAAAAGAAAAGACAGCCATCCGTGGCTAAGTAAAGACATTAAGGATAGTATTCGACTAAAAACAAGGACATATAAGGTAGCCAAATCTAGTGGGAGGATAGAGGATTGGGAAAACTTTAAAAGACAGCAACAAATAACAAAAAGATTAAGAAAGGGAAGATAGATTATGAAAGTAAATTAGCAAAAAATATAAAAACAGATAGTAAGAGTTTTTATAGTTATATAAAAAGAAAAAGGGTGGCTAAAGTTAATGTTGGTCCCTTAGAGGATGGGACCGGGAAATTAATGGTGGGAAATATGGAGATGGCAAAAACACTGAATGAATATTTTATATCAGTCTTTACAGTAGAAGACACTAAGAATATCCCAACACTGGACAAACAGGGGGCTATTGGGGGGGAGGAGCTAAACACGATCAAAATCACTAAGGAAGTGGTACTCGGTAAAATAATGGGACTCAAGGCGGATAAATCACCTGGACCTGATGGCTTACATCCTAGGGTCTTGAGGGAAGTGGCGGTAGGGATTGTGGATGCATTGGTAATAATTTTCCAAAACTCCCTGGACTCAGCAAAGGTCCCGGCAGACTGGAAAACTGCTAATGTAACACCCTTATTTAAAAAGGGCAGTAGACAGAAGGCTGGAAACTATAGACCGGTTAGCCGAACATCTGTGGTAGGTAAAATTTTGGAGTCCATTATTAAGGAGACAGTAACAGGACATTTGGATAATCATAATTTAATAGGACAAAGTCAGCATGGTTTTATGAAGGGGAAGTCATGTTTGACAAATTTGCTGGAGTTCTTTGAGGAAGTAACATATAGGGTGGATAAAGGGGAACCAGTGGACGTAGTGTATTTAGACTTCCAAAAGGCATTTGACAAGGTGCCACACAAAAGATTATTGCTTAAAATAAAAAATCACGGGATTGGGGGTAATATTCTGGCATGGATAGAGGATTGGCTATCTAACAGAAGGCAGAGAGTTGGGATAAATGGTTCATTCTCAGACTGGCAATCAGTAACTAGTGGTGTTCCGCAGGGGTCAGTGCTGGGTCCCCAACTCTTTACAATCTATATTAACGATTTGGAGGAGGGGACCGAGTGTAACATATCAACGTTTGCAGATGATACTAAGATGGGAGGGAAAGTAGTGAGTGAGGAGGACATAAAAAACCTGCAAGGGGACATAGACAGGCTAAGTAAGTGGGCAGAGATTTGGCAGATGGAATACAATACTGGAAAGTGTGAGGTTATGCACTTTGGCAGGAAAAATCGTAGAGCAAGTTATTATCTTAATGGCAAGAAACTGGAAAGTACTGAAGTACAAAGGGATCTGGGGGTCCTGGTGCACGAAACTCAAAAGGTTAGTATGCAGGTGCAGCAAGTGATTAAGAAGGCCAATAGAATGTTGGCTTTCATTGCTAGGGGGATAGAATATAAAAATAGGGAGGTATTGCTTCAGTTGTACAAGGTATTGGTAAGACCGCACCTGGAATACTGCATACAGTTTTGGTGTCCATACTTAAGAAAAGACATACTTGCTCTCGAGTCAGTACAAAGAAGGTTCACTCGGTTAATCCCGGGGATGAGGGGATGGACGTATGAAGAGAGGTTGAGTAGATTGGGACTCTACTTATTGGAGTTCAGAAGAATGAGAGGTGATCTTATTGAAACATATAAGATTGTGAAGGGGTTGGATCGGGTGGATGCGGGGAGGATGTTCCCGATGATGGGTGAAACTAGAACTAGGGGGCATAGTCTTAGAATAAGGGGCTGCTCTTTCAAAACTGAGATGAGGAGGAACTACTTCACTCAGAGGGTGGTAGGTCCATGGAATATGCTGCCCCAAAAAGCTGTAGAAGCTACATCATTACATAAATTTAAAACAGAAATAGACAGTTTCCTAGAAGTAAAGGGAATTAAGGGTTATGGGGAGCGGGCAGGAATTTGGACATGAGTCTAGGTTCGGATCGGACATGGCCCTGTGGGTAGCGGAGCGGGCCCAGGGGCCGTGTAGCCTGATCCTGCTGCTATTTCGTGTGTCTAATTCTGTTAGATTCAGGAGATGGTTCTGTGATAGTAGATTGGCGGTTAGGATCAGATCAGCCATGATCTTATTGAATGGCGGAGCAGGCTCGAGGGGCCGATTGGCCTACTCCTGCTCCTATTTCTTATGTTCTTATGTCTTAAGGAGCGTCTTAAAGGAGGAAAGAGACAGAGAGAGGCGGAGAGGTCCAGGGAGGCAATTCCAGAGCTTAGGGCCCCGGCAGCTGAAGGTATGCCTGCCAATGGTGGAGCGATTAAAATCGGGGATGTGCAAGAAGCCAGAATTGGAGGAACGCAGATATCTGAGAGGTCTGTAGGGCTGGAGGAGGTTACAGAGACAGGGCGGGGCAAGGCCACAGAGGGATTTGAACACGACAATGACAATTTTAAAATCAAGTTGTTGGTGGACCGCAAGCCAATGCAGGTCAGTGAGCACAAGGCTGATGGGCGACGGGTGAATGGGACTTGGTGTGGGTTAGGATACAGGCAGCGGAGTTTTGGATGAGCTGAAGTTTATGGAGGGTGGAAGATGGAAGGCCGGCCAGGAGAGCATTGCAATAGTCTTGTCTGAAGGTAACAAAAGCATGGATAAGGGTTTCAGCAGTAGATACACTGAAGGAAGGGTGGAGACGGGCAATTTACAGTGGTCAAAGTTGGCCGTCTTTGTGATGAGGAGGATATGGGGTCAAAAGCTCAGCTCAGAGTCAAATAGGATGCAGAAGTCTTGAACATAGAAGATAGGAGCAGGAGTAGGCCATTCGGCCCCTCGAGCCTGCTCCGCCATTCAATGAGATCATGGCTGATCATCCAAATTCAGTACCCTGTCCCTGCTTTCTCCCCATACCCCTTGATCCCTTTAGCCTTAAGAAATATATCTAACTCCTTCTTGAATATATTTAATGAATTGGCCTCAACTGCCTTCTGTGGTAGAGAATTCCACAGGCTCACCACTCTCTGGGTGAAGAAATTCCTCCTCATCTCTGTCCTAAATGGCTTACCCCTTATCCTTAGACTGTGACCCCTGGTTCTGGACTCCCCGACCATCGGGAACATCCTTCCTGCATCTAGTCTGCCTAGTCCTGTTAGAATTTTATAAGTTTCAATGAGATCCCCTCTCATTCTTCTAAACTCCAGCGAGTATAAGCCCAATCGACCCAATCTCTCCTCATACGTCATTCCTGCCATCCCAGGTATCAGTCTGGTGAATCTTCGCTGCACTCCTTCCATGGCAAGAACATCCTTCCTCAGATAAGGCGACCAAAACTGCCCACAATGTCTGGTTCAGCCTGAAAGAGTGGCCAGGGAGGGGGACAGAATCGTTGGCGATGGAACGGAGTCCGTGGTGGGGGACAAAGACAATGGCTTTGGCATTCCCAATATTTCATTGTAGGGCATTGCGACTCATCCAGGACTGGATGTCGGATGAGCAGTGTGACAACACTTGGAAGTGGTGGATGGATCGAGGTGGGGGGTGAGGAGAGCTCGATATCATCAATGTACATGTGGAACCAGCCGTCACTTCTTCATGTTGCTCAGGGGCAACATGCTGATGAGAAACAGATCCTTGGGGGACTCCCAACGCATCGGGGCATTTACCGATATGATAAATCCCCAGGGCCTGATAATCTGCATCCCAGAGTACTAAAAAGAGGTAGCCATGGAAATAGTGGATGCATTGGTTGTCATCTTCCAAAATTCTACAGATTATGGAACATTTCCTGCAGATTGGAGGGTGGCAAATGTAACCCCACTATTTAAAACAGGGAGAGAGAAAACCAGGAACTACAGACTGGTTAGCCTATCAGTAGTAGGGAAAATGCTAGCGTCTATTATAAAGGATGTGATAACAGGACACTTAGAAAATATCAACGTGATTTGACAAAGTCAACATGGATTTAAGAAAGGGAAATCGTGTTTGACAAACCTACTGGAGATTTTTGAGGATGTAACTGGTAGAATAGATAAGGGAGAACCAGTGGATGTGGTGTATTTAGATTTTCAGAAAGCCTTTGATAAAGTCCCACATAAGAGGTTAGTGTGCAAAATTAAAGCACATGGGATTGGGGGTAATATACTGGCATGGATTGAAAATTGGTTAACAGACAGGAAACAGAGAGTAGGAATAAATGGGTCTTTTTCGGGGTGGCAGGCGGTGACCAGTGGGGTACCGCAGGGATCAGTACTTGGGCCCCAGCTGTTCACAATATATATCAATGATTTGGATGAAGGAACCAAATGTAATATTTCCAAGTTTGCTGATGACACGAAACTAGGTGGGATTGTGAGTTGTGAGGAGGATGCAAAGAGGCTTCAAGGCAATTTAGACAAGTTGAGTGAGTGAGTGGGCAAATACATGGCAGATGCAGTATAACGTGGATAAATGTGAAGTTATCCACTTCAGAAGGAAAAACAGAAAGGCAGAGTATTATTTAAATGGTGATAGATTGGGAAATGTTGATATACAAAGGGACCTGGGTGTCCTTGTACACCAGTCACTGAAAGCAAACATGCAGGTGCAGCAAGCAGTTAGGAAGGCAAATGGTATGTTGGCCTTCATTGCAAGAGGATTTGAGTACAGGAGCAAGGATGTCTTACTACAGTTGTACAGGGCCTTGGTGAGACCACACCTGGAGTACTGTGTGCAGTTTTGGTCTCCTTACCCGAGAAAGGATATACTTGCCATAGAGGGAGTGCAGCGAAGGTTCACCAGACTGATTCCTGGGGTGGCAGAACTGTCGTATGAGGAGAGATTGGGTCAACTAGGCCTGTATTCACTAGAGTTTAGAATGAGAGGGGATCTCATTGAAACGTATAAAATTCTGACAGGGCTAGACAGACTGGATGCAGGGAGGATGTTTCCCCTGGCTGGGGGGGTCTAGAACGAGGGGTCACAGTCTCAGGATAGAACATTTAGGACTGAGATGAGGAGAAATGTCTTCACTCAGAGGGTGGTGAACCTGTGGAATTCTCTACCACAGAAGGCTGTGGAGGCCAAGTCACTGAATGTATTTAAGGAGGAGATCGATAGATTTCTAGACACAAAAGGCATCAAGGGGTATGAGGAGAGAGCGGGAATATGGTATTGAGATAGAGGATCAGCCATGATCATATTGAATGGCGGAGCAGGCTCGAAGGGCCGACTCCTGCTCCTATGTTTCTATGTTTTCTATGTTACCAAGATGTAGACATGCAGCTAAACCCCGACACATTCCTCAACTTTCAAAAGGGTCATGACGAGGAGAGACAAATCTTGGTTTCCAATCAGCGAACCAGAAGTTTGCAAATCAATGAGCAGGCTGGAAATCAGCTTTCATTGGCAACACTGTGCAATACTGGCAGATAGGGCTGCAAGGAGACCATGGGGCCAGACACCCCATTAATGTTCTGTCCAAAGTGAAGGCACTTCAGGCCTATTGAAAAGTGCCCCATCATTCCTGAAAGTCGCTATTCTTGGGTTTTGGAGAGAGAGAGAAAGCGCCCTGCCCTTGTACCGACAAACAGCTTTTGGCTTGTTTTGTAGAACAGACTGAGCTGTCTCCGAAATTCTCCACAACGCCAGTCCTGTCAAATCCAAGGCTCCAACCCAAAGCTATAAAACTCTGTCTCTCTCTTGGGTGTGAATCTAACCATTGCGGAGAAAAAAAGAAACAGTTGTACTATTTCATAACTCAGACTCCATTCGGAAATGTTGACCAGAATGGGACGTGGACCAATTTTGCAGCAGTATTTCAGTTCCTTTTCTCCCACTCTTTCTCTTCACTTTGACCCACTGCCTGCCGTATCAGAAGCGACATGGTGTTACTTTCCGTGCTTGAGGAGAGCAATCACATGACGTGGCTGTAAAACGCTCCGCTAGTTTTAAAGCCCGTTAACCACAATTCGACAGCTTAAAGGAAAATGACATTGCTGCAAATACACATTCCATACAGAAAGTGCAAACCCAACACGGAATTACTGACATGAATTATTTCCATGTTGGGCCCTATATTCAGAACATCACTGAAATCGGACCTCATGACACATTTTCCACCCATAGGGTCTTTGGTGGTCCCACTCAGTACAACCACGACTACTGTATCGTCGACCCCAAAAAGGAAGCAAAGTATCAAAACCAAATTATTTTTTAAAACATTCTAAAGAAGGAGGAAGCCGACAAACTGTCAGTAACCACGGAAATGAGGAATAAATGCTCGAAGTACTAAGTCATTTGTAGCGACGATAGCAAAATACTGCAGATGTTGGAAATCCGAAATAACAACAGAAAATGCTGGAAAAACTCAGCAGGTCAGGCAACATCTGTGGAGAGAAATTTGAGTTGACATTTCGGGTCGAACCCTTCTCCAAAACTAGAAAGGAAATAAAATAGATCGAAGGCAGGGCTGCGATCGGACAAAAGAAGTGAAAGAAACAAAAGAAGTAAAAGAGCTAGACGAGATAGTAATAGGCTGAGATTAGGTGTAAAGTGTACTGGCAGGGCAAGAGATAGCTGCCAGGTGTGAGAGAGAAATAAAAGGAAAGGGGGGGGGCGGAAAGGAGTGGAAAAATTACAAGAAAAAATGTGTAATAGGGGCCGAGGTTATGATCTGAAATTGTTGAACTCGATATTGAGTCCGGAAGGCTGCAGAGTGCCTAATCGGAAGATGAGGTGCTGTTCCTCGAGTTTACGTGGAGCTTCCGTGGAACAATACAAGAGGCCAAGGACGGTGAGGTCCGAGTGGGAATGGAGCGGTGAACCAAAGTGACAGGCGACCGGAAGCTCGGGGTCACCCTTACGGACTGAACGGAGGTGTTCCGCAAAGCGGTCACCCAATCTGTAGCACTCGGTTCGGGATCAGGCTGTGGGCTCGAGCCCTACTCCCAGACAAACACACTCAGCCCTACTCAGCTGACACACACACTACTGACGGATTGTTGCATTGTTGGAGGCGGCGATTTTTTAAAAAAAAGTCATTAAGCAGAGGTCCCACCAGCCTGTTCAGGAGAACTTAAAAAATTCTATTCGAAACACTATTGGAAGAGCAGAGAGTACCTCCTGGTGCTCTGTTCAATGTTCTTTTCTCAAACAGCACCCAAAAACATTTGCAGTTTGTGGGACTTTGCTGTGTTCAAATTGGTTGACATAATAATGAATGCATTTGAAAAGTAATTCACTGTGAGCACTTTGGAAATATCCTGAGGATGTGACAATGCAGCAACTTGTATTTAGAGAGCCCCTTTAACGTAGTAAAGCGTCCCAAGGCGCTTCACAGGAGAGAGGTGTAGCGAGGCGGAGAGGTTTAGGGAGGGGATTCCAGAGCTTAGGGCCCAGGCAGCTGAAGGCACGGCCGCCAATGGTGGAGCGATTATAATCAGGGATGCTCAAGAGGGCAGAATTAGAGGAGTGCAGATATCTCGGGGGGGGGGGGGGGGGTTGTGGGCTGAAGGCGATTACAGAGATAGGGAGTGTAATGCAGTGTAACAAATACAATTTAGTCTCCTATAATTTCATTCCTCGTTGTTACATGGTGATTTTGAAGATATTATGGCAATACCAACATTTTAAAGAAGTGCAGTGATCATATTCTATATTGAACTTTTGATTGATTCGGGAGCTAGTAAGCGCAAAGCCTTAGTGGCCACGTACATATACAGCAAGATAAAAATTGTCTCGACCTATTACATTGTTCCAATGTAGCTCAACGTAAGCGCGAGGAACAGCACCTCATCTTTCGAGTAGGCACTTTGCATCCTTCTGGACTCAACAGCAAGTTCAGACAATAACCCCTGCCCCCATTTTTCATGCTGTATGATTTTGCCATTCCCATTTGCAACATTTTATCTTTCCTGCCTCTTACATGAGCACAGCATATTCCTTCAATTCCTTCCCCCTTCCTCCTCCCCCCCCACCCCCCTGTCTCTGCACCTGCTCAATATCTGTTACATCGCCAGCTTTTTCCAGTTCTGATGAAGGGTCCCAGACCTGAAACGTTAACTCTGTTTCTCTCTCCACGGATGCTGCCTGGCCTGCTGAGGTTTTCCAGCGTTTTCGGTTGTTATTTCAGATTTCTAGCAGCCGCAGTATTTTGCTATTGTAAGATAAAAATTGTGCCCTGCTTTCTCATTTCTCTTTCTGCTCCCCACCCTCCTCCACAATTTGAAACTGTTACTTTCTTTCCTTAATGTCTTCCTGGCCATCAAAGCACATGGGTCACCTATCCCAGCCAGTCCAAGCTCCAGAGCAGCCCACAAGGTACCTATTCTCCAGGTAAGGTCCATTCCATAGCTGGTCAACCAAGGTGCGCGTTCCCCATGTGGGCAATTTCAGAGCACACCGGCGCTAAATAATACTTGATGTTTCTAAACAGTTTAGTCCCTCTTGCCTTGTTGCCCACCATTTGTAGGGAGCTAGCCAATCAAAGAATGGGCAGTTATGGATCAACATTATGCATCAACATTCTAAGAGTAGAAAAACTAAGCTCATGGTCTACAGAGCAGCAGCGATACCCGCCCTGCCGTATGCCTCAGAGACATGGACCGTGTACAGCAGGCACCTCAAAGCACTGGAAAGGTACCACCAACGCTGCCTCCGCAAGATCCTGCAAATCCATTGGCAGGATAGACGCACCAACGTCAGTGTTCTCGCTCAGGCCAACATCCCCCGCATCGAAGCTTTGACCACGCTCGATCAGCTCCGATGGACGGGTCACATTGTCCACATGCCCGATACGAGACTCCCAAAACAAGCGCTCTACTCGGAGCTCCAGCACGGCAAAAGAGCCCCAGGTGGGCAGAGGAAACGCTTCAAGGACACCCTCAAAGCCTCCTTGAAAAAGTGTAACACCCCCACCGACACCTGGGAATCCCTGGCCCCAAGACCGCACAAAGTAGAGGAGAAGCATCCGGGAAGGCGCCAGACACCTCGAGTCTCTTCGCTGGGAGCAAGCGGAAGGAGCGCACATCAACCCAAGCACCCCACCCACCCGCCCCTTCAACCACCGTCTGCCCCACCTGTGACAGAGACTGTAGGTCCCGCATTGGACTCATCAGTCACCTGAGAACTCATTTTTAGTGTGGAAGCAAGTCATCCTCGGTTCCGAGGGACTGCCTAAGAAGAAGAAAAACTAAACCTGGGCCTAAAAGGTTTTTGAAAAAATACCCACAAAGGGGCAAACTTTTCCACAAGCAAAATTCTGTCTATTTCTGCTATATTAAAAAGCCACTGTTTAACCCTTCCTTCACCCCCCCTCCCCCTGGCTCATTTGGTCTTCAGTTTTGCACTGAAATACTATTGTAAGACATTCATTTGTACTATCCGTTTGCCTCTTTTGGTCCTCTATTCTCCAATCTACAGTGACCTGTGAAGCGGAGCAGTTGGCTTCAGTGATTTAGCTGTGGAGTAATAAATACTCAATATGGCAGATAAAACAGATGGGCACATTTTCCCTTAAACAGGCACGGGTTGATGGCTTGTGGTTTGCCAACCCAAGTCCCACAGAGCTCAATCCATGCAAACCAAGCTCTGTGGTACAACAGGCTTCTAATTTTGAAAGTGGCACGTCTCCAGGCCAATATATATTTTCAAAACAAAAAAAAGTTTTAAACAGAAATGAGAAAGAAAATTCAAGTCCTCTCTTTCCAAGTTGAACAGTAATGGGACTCTCAACTTAGTCCCATTTATAATCACAGAACAAGTTAATGAAAGGATTGTAGTATTACCCAGTTCAAATGCTGCCCAACATGTCCCATTTATACTGTCAGTTTCGGCAACTGATAACTGCACATATTCAACAGTTATACATAGATACAGGAAACTTTGTGCTATCCGGCACCGACGGGACCGAGCTGTTGCTGTTCCCTCAAACCTGCCGGACACACCAGCGTTAATGTTGAAGCATACGGAGCTTTTCATCTCCGTATCTGACAACAAACACTGTTGCTTAGCAACAGCTTCTAAACAGTCGGCCGTTCCTTGGAAGCGTCTCTGTAGCTTAGCAACAGCTTCAGAGAGACTTTCCAGAGCCTGACTGTTGGAAAAAAAAAGCCACGAGAAGAAAAAAAAACCCTAACAAAACGGCTCCTGATTTTTGCCGGTGGCTCGAGCTTGCCGGACACTTAGCCTCCGGATAACACAGTTTCCTGTAATTGCTTCAAAGTTGTGGAAGGAAATGTTGCTAAAGTGTGTACATGCGAGTCTGGCCGGAACCTATCCCGATGTCAGAAAGTGGCCACCACTGTTCAAAGGGAGGGTGAATACACTTGTACAGAGTCAGGTTTAACTTTTACGTCAGTGCAGGAGTATGGTCTTGCCAAATTCCTCCAGTAATCTCAGTCATGATGAAAAGTCCACCCTAATTGAACCAAAGTTAAACACAGATAGAATGCTAATTATTGCAGCAGTCCACTAGTGTAGCCCTTTACCATGTAGGGGGCACCCTGCACATCAAGACACTGACAGGGGAACTTCTGTCCTAACTTAAGAGACATCAATTTTAAAAGGAAAACCTGGCCACAAAGCAGAATACTTTGATTAGGACAAAGCAACAGAAGTGATGTGCCTGCAAATCAAGTATAATACAGATAAAACACCGAGTACGGAATTGAGCATATACTATGCTGCAGTGCACTTGGTAGCGCATGTACAGCAGTTTGAAAAACTATAGTACAGTATGCAGAATGAAAAAAAAGAGTACAAGAGATGGAAAAAGATAGCAAACTGTCGCCAACTGAAGAGCTACACACAACCTGGTAAGTGATTACCTAAACCCCAATAATTCTGTTGATTACCCAGATGCAGACTTAAATGTATTTTTGCAAAACCATCTGCCCCATTTCTCTGGGCTGGGAATCAGAAGTAGTGAGAAATCTGGTCCATACAGCCGCCAAGGGGAACTCGGCGAATCGTGGTCCTTTGGAAAAGACCACCTCACAAATGAAATCGGTAAGATTTATTCCCATGGGCAATAACGGACATGGTACGGATACTGGACTTTCCTCATTCACATGGAGGGAAAAGAATGCACTTGAGTTTTTCAGTTTAATTGCCTTTTCCTGTCCTAAAAACTGAGCTTATGTCGAGCAAAACACTTTTCTCCTGAGGTATTTGCAACATGAACACCTCAACCGTCAAGCCAGAAACAAGTTTATTTGCACAGTGACGGATTCATATGGCAAGGCATGTGGATTCAAGCATATTTCACTCTTATTAACCAGCAACTAACTGCCAGACCCACCAACTCCAATTACTGGACTACTCGACAGGGCCAACATTTTCTACATTACATATATGCATAATGAGCTATTGGTTTGTGTTGAAAAAACCTGGTCCAGGCAACATTGTAGAAATGTTCGTTCTATTTGCTGTTTTCTTTCTTTCCTTGCCTCCTTGTTTCTGTATTTCCTCACTTCCTATTTCTTTGGGCAGTACCCATAACCAAATATTTTTAAGAGGAAGAAAAAAATGAACAGATTTTTTTCCTGTCTAGTCCAAATTTCAGTGGGTCTTCTACAACACATCTAAACTGTCGACTACAAAAAGGTAAAACATGCCCGGCCTGGGAAAAACGTTGGGAACGGCAATGGTGATGTAATGCTAAATAAAAATCCAAGTCAAATAAACCTTTAAAAGAGTTACATGAGTGAATCTAATGGAACTGGAAGACGGGCACTGTGCCATCAAACCCATTAGCTTTCAACTCACACACCTCAATCGCAAGCTTTGAGAATTCCCATTTTTTCCCCCTGCTAATTGCTGCCAAGGTTCCGAATCAAGAATCTAATCAGAGAAAACTTTCATCTGCCCAAACAGCTCGAGGGTGCGCAGGCGTATTTATTGCCCACGCTTTACTGGCCAGAAATCATTTCAATTGTAGAAATTATATTCCACTTAACACAACAGTATCATTTTTCACAGGTCTTGTGAAAGCCTGAATTGTAGCAACCTATAAAATGTTCAAGTAAATTAACAACTTCAATACTTACACTCCTAATCATTTTTAAAACCATGTTTAACTCACTAGTTTATTTCACCACACTCATTTAGATGGCCCCCGACTCACACAATCCCCTCACTGCGAGCAGACAAATAACCTGCGCCCAAACCTCTGCGGAGACAATCACAAGCAAAGCTCGGAGCCACTCAATCGCCCGACGTTTCCTCATTAAAGGGTAAGCCCCCACAACCTTTATTCGGCTCCTCCTCTTTAAAACGATTCAGATTCATTCCTATCACCAGACCGCCATGATGCTACAGGTAACTGCAGAAGAATCTAAAACACAAGTGACTGATGCTGTACCCAGGCTTCATTGCAGAGGTTTTCGAACCAGGGTCTGAGAGAGGATTCCAGAGAGCATGTTCTTGCCATGGAGGGAGTGCAGCGAAGATTCACCAGACTGATACCTGGGATGGCAGGAATGACGTATGAGGAGAGATTGGGTCGATTGGGCTTGTACTCGCTGGAGTTTAGAAGAATGAGAGGGGATCTCATTGAAACTTATAAAATTCTGACAGGACTGGACAGACTAGATGCAGGAAGGATGTTCCCGATGGCGGGGAGTCCAGAACCAGGGGTCACAGTCTAAGGATAAGGGGGAAGCCATTTAGGACTGAGATGAGGAGGAATTTCTTCACCCAGAGAGTGGTGAACCTGTGGAATTCTCTACCACAGAAGGCAGTTGAGGCCAATTCATTAAATATATTCAAGAAGGAGTTGGATATATTTCTTATGGCTAAATAGTAGATACCTACACATTTTCTGGCGCCTCTCGGCCCCTTTTTCCGCAGGTTTCATGCTTTTGAACTGATGAGAACAGGCTGAGAGCTGACATTTTGTGCAGAATCTCATTTCTAGCAGTAACTTAAATATGCTGCTCACAGACCTATTCATGTAACTAACAGTTAAAGTGTAAACTCAAGAACAAGGCTATGGGCAGACAAATACTGCATTATAATATACTCCAAGACCAAGCCAGTACCAGCTATGGAAGATTAAGTGCGATGCCACTTACCCACTCTAACCCTAAAACAGCAGAACAACAGTGCCAAGGACCACTCCTGTCAGCAACCTCTGCTCCCTATAACCCAAAGTGTGACCTTTTAACTGATCATTTATTGTAGCTATAAGGAGTCAAATCTGCTCACTGAAATGGGCATGAACCCTCTTTCTCCTAGCCTGGCAAGAAGCACCATCAGACTGTGACTTAGGCTAGAAACATCAGGTTTATCGAAAGTAAAAATTCAACTCTGACAAAATAATACTGCAGCAAGTTTCACAATTACAATACATTCTAAAATTGCAACGCCTAGAATGCAAAAATATTAAAAGACATGACATTTCACAAACACTCCCAATAATACTGAACTTGGACCAGTGAAAATCAAAACAAGATATTTTGCAATTAAATAGAGCTCTCATCTGTAGGAATTAAAACAGAAGAAATGTTGTGTTGCCCTGGTCCATCAGCACTCAAGCTGATTAGTTAATCACCTTCCCATGGACCAAGAGACACTTCCTCATTTGCTTGACTAATTTAGGCAGGTAAATAAATTTGCAGCTAAAACGTTAGCATTTTGAAGTCACTGACGCACTGCAACCAGTTTGGGTCAGGGACAAATACCCCGCTTGCACTGTCCCAGATCGAGTTATTTCGGGAGAATCTAATTTAACACTGGAAATAGAGGAAAAAACAGCCCGTCTTTGTCACAGCAAGAGTTAATTCCAAGATGAAGATTGTATTTCTTCATAACAACAACAACTTGCATTTATACAGCGCCCTTTAACATAGTAAAACGTCCCAAGGTGCTTCACAGGAGTGTTATAAAACAAAAAATTTGACACCGAGCCCCACAAGGAGAAATTCGGGCAGGTGACCAAAAGCTTGGTCGAAGAGGTAGGTTTTAAGGAGCGTCTTAAAGGAGGAAAGGTAGAGAGGCGGAGAGGTTTAGGGAGGGAATTCCAGAGCTTAGGGCCCAGGCAACAGAAGGCACGGCCACCAATGGTGGAGCGACTATAATCAGGGATGCTCAGGGGGCAGAATTAGAGGAGCGCAGCTATCTCGGGGGAGGGGGGGGGGGTGGCTGTGGGGCTGAAGGAGGCAGCACGGTGGCATAGTGGTTAGCACTGTTGCCGCACAGCGCCAGGGACCCGGGTTCAAATCCGGCCTCGGGTGACTGTCTGTGTGGAGTTTGCACATTCTCCCAGTGTTTGCGTGGGTTTCCTCCGGGTGCTCCGGTTTCCTCCCACAGTCCAAAGATGTGCGGGTTAGGTTGATTGGCCATGATAAAAATTGGCCCTTAGTGTTAGGGGGGGATTAAATACGCGGGGTTACGGGGATAGGGCTTGGGTGGGATGGCTGTCGGTGTAGGGACCGGGTGCTAGGGTTTGGATGATCAGCCATGATCTCGTTAAATGGCAGAGCAGGCTCGAAGGGTCGAATGGCCTACTCCTGCTATCTTCTATGTTTCTATTACAGAGATAGGGAGGGGGCGAGGGCCATGGAGGAATTTGAAAACAAGGATGAGAATTTTGAAATCGAGGCGCTGCTTAACCAGGAGCCAGTGGTTTAAGGGTTCTAAATTTGCCAATTCCTCACCCAAATATGTTGAAGAGTTTAAAAGTAATCAATCCTAGTGTTTTCAAATCTAAGATGTTTGAAGATCTATGTGCCCATCCACTCCTGAGGCCCCCTTACTACAATAATGGAGTTTTGAACAGCAGCCTGGAGTGAAACGATCTTTGGAAACTCCACCAAGTTGTCAAACAAGTTTAATTAAACTGCAGTTAAAAGAAGATTTTACCCTCAAAACACTTTTCTCTCTGGTTCTGTCACTAAGCCAGCCAGGAAGAGCAAGCCTGAGATATGGCTTTAGACTTGATCTGCACCAATGCCAAGCTCATGGGCGTGTAGCTTCAGTAATAAGTAACTCAAGATGTGTGCAACAAAATGAGATTTGGGGTGCCTCGCTGATTGAAGGTCGATTAATCATGTTGTAGGAGTCTCTGCACTCCTAACAAAGAATCTATAACTTACTGGAAGTTAACAAACTGAATTTATTGTTTAAGAACTCTACAAAACAAGAAACTACAGGAGAAGCTCAAAACAGGTCTTTTCTCTTTCAATCCACACGAGGGCTGGCTGGCCCCGCCCTCTACCTCTGACGTCATCACGTTTCCCGCCGAAGGGGACGTCACGTGACCCACGTGATGATGTCATCGCGTCAGATCGCAATGTTGTCGATCTAGCTCTGTTTAACCAGCGCCAACTTGAAAGGTAATAACATTGGTTACAGGCAATTAACGCTAGAGGTAATAACATTGGTTACAGACAATTATGTAAGTCACTTAGTGGTTTTGCCACATACGCCCCCGCAGAATTGTCTTTAACAAAAAGGGTCAATCGCTGAGGAGGTCGGACAAGTCTGTTGGACCGACTCCGAAATTCCCGGAGGGGAAAACGCTGAGCAGGCGGCGAACTGGTAGGCGGTACGGCGGCGTCAGGTGTGGTAGCGGCCGGCGGCGGCGCGGAGGCTGTGCCAGCTCGATCGGTCGTTCGAGGTCCAGGTGCGCAGGCTTGAGGCGATCGACAGAGATGTGATCCGGTTTGCCCCCGACGTCAATCACGAAACTCTTGTCCCCTACCTGCAAAACCTTGAAGGGTCCGGCATACGGCGGTGCGAGCGGGTTACGATGGCCGTCCTGGCGCACAAACACGAACTTGGCTTTCGACAACTCCCCCAGGACGTTGGACGAAAGCAAACCATGCCGTGAGGTCGGAACTGGGCGGAAACAGCGGGCCGCATCCCGGAGGGTCTCTTTTTGTGTGGCCGCGGACCATGGTCGCGTAGGTAACAGCAGGAATTCCCCTGGGACTCGAAGCGGTTGCCCGTAAACCACCTCCGCCGCCGACGACTGGAGATCTTCCTTCGGCGCCATGCGGAGTCCTAACATCACCCACGGTAGTTTGTCGACCCAGGATGCATCCAGCAGGCTGGCCCTGAGCGACGCCTTCAAGGAGCGGTGGAACCGCTCGCACAAGCCGTTCGCCTGTGGGCGATAGGCTGTAGTGCGGTGGAGTTTAACGCCCAACACGGAAATCACTTCGTTCCACAGTTCGGACGAAAATTGCGGCCCCCGATCCGACGAAATGTCCGCAGGGACACCAAAGCGGGCTACCCAGGACGAAACGAAAGCTCGAGCAACGTCCGCAGATGTGGTGGACGTCAGGGGAACTGCCTCCGGCCACCTCGTGGTGCGATCCACCATCGTCAAAAGGTACGTAAAGCCCCGGGAAGGTGGGAGTGGTCCCACTAAGTCGATGTGAATATGATCAAATCGCCGTTCCGGGACCTCGAAGGTGGCAAGCGGGGCTCTGACATGGCGCTGCACCTTGGATCGTTGGCAAACAACACAAGTGTTCGCCCAGTCCCTGACGTCCTTGCGTATTCCCCTCCATACGAATTTGGAGACCAGCAGTTTTTGCGATGCCCGCACCCCAGGGTGCAATAGGCCGTGTAAGGCATCGAAAATCGTACGACGCCATTTAGACGGGACGATCGGACGGGGTGCACCCAGCGAAACGTCGCAGAGCAAAGTGGTACCTGCGGAATGGAAAGGCACATCCCTCGGCTGGAGGCTGTTTGGAACCGAACGAAAACCCTGGGTCTCCGGGTCGTCCACTTGGTCAACCGCCATCTGTGTGTAGTCAATGCCCAATTGGACGGCGGCGCGGGATAGGCAATCGGCGACGACGTTGTCCTTACCGGCCACATGTCGGATGTCGGTGGTGAACTCCGATATGTACGTCAGCTGCCGTTGCTGCCGAGCCGACCATGGTTCCGCAGACTTGGCCATTGCGAACAGCAATGGCTTGTGGTCGACAAACGCGATGAAGCGTCGTCCTTCGAGGAGGAAACGGAAATGGCGGATGGCCAAAAACAAAGCCAACAGCTCTCGATCGAAAGTACTGTACCGGTGTTCATGCCGTTGTAGCCGGCGGCTAAAAAAGGCCAGGGGTTGCCACGCGCCGTCGACCCACTGCTCCTGGACGGCCCCCACCGCATAGTCTGACGCGTCCGTCGTGAGAGCGATGGTGGCTCCCGGCAGGGGGTGTGCTAACATGGTCGCATTGGCGAGTGCGGCTTTCGTCTCCTCGAAAGCACGATCCATGTCCTGTGACCATACCACAGGGTCCTTTCCCGTCGAGCCTCTGAGGGCCTCATATAGAGGACGCATGAGCTGTGCAGCCCTGGGGATGAAACGATGATAGAAGTTAACCATCCCCAGGAACTCCTGTAAAGCTTTCACGGATTTCGGTTTCGGGAACGCCGCAATTGCCTCCACCTTGACCCGAAGTGGCGTTGCCCCCGTGGGGGTTATGCGGTGGCCCAGGAAATCCAGTTGCGATAGGCCGAAACGGCATTTGTCCGAGTTAACGATGAGGCCGTGCTGCTGAAGCCGTCTGAAAAGGACCCGAAGGTGCTCGAGGTGTTCCTCCTTGGAGGTGCTGGCAACCAGAATATCGTCCAAATAAACAAAGAGAAAATCAAGGTCCCGCAGGACTGAATCCATGAGGCGCTGAAACACCTGTGCCGCGTTCTTAAGCCCAAAGGGCATTCGCAGGAATTCAAAGAGTCCAAAGGGGGTAATTACCGCTGTCTTTTCGACATCCTGAGGGTGCACCGGCACCTGATGGTAACCACGGACGAGGTCGATTTTGGAGAAGATGGACGTCCCCGCTAAATGTGCTGAGAAGTCCTGTATATGGGGAATGGGGTAGCGGTCGGGCGTCGTTATGTCGTTGAGGCGGCGATAATCCCCACAGGGCCGCCATCCCCCGCCGTGCTTGGGGACGATGTGGAGCGGGGAGGACCAGGGGCTACTGGACCGACGGATGATCCCCATTTTTTCCATCACGGCGAACTCCGCCTTTGTTGTTGCTAGCTTACTGGGCTCTAAACGTCGCGCCCTGGCGTAAACGGGCGAGCCGGTAGTCGAAATATGATGCTCCACCCTATGCTTGACGGTCGGAGCTGAAAAGTTGGGCTTCGTCAGCTCGGGGAAATCCTCGAGGAGCCGGGCGAAATCGTCGGGCTGCGGCCGCGCACATGAAATCGCGTGTGACACAGCCGTGCTGCGCGTCCCCGAAATATCATCGAGCGTGGCGGCGCGAACGAGGCGTCGATTTTTCACGTCCACCAACAGGCCGTTGGCGCCTAAAAAGTCAGCACCCAACAGGGCCTGTGAGATTTGAGCGGTGATGAAATTCCAGCTGAAAAACTGTCCACCGAAACATACTCGGACGAGGCGCTTCCCGCAAGTGCGGATCGAACCCCCGTTGGCCGCTTGCATAGGGGGGCCACGGCTGCCGGAGCGAAGGTCTATGACCGAGGCGGGCAGTATGCTGCATTGCGCCCCCGTGTCGCATAGAAAATGACGGCCGGAGATGGAGTCGGTTACGTAGGTGAGATTCCCGGAAGCACCGATCGCCATCGCGGCAGCAGGGGAAGTACCGGGACCAGCGTGCATGACTCGCGGCGGTCTATTCGACGGTCTGGTAACGAAAGTGCACGGCGAGCGACAGCAGCGGGTCTTCGGGCCGAAACGAGCGTGGTAGTAGCAGAAACCGGTCATCGGAGGCGCCTTTGTCGGAGCCGGGCTCTTCGTGGCGGGACGTTGCGCGAGGACGCAGTATTGTTGCCGGACCGCGTAAATCTTATCCGCCTCTTCGGCGAGCGCGACGCAGTCTGCGGTTTCTGCTCGGGCGAGGGACGCCTGTACTTGCTCAGGAAGTTGAGTAAGGAACAGTTCGCAAAACAGAAAGCACTGGGGCTCGGACCCCAGGAGAGTCAGCATATGACTCATCATTTCCGAGGGTTTGGAGTCTCCTAACCCTGGTAGAGCCAGTAAACGGCGAGCGCGCTCCGCTTTGCTGAGACCAAATACCTGCAGCAATCGTGTCTTGATGGCGACATACTTGTCAGCAGTCGGAGGACTCTCCAGCAGGCTGATGATTCTCAACGCCGTCGAGCTCTCGAGGGCGGAGACCACGTGGAGATATCTGGTCTGATCCTGAACGATGTTGTGGAGCTCAAATTGCGCCTCGGCTTGCACAAACCAAGAGGCTGCCTGTTGTTCCCAGAATTGGGGGAGCTTCAAGGCCACTGCGTTGGCCTCCATCACTGGCCTGTGTTCAATGTTCACCGCGAAAAACGATCGCGAGGAATCGGGGTCACCAATGTAGGAGTCTCTGCACTCCTAACAAAGAATCTATAACTTACTGGAAGTTAACAAACTGAATTTATTGTCTAAGAACTTTACAAAACAAGAAACTACAGGAGAAGCTCAAAACAGGTCTTTTCTCTTTCAATCCACACGAGGACTGGCTGGTCCCGCCCTCTACCTCTGACGTCATCACGTTTCTCGTCGAAGGGGACGTCACGTGATCCACGTGATGACGTCATCGCGTCAGATCGCAATGTTGTCGATCTAGCTCTGTTTAACCAGAGCCAACTTGAAAGGTAATAACATTGGTTACAGACAATTAATGCTAGAGGTAATAGCATTGGTTACAGACAATTATATAAGTCACTTAGTGATTTTGCCACAATGTGCTAATTGACGTCTTGTGATTTGCAGTCAACAGTAAAAATGGCATCTTCCTGTGTGCGCTTCTCACCCACTCATCCTTTCTGAAACTCAAAACTATCAGTCTCTTAATTCTCTCTCTGCCTTTGTCGGTCTTCCATTTCTCCCCTCTGTCTCTCACTCTTGCTCCCATCTCCAACTCTCCATCTATTTCTCTTTCTTTAAGGTTGCTCTTCCCTCCTCGTCCATCCCCCCTATGCCTCGAACACATATTTTCTTATTGATTTACTGAATTTGACATTCCTCTTTCACCAGTTGCAATGTCCTTGCCATTTACAGACTTCTTGATCTAGAATAATGTCAGTGCATTACTGAGGGAGTGCTATATTATCAGAGGTGATTCCTTTTGGATGAGATGTTAAACCAAGGCCTCAACCACCTGCTCAGGTAGAAATGAAAGACCCGAGCACACCAATCAAATTAGAACACGGAGTTCCCCTGTTGTGCTGACCAACTTCCTCCCTCAACCAACACGAGCAAAAACAGATTATCTGTTCATTCATTCATTTGCTGTTTATGAAATCTTGCTGTATGCAAATTGGCCACCATATTTGCCTACATAACAGCGACTGCACTTCAAAAAAGAATCCATTGGTTGTGAAAGCTTTAGGATGTCATTATTTGTGTCCTTCAGTGTCTCCCCGCGTCTTCTTTCTCACTTCACACAATCTTCTACTGTACGGAGCAAAGTCCTTTTTAAAAAGGATGATTAGATAGTTGCTTGAAAAAGAGGAATATTAGAGAGTATAAGAAGCAAGGAAAAGATCATATTAGGATGCTCATGGAAAACCTTTGGCACCACTTGATTGGCCAAAGCCAATGCCCTCTGCTGCAACATTCTGTGATTCGATGTCTCCAAAATGAGTATACTAGAGACACAGTTCACCACGAAAATCGCTCCTTCTGTCCCAATTCTGCCATTATTCCCAGATCTAGACTTCGAAAAGTGGAGTCTTCACAAAAACTATGGAAATCAGATAAAATTACAATTTTAAAGTAGGATAATGACTCCTAAATTAAGACACCCTTCAAACTGAACATTGCCCATAAGTACAGTACACACACGCACAATAACATGGTGAACTAGCGACCGAGTCTTCGATATCAAGCTTTGAGAATATAGAAACAGAGGATAGGAGCAGGAGTAGGCCATTCGGCCCCTCGAGCCTGCTCCACCATTCAATGCGATCATGGCTGATCATCCAAATTCAGTACCCTGTCCCTGCCTTCTCCCCATATCCCTTGATCCCTTTAGCCTTAAGAAATATATCCAACTCCTTCTTGAATATATTTAATGAATTGGCCTCAACTGCCTTCTGTGGTAGAGAATTCCACAGGTTCACCACTCTCTGGGTGAAGAAATTCCTCCTCATCTCTGTCCTAAATGGCTTACCCCTTATCCTTAGACTGTGACCCCTGGTTCTGGACTCCCCCGACCATCGGGAACATCCTTCCTGCATCTAGTCTGTCTAATCCAACTGGCCCGACAATAAAATGAGACTTGCATTAATATCACATCTCAAAACTATTCACGATACAAACTATTTTGACAGAAAATGAAGGCAATACTCAGCAGGTCAGGCAGAATCTGTGGATCACCTGCTGAGTATTCCCAACATTTTCTGTTTATAGTTCAGATTTCCAGCATTTTGCCTTTTACAAACTATTTTGAAATGCATGGTAGGTAAGTAAACCCAGCAGCTATTTTGCAGGAGCAAAATTCCAAGATCCTTTTCGCCTACTCTGGTGAAATAAAAGCTGAGTGTGGAGCTGATCCAAACAAGCCAGCGAGTTTGATTCATTAGCAGATCTCACCTAGTGCAAAGGCAAGGATGCTGCAACTGTCTCCCGGGAGGAGGAATTAAAAAAAAAAAATTAAATCAGCAGGATTTTTTGCTCGATCCCTATCCGGTGATCCAGAATATAAAATCAGCATGCATTGCCGTCGGGTGCGATCACAATTAGGCTCGGCCGGCATTCCTCTCATGGGCAAAAGCAGCTTGCCAACACTCGCTGTTTAGCTTCACACATGAAGACTGGCCACTTGGCGCTGGCACCGGCAGAACCGTTCACCATTAGTCAGGAGTGGGCCCGAGACAGTCAGAGAACCTACTTTTCAAAGGTACGAGCAATTCTGGCTCAGTATTGCCGAATTAAAAGGTGCTTTATATTGACTGAGTGCCATAGGCTCCTGACACAGAGATCCAGCACCGACGGCAGCATGACTAAAGGAAACTTGCTGGATTTGCTAACACTGGTAACTGGAAGGCAATTTTTTTTTTTTTTTTTTTTTTTTTTTTTTTTTTTTTTAAAACTGGGTCTTCTTCCCAGCCCCCTACGTTAGCAATTCCAGCAAGTCTACTTTGGTGTGGCCACTGGCTGCTTGAGACGGCAGGGCAGGAGCGAGTGGTACAACTACAGTACGAAACCAATAGAAAGACAGTGTTCATTTCAAGCGGTGAATTTGGACCACTTTAAGAAGGACGCGACTGCTGCCAACGAACTGGAAGCTGCGTAGAACTGTTCTGCGTGCTTCTGGTTCGTTACGGGAGTGGGCTCGTTTTTTAAAAAGCAGAAACACCATCCTTCCGGTCGTTGGCAGCAGTCACTCCGCTTTAAGAATTGCATGTAGAGAACACATGAAGGGAGCAGAATCACAAAAATAAACATCCGGTAGCAAAACACAGGTCACTAACGCAAGGCCGGAAGGTATTGCCCAGAATTATACAAATATTTGTTGAAGGCAGTTCACACACAGAAACATAGAAGATAGGAGCAGGAGTAGGCCATTCGGCCCCTCGAGCCTGCTCCGCCATTCAATGAGATCATGGCTGATCATCCGAATTCAGTACCCTGTCCCTGCTTTCTCCCCATATCCCTGGATCCCTTTAGCCTTAAGAAACATATCTAACTCCTTCTTGAATATATTTAATGAATACAAAGTTTCCTACATACAAGAGCACATAGTGAAGATGAATCAAGGCAGTCATCCTCTCACTGTCCCTGCTCCATTACTAAATTTAATAAGTCTTGCTCTTCATTCTATCCATCCTTCACACGCCACTGGAGATTGGCTAAGTTATGGCGTCAGGAAGAGGAGGGAGACTCTTGGGAGGGGTAGTGACTCATGCCACCAGGAGAGATCTACCAAAGTGTACGTCGTTCAACAGCCATGGTCAAACTGCAAAGCTTGGCCAAGATGCAACGGTGGTGGTACTGCGGGATCACTCGACATGCCATTTAGCAAAACATGCATTTAAAACCATGGGGCCATAAAATACAAAGACATGACAGGAGGGTGTAATCTACATAGAAAGCTGACGATTCACAAAGTCCACCTCGTTCCAGTTTTGATAGAGCAGATGGAAGATAGAATGCAGGAAGAGTCTCTTGTTGCAAATGAAAACAGTGTGCTTTTGGTAGAAAACTCAGGGGTGGGTTCCATGAATTGTTCAATTGATATACAAATCATGCAAAATTAAACTGACAATTAGTGGCTGGATCTCATTTATTCCACAGCCTGAAACCACAGGATTTAAGGTCATAGAGCGAAGATAGTGGCTCAAGATATGGACACAAACTGATGGTAAAATAGACTCAAGTCTCTCGAAGCAATAGAGAGGGAGGGGCTGTTAGGATTAGATTTCCAGACCTCTAATGAGATATTAGTGGATGCCCTCAGTGAACTTTGTGGAAGACTGCAATCACTGTTACAAGACGCCAAATGGGACCAGGTTTCACTCTCGAGTTAGCAAGATGCTGAAAGTATTCAAGGATAGAACCACCAGGCTGGGCGGCCTTTTTAACCATGGAGACATAAAGATCCACCCGTGGCTAACCCCAGTCCTGAAAATATCAGAATGGCTCTGGGCAGATCCTCTATTCAGGAAGGTAAATTACCAACCAGCTCCGTATTGGTGGTCATGTTGTTTATCGGAGCTCCATACAATACTGACAGCATCATCACATATTCAAGGGCAAACCAACATTAAATATTGCACAACGACAGAGACCAAGACTGGGTCCCATCTGGTTTATTCATATTCATATATACTGTACTACCATTGGGTGATGCATCTAAAGAGCTCGAAAGTGGACCAGAGCCAACTATGCTTGTTGGGAGTCCCAAGAGGACTCTGCTATTGTCCACTCATACTAAATATATCCCACTCCGCACTAACTTAGAAGCAGACGCTACCAACATGACTTGATTATCATGCATTACGCGCGCCCTAGAGAATGGTTTCTCCTGCAATCGGCTCAGTTCCATAGCAGAGGCTTGGGCAATCTCCGCTAGCTGGTGTACAGACCTGTTGGAAGATGACTGACAAACCAGGTTTAACTGTAAGAATGGCATCGTTTTCAATACTCTGGCGCAGGTCAATGAACAGAGTTGAAACTTTTCCATTTGAGGCAAACAATTTAAACTCAGCCCCAATTTAAGCTCCCAAATTCAACTTTAGATTAGAAACATACAATTTTTAATTAAAAACGATCAGACAATTTTTAAATCCAAGTACAAATTAATATCGTATTTTCACCTTAAAGGCAGTGTGAAGTGAGCATGACATTTCTCTCCCAAAGACTGACAAACAGTTTAACTTAGTAAGTGACAAATACCAGTGAAAGGAAAGAAAATTGTGTCTTATGCGAGTTTACAGTGGCTTGTTTAGCATAATGAATCAAATTCCTATAGGAAAAAATTAAACCAACACTTTAATATTGTATATTACGCTGCTTCTTTTACCAACCAAATCAAATTGCTCGTCCAACCCAAACCAATGGCAGACTAAAAAACAGCAGCACCTCCCCCTTAGCTAAAAATACCCTCTCCAACTACCAGTAACCTAATTGTACCATTGGTGTTCTTCACAATTAATCCATGAAAAATGCACACACTCACCTTTATACAGTACTCTACTGAAATCCTAGTAAAACAATATAACCGAAGTTGCATGAAGACTTTACAACCCACTTACGCTTCACAAAGCCTCTGGTGACGACACTGTGGCGCCTTCTGAAAGGAGGCAAATATTTCCACTGGAAATTACAAAGCAACATCAGCTGATTTTCTTGGGCTACAAAAATTTCAAAACTTTTCTTTAAAAAAATGTTACAGTTCACAACACATCAGTACTAAAAATAGAACACGTCACAGTCAGCAGATCTGGGGTTTCCTGAGACCGAATTAGAAGGCCTTGCAAACTGTGAACTCAGTCAGCATGAGATTGCAGCATGACAGACAGGCGAGCAAAGTGGGCAGGTAGGCAGCAGATGCAGTTCAATGCAGAGGAATAGGAAGAGCATAGAGGGTTGGAGTACAAGAGTGAGGAAGTCTTGCTACAATTGTGCAGGGCTCAGGTGAGCCCACACCTGGAGTGCCGTGTACAGTTTTGGTCTCCTTATTTAAGGAAGGATATACTTGCCTTACAGGCAGTGCAACAAAGATTCACTAGATTGATTCCTGGGATGAGAGGGTTGTCCTATGAGGAGAGATTGAGCCTATACTCTGAAGTTTGGAAGAATGAGAGGTGATCTCATTGAAACATATAAGATTCTGAGGGGGATTGACAGGGTAGATGCGGAGAGGTTGTTTCCCCTGGCTGGAGAGTCGAGAACCAGGGGTCACAGTCTCAGGATAAGGGGTCGACCATTTAAGACTGAGATGAGGAGGAATTTCTTCACTCAGAGGGTGGTGAATCTTTGGAATTCTCTGCCCCAGAGGGCGGTGGATGCTCAGTCGTTGAGATAGATAGATTTTTGGACTCGAGGAATTAAGGGATATGGGGATCGGGCAGGAAAGTGGAGTTGAAGTCGAAGATCAGCCATGATCTTATTGAATGGCGGAGCAGGCTCGAGGGGCCGGATGGCCGACTCCTGCTCCTAATTCTTGTGTTAACAGTGAAACGAAGTGTACTCTAAATAAGAAGATTCTGGAGGGACAGAAAGATACAGGGTGCAGATACATAAAGATGGGACTGCAGAATACACATAAAAAAGGCAAATAGGATTCTAGATTGGAAATTTAAAAACTTCTAAATGTTGAATTTGTACAAAACATAGGTTAGGCCACAGTTTAAGTACTGCCTGCATTTCTTGGCACCCAGTTATAGGAAGGATATTAGAACAAAGGAAAGATTACAAAAAAAGCTTCATTAGAACCATACTAGGAATGAGTGGTTAGGCGAGGAAAGGCTAAACGTGTCTCCAACCATCCATCCCCTCCAGCTTACTGGAGTAGATTGGTTATGGTACAGTACATAGCTCCCGTTGAAGAGCTAGCACCAGTGGAATAGGTTGAATGGCTTCCTTCAGTACTGCAATTAGGATCTCCACTCAGGGGGCGAACTCCAACCCCCCTTGCAAAGAAGTCACTCGTTAGTTATCTGGCCAACTTCCCTAGTGGAGATATTTGGCCAGAGTAAAATCTCTGCCAAAATCTATTACTCTTTGTTTATTCATCTTTCAATTTCTTTTTTCCATTTCACCGTCTCGGATCTCACCCATCTCTCAAACTGTAGGCAAAGATCAGCTCAAAAGCATGGGCACAAATGCAATAAACCGTAACACTTTCCCAGTACAAACAAGATGTTATCTTCTGTACATTCATCAAAATAAGTCTAAACATCATTCCAGTACCAGTTAAACTGTACCCCATGAAAGTAGTACGAGTCATGCAATCACGCCACTGGCCGTCCAGGAAATGACCATGGAACTCTTGAAGTAATGTACACAATTTCTCAGGTGCGGCATACAGGAATACGTTGTCATACAAATGGTCTGACAGAGCCAAAGATGATGGCTCCAGCCTCCAGTTAAACACCAAGACTGAAGCCATTGTCTTCAGTCCCCAGCACAAACCCTGCACTCTTACCGATACCATCTCCTCTCCAACCACTGTCTCAAGTTGAACCAGACTGTTCACAACCCTGGCTTTCGATTGGATCTCAAGTTGAACATCCAATCCCATATCCACTCCATCACTAAAACCACCGACTTCCACCTCCATAACATCACCCGCCTCCACCAGTGCCTCAGCCAACCTGCCACTGAACCCCCTCATCCATGCCTACGCATCTACAGACTCAACTATTCCAATGTGCTCCTGGCTGGCCGCCACCCTCCATAAACTCCAGCTCATACCACACAAAACCACAACAACTTGTATTTATATAGCCTCTTGAACGTAGTAAAACGTCCCAAGGCGCGTCACAGGAGTATTAGAAGACAAAAAATTTGACACCGAGTCACATAAGTAGAAATTAGGGCAAATGACCAAAAGCTTGGTCAAAGAGGTAGGTTTTAAGGAGCATCGTAAAGGAAGAGAGAGAGGCGGAGAGGTTTAGGGAGGGAATTCCAGAGCTTGGGGCCCAGGCAACAGAAGGCACGGCCACCAATGGTTGAGCGATTATAATCAGCGATGCTACATTAGCTCCCGGTCCACCAACACCTCCAATTTAAATTCTAATCCTCTTGTTTAATTCCATTCATGGCCTCTCCCCTCCCTACCTCTACAACCTTCCGAGAGTCAGAGACCCCAATAATACAGCACTGAGGGGGAGTGACAGGGATCCATAATACAGCACTGAAGGGGAGTCAGAGACCCCAATAATACAGCACTGAGAGTCAGAGACCCCAATAATACAGCACTGAAGGAGAGTCAGAGACCCCAATAATACAGCACTGAGGGAGAGTCAGAGACCCCAATAATACAGCACCGAGGGAGAGTCAGAGACCCCAATAATACAGCACCGAGGGAGAGTCAGAGACCCCAATAATACAGCACCGAGGGAGAGTCAGAGACCCCAATAATACAGCACCGAGGGAGAGTCAGAGACCCCAATAATACAGCACCGAGGGAGAGTCCGAGACCCCAATAATACAGCACCAAGGGAGAGTCCGAGACCCCAATAATACAGCACCGAGGGAGAGTCCGAGACCCCAATAATACAGCACTGAGGGAGAGTCAGAGACCCCAATAATACAGCAGAGGGGGAGTGTGACAGGGACACATAATACAGCACTGAGGGTGAGTGACAGGGACCCAGAATACAGCACTTGTGGCAAAGCCACCAAGAGACTCTTGCAGTAATGTATATAATTGCCTTTAACAGGGGCTTGTTACCTATAAGTGTTTGCTCTGTATAAACAGCGCGGGTTCGGTAAAATGGCGATCCAGTGCGATGACGTCATCACGCAGGTCACGTGACATTCCCAACGGCGGGAAACGTGATGTGATGACGTCAGAGGGGAGAGGTGTTCCCCCTCGGTCCTCGTGGAGCCAGTTGGTGTACAGACCTGTATAGAGTTTCTCCTGCGTTTTTGTTTGTAACTTTTACTAGTGCATTAAACCACGTTTGGTTAACTGCTAGTTTCAGTCTCAGTACTTTCGTTAGGAGTTCAAGCACTCCTACATTAGTGACCCCGAATCCTCGCGGACGTTCTTCGCGGCGGAAACGGAACGCAGGGCCATGATGGAAGCCAACGCAGTGGCTTTGAAGCTCCCCCAATTTTGGGAACACCAGGCGGCCTCCTGGTTCGTACAAGCGGAGGCGCAGTTCGAGCTCCGCAATGTCGTGCAGGATCAGACCCGTTATCTTTACGTGGCCTCCGCACTCGACAGCGTCGAGGATCATCAGCACAGAACCCCCCGGCCACCGACAAGTATGTCGCCATTAAGGCACGGCTAATGCAGGTATTCGGCCTTACGAAGGCAGAGCGCGCACACCGCCTACTCACGCTGCCCGGGTTAGGAGACTCCAAACCTTCGGAGTTGATGAGCCAGATGCTCACACTCCTGGGGTCTGAACCGCAATGTTTCCTGTTCCGCGAACTGTTCCTCAGTCAACTGCCTGAACAGGTGCAGGCGGCCCTCGCCAGATCGGACGCCGGGGATTGCATAGCGCTCGCCGAAGAGGCGGATAAAATATACGCTGTCCGACAACAATACTGCGCCGTCGCGAGACGCCCCGCACCAAAGGGCCCTGCCTCGACGCCTCCAACAACCGGTTTCTGGAATTACCACGCTCGGTTTGGCGTGAAGGCCAGAAGCTGCCGCCCGCCTTGCAGTTTCGTGCCCAAAACACCGAACAAGCAACTGCGCGTCAAGAACACCGACTCCGGGGCGTGCCCCGCGGCCACGATGGCGATCGGCGATTCCTGGAATTTAGGAGTAGTTCAAACAGGCTTGCCCAACCTCCTCTGCGATTGACTTTCCTTATTAAAGACAACTCTGGGGGGGGCGTATGTGGCAAAGCCACCAAGTGACTCTTGCAGTAATGTATATAATTGCCTTTAACAGGGGCTTGTTACCTTTAAGTGTTTGCTCTGTATAAACAGCACGGGTTAGGTAAAATGGCGATCCAGCGCGATGACGTCATCACGCAGGTCACGTGACGTTCCCAACGGCGGGACACGTGATGACGTCATGACATCAGAGGGGAGAGGCGTTCCCCCTCAGCCCTCGTGGAGCCAGTTGGTGTACAGACCTGTATAGAGTTTCTCCTGCGTTTTTGTTTGTAACTTTTACTAGTGCATTAAACCACGTTTGGTTAACTGCTAGTTTCAGTCTCAGTACTTTCGTTAGGAGTTCAAGCACTCCTACACACTGAGGGGGAGTGACAGGGACCCATGATACAACACTGAGGGGGAGTGACAGGGAACCAGAATTCAGCACTGAGGGGGAGTGAGAGGGACCCATAATACAGCACTGAGGAGGAGTGACAGGGACCCATAATACAGCACTGAGGAGGAGTGACAGGGACCCAGAATACAGCACTGAGGGTGAGTGACAGGGACCCATAATACAGCACTGAGGGGGAGTGACAGGGAACCAGAATTCAGCACTGAGGGGGAGTGAGAGGGACCCATAATACAGCACTGAGGAGGAGTGACAGGGACCCAAAATACAGCACTGAGGAGGAGTGACAGGGACCCAGAATACAGCACTGAGGGTGAGTGACAGGGACCCATAATACAGCACTGAGGGGGAGTGACAGGGACGCAGAATACAGCACTGAGGGGGAGTGACAGGGACCATAATACAGCACTGAGGGGGAGTGAGAGGGACCCAGAATACAGCACTGAGGGGGAGTGACAGGGACCCAGAATACAGCACTGAGGGGGAGTGACAGGGACCCATAATACAGCACTGAGGGGGAGTGACAGGGAACCAGAATTCAGCACTGAGGGGGAGTGAGAGGGACCCATAATACAGCACTGAGGGGGAGTGAGAGGGACCCATAATACAGCACTGAGGGGGGAGTGACAGGGACCCAGAATACAGCACTGAGGGAGAGTGACAGGGACCCAGAATACAGCACTGAGAGGGAGTGACAGGGACCCAGAATACAGTACTGAGGGGGAGTGACAGGGACGCAGAATACAGCACTGAGGGGGAGTGACAGGGACCCATAATACAGCACTGAGGGGGAGTGACAGGGACCCAGAATACAGCACTGAGGGGGAGTGACAGGGACCCATGATACAGCACTGAGGGGGAGTGAGAGGGACCCAGAATACAGCACTGAGGGGGAGTGACAGGGACCCAGAATACAGCACTGAGGGGGAGTGACAGGGACCCAGAATACAGCACTGAGGGGGAGTGAGAGGGACCCAGAATACAGCACTGAGGGGGGGGGGGGGGGGGGGGGAGTGACAGGGACCCATAATACAGCACTGAGGGGGGAGTGACAGAGACCTATAATACAGCAGAGGGGGAGTAAGAGGGACCCATAATACAGCACTGAGGGGGAGTGACAGGGACCCAGAATACAGCACTGAGGGGGAGTGACAGGGAACCAGAATTCAGCACTGAGGGAGAGTGACAGGGATCCATAATACAGCACTGAGGAGTGGTGACAGGGACCCAGAATACAGCACTGAGGGTGAGTGACAGGGACCCATAATACAGCACTGAGGGGGAGTGACAGGGACGCAGAATACAGCACTGAGGGGGAGTGACAGGGACCATAATACAGCACTGAGGGGGAGTGACAGGGACCCATAATACAGCACTGAGGGGGAGTGAGAGGGACCCAGAATACAGCACTGAGGGGGAGTGACAGGGACCCAGAATACAGCACTGAGGGGGAGTGACAGGGACCCATAATACAGCACTGAGGGGGAGTGACAGGGAACCAGAATTCAGCACTGAGGGGGAGTGAGAGGGACCCATAATACAGCACTGAGGGGGAGTGAGAGGGACCCATAATACAGCACTGAGGGGGGAGTGACAGGGACCCAGAATACAGCACTGAGGGAGAGTGACAGGGACCCAGAATACAGCACTGAGAGGGAGTGACAGGGACCCAGAATACAGTACTGAGGGGGAGTGACAGGGACGCAGAATACAGCACTGAGGGGGGAGTGACAGGGACCCAGAATACAGCACTGAGGGAGAGTGACAGGGACCCAGAATACAGCACTGAGAGGGAGTGACAGGGACCCAGAATACAGTACTGAGGGGGAGTGACAGGGACGCAGAATACAGCACTGAGGGGGAGTGACAGGGACCCAGAATACAGCACTGAGGGGGGAGTGACAGGGACCCAGAATACAGCACTGAGGGGGGAGTGACAGGGACCCAGAATACAGTACTGAGGGGGAGTGACAGGGACCCAGAATACAGTACTGAGGGGGAGTGACAGGGACCCATAATACAGCACTGAGGGGGAGTGACAGGGACCCAGAATACAGCACTGAGGGGGAGTGACAGGGACCCATAATACAGCACTGAGGGGGAGTGACAGGGACCCAGAATACCTTATTGCTCAGATTAAAGTGGGAAATCCAAGTGCCTCCTACAGGCATAATAGGGAAATGTGACAGCTGGTGATATTTTAATTTCAGAAATCCATGGAGGTGGTTACCCATCAGTTAGAGTGACTGCAGGACCCACATGCCAATTTTAATACATTATAGATTTAGTTACTCGCACACTGTGCCTGGTGCTGCGCTTAAATAAACTGTTATCTGTAATGACAGCACTGGTTTCCCTTGATGTGACAGGGCTGTTCTGTTAAGGCTTTTCCAATACTTGTGTTTAGAGATGATAATTAGATTAAAAAGTGAAACTGGAATTCTGCCCTCGATGCCATGTACGGGTCAGCATAGCTCAGGTTCATTAATTCACCCTCAATCGCAGCAAGTCACTTATTGGGGAATACATGGCGTGTCTCTCTCAGGCTATTTGCTCACCCCAGAAGGCAGAAAATACCACTGTCGGATCAGTGTTTCTGAAACTACCGTCCACAATTACTTGCAGATAAAAGAGAGTGGGACTAACTGAATTGCTCTTCGAAAGAGCTGGCGCAGACTTGGTGGACTGAATGGCCTCTTCTGGGCTGTCGTTCCATGAGTCTATGAGGTTGGCAAGATTCAAGGTACAATCAAACTTATATTTATAGGCACACTTGGACAATGTCCATAGTTCTTAGGAACAGTCTTTGATGGGATGTACGCAAGATCATTCTTACATCACCACTCCTTCATACAGAGCAGCGGAAAAACCGAATACCACGAGGAGGTCCATGATTAAAAGGGCACCTTTCCTTTGAAGGTCACACAATTGGTTGCAGCAGTCAGGTGACGAAAGTGTTAACAGCGTCAACACCTTAGCCAACAGTGGGAGAATGGCCAGGGTAGCATTTGTAGCCTCCCAGCTGGACTCACTTTTAACATGCAACAGAGGTAATTACATACAGACATCTCGGATACACGTAAGCCACGTGCCGATTTTTATTGTAGGTTGACCTCTTAGTACATCACTCGTTGGGTCTTGCCATCGCTAATATGGATTTACCTTATTCAAAATAAACCCGACTCCGCCAGTTTTGATGAATGATCACAAAATGTTAACTTTTCTCTTTCAGATGCTAATGCCCCACAGAAATCCTCAGGCACGCTTCCTGTACTTCTGGACATTTTCTCCAAAACCCTCGTCTCCCGTGAACTCCAACTCATCCAAACTTGGACAAAGTACCATTGGCCACCAACCCCTGTTCTTACCAACCGACAATAGTTCCCTAAATCCCAATGCATTACATTTAAGATTCACTCATCACCCTAAAATCTATCTGCAGCCTCATCCTTCAGTCCTCCGACTCTGGCCACCTGGGCAGTACCGTCTCCCTCCCCCCCCCCCCCCTTAAACCCCACCATTGATGAGAGCTTTCAGCCACCTCAGCACTACTCTCGAACTCACTCACTAAACTGCTCGTCCACTCCTAAAACCCTTCCTAACACTTCTATCTTCGACCAAGCTTTCGGTAACCCCCCTCCTAATTCTCTCACTATGGTTTGCCATCTGTTCTCATTCCCCCCTCTGTACATGTCTTTCTATATTAAAAGGCATTACATAAATGCTTGCTGTTAGGCTATTTTCCAGCTTTCGTACTTTTCATCTCATTTCATTTCAAAAATTGCACATTTGGCAGGTGGGACTGCGGCCATTTGCATAGATGCAGTAGTCAATGTAAAATTCGAGCTAGCCAAAGCTACTGCAGGCCCTGCTCAGTTTTGGTGACTGGTCTCAGTTTAAACAGCTACCAAGATACCAGTGGTAAACCACAAACCACTCAGCTTTGGAATTGTTACATTTTGGTACTGTTATTGAATAGTCTTAACTTAAGCGTTAAATTCTACATCTTCAGTAAATTTACTGAAACTTAGTTTCACTGCATTTGAGTGTAATTGAATGTAAGTTTCAGGCATGATCAAGATCAACTCAAAAGGTGGCCTGTCATTTCAATTCACCGCCCCATTCCCACTCGGACCTCACTGTCCTCGGGCTCTTGCATTGTTCCACGGAAGCTCAGCGTAAGCTCGAGGAACAGCACCTCATCTTCCGATTAGGCACTTTACAGCCTTCCGGACTCAATATCGAGTTCAACCATTTCAGATCATAACCTCGGCCCCCATTACATTTTTACTTATATTTTATCCACACCTTTGTTTTGGCCCTTTCCCCCCCTTTTTCTCTCTCTCCCACATGGCAGCTGTCTCCCATTCTGCCGGCGCATTTCACACCTAATCTAGAGCCGTCTTTTGTCTCCACTAGTCCGACCACCATCTCGTCTCGTTTTGAATACCTCTTAATGTCTCTTCACTTCTCTTTTGTTCTCTCCCGGCCCGGCCTTTCAATCTATTTCATTTCCTGTGCTTTTCCAGTCTTGACAAAGGGTTTGACCTGAAACGTTGACTCTATTTTCTCTCCACGGATGTTGCCTGACCTGCTGAGTTTTTCCAGCGTTTTCTGTTGTTATTTCGGATTTCCAACACCTGCGGTATTTTGCTATCAAAATGTTGCATTAGGTCCATACAACAACTTGCATTTATATAGAGCATTTAATATCGGAAAACCTCCCGAAGGGCTGCACATGTGCGTCATCAGACAAAACCGGGTACCAAAGGTGATTATTAGATGGTGACTAAAAGCTTCGTCGGAGAGGTGGAGAAGTTTAACGGGGGGAAAGTCCAGAGCTTCGCGCCCAGACAGCTGAAAGCACGGCCGCCATTGGTGGGGCAAAGGGATTGGGGGATGCGCAAGAGGCCACAGCTGGAGGAACACAGAGATCTCGGGGCAGTGGGGGGGGGGGGGGGGGGGGGGGAGGTGGAGAAAGTTAGAGATAGGGAGGGGCAAGGCCATGAAGGGATTGGGAAAAAAAGGTGAGAATTTTAATTTTGAGGCGTTGGTGGATCAGGAGCCAATGTAAGTCAACAAGCACAAGGGGAGGATGGGTGAATGGGACGGCGGAAGATCGGATAGGGGTAACAGAGTTTTGGATGAGCTCAAGTTTTAAGGAGGGTAGACGGCCATCCAGGAGAGCACTGGGATAGTCGAGTCTGCAGGCACAGATATTCTAACAATTTTGTCAATTAAGAAGTCACTTATACTGCACAATTTCAGTTGACTGTTCCAGCTTTGTAAACTGCACAGTGCAGTTTAGGTGTGAAGTCTGTGAATCAAAGAATCAAAACTAGGCAATCTTCAGGAGATATCACCACGTTGGCTTCAGACCAGCTGCTGTGTAACTGCAAACAGTGCGAGACAGTTCAGCAAAATTGCAATACATGGCCAAGAAAATTTAAACTTCATTTTCAAGCTTTAATGTTAGCAGAAAGGAATCTCCCACTATCTCGGATAACCGTCACTCTTGGACAGGAAGCAACACAGAGTCAGCAATATAACTTGGGTACGGGAAACTTCACCGAAGACAGCACGTCGAAGAGTGTGCGGTGTTTATCGAGTTTAGAAAGAGGTGCGTTGCCAATCGGTTTCCGTATCTCTGAAAGTTGTATTATTGGATTTAGTTTGCCAGGAGTCACCGCTGGACACCGTGAAAAGCTGAAGAGGAACTTTGGTGCCAGGAAAAGAGAAGCTCTGATTAGTGATGTATTGGGATATAAAATGGTAAACATAAATCAGGGGGAAAAAAGGTTCTTTTGAGGGTACAGCCAGATCTGCTCCGATAGGTGAGAACAGGACTGAGATGAGGAGGAATTTCTTCATCCAGAGAGTGGTGAACCTGTGGAATTCTCTGCCAGAGGGCAGTGGAGGCCAATTCATTAAATATATTCAAGAAGGAGTTAGATATATTTCTTAAGGCTAAAGGGATCAAGGGATATGGGGAGAAGGCAGGGACAGGGTACTGAGTTTGGATGATCAGCCATGATCTCATTGAATGGCGGAGCAGGCTCGAGGGGCCGAATGGCCGACTCCTGCTCCTATCTTCTATGTTTCTATGTAACAGATAAGGAAAATTGGCGGAGGGTCGGAAGTAATAAGCACAGACCTTTGTGAGAAAGACTGAATGTTAACAGCGTTAGTGCGATGGAGACTAAGAGTGGGAGACACTCACAGGAAGAACACAACATGGGAAACAAAGTGAGCAATTCCACAGGGGTTCAAATAAAGGATTTCGTTTGAAAGTCAACCAGTAAAGATTTTATCCCAAAACTTGTACCTTAAAATGAACTTCAAAATGTAATGAATGCTGGATGATACACTTTGTTTTATTTGTACTTGCTGTGCTTTTCACTTTGCTGTATAATCCTTAATCATGTAACCATGTTAATTACATTAAAAAGCTAAAATTCAGGATTTTCTCCCATCTGTTCCTATGTAAACAGCAACTCATTACTGTGTATAAACATCGTGGCAATTTTATCAAGGTTTGGGCTCCTGACCCAAGCCACTCAAACTCCCGACTGCTAGGACAGCAGCACTCAGCACTCGCCGCTTTGAGAGATTAAAAAATACCATAAATTTAGCGAATGCGACGGGGAATAAAAGGGTTTTACTTTTGCAGTCCATACAGAATGTGACTGTGTGAGCACCGCGGACCGAGGACCTCTGCAGCAGGGTGGGAGTAACCTGGAGGGAGAAACACGAGACCATTTTCACACTGCATCTATTAGCTGAGGAACAGTGGCAAGGCCAGAGACCCGGAGGACACCCACCCGAACACTAGAAGTGTGCGACTTGATTTTTTTTTTTAATTAAAAATTCATGCAAGTAGATTGGAATCCGCCCAAATTGCAGAAAGATCCTAGTTCCAACAATTCAATCAGTTAAGTAGACCATATTACACACACACAATCCAATCGATTTTCACGATTTGGTTACAATAAATCCACACGAAAGAGACTTGAAATTAAAAGACCCTGTAAACTGGGCTCAATGCAAATCAGCTGGCAATGTGCGCTTGTGGCCATTTGCAAACAACTAGCTTCGCACAGGATAGATGGATCTCATGTTTTCTCCACTCTGCAAACACCCCAAGTGGAGCCAAATACGGTACATCCGCAACACAAAGCCCCGAGCCAGACTAGATCGGTTTAACTGGTCACCGCTGCGAATGATTTTCGGGGAAGTTAGTGATTAACTCTTAAAGCTCCAGAGTACCATTTAGCCAAGCCAAAAGCAACTGGAACAGCGTTACAATTACTGGAATATCAAAATGGTTGGAAATACACACCAGGTTCATGAACAAAAGATTTTTTTAAATAAAGATGTTCACATTTCAGGTCCAGACTCGTCAGTTGATGAAACTATGTATTTCCAACATTCTCTCTTATTTCACTCGCAATTTTTTTTCACAATTCCATGCATGAGACGGGCCCCAAAACGTAATCGCATACAAGAGCATGGACGTTAAATCTGTACAGGAAGGATAAATGTAAAAGCTTTTAATATTTGGCCTTCTATGTACTACTTTGGCGTTTCTTACTCTGAAGGGTTCACATTGTCGTACATGTAGGCTCACCCCCGGGGCTTTGCACGGTGCTGGCCCTCAATTCAGGGGTTTACATAGAAACATAGAAGATAGGAGCAGGAGTAGGCCATTCGGACCCTCGAGCCTGCTCCGCCATTTAATGAGATCATGGCTGATCATCCAAACTCAGTACCCTGTCCCTGCCTTCTCCCCATATCCCTTTAGACTTAAGAAATATATCCAACTCCTTCTTGAATATATTTAATGACTTGGCCTCAACTGCCTTCTGTGGTAGAGAATTCCACAGGTTCACCACTTTCTGGGTGAAGAAATTCCTCCTCATCTCTGTCCTGGTTCTGGACTCCCCCGCCATCAGGAACATCCTTCCTGCATCTAGTCTGTCTAGTCCTGTTAGAATTTTATAAGTTTCAATGAGATCCCTTCTCATTCTTCTAAACTCCAGCGAGTATAAGCCCAATCGACCCAATCTCTCGTCATACGTCATTCCTGCCATCCCAGGTATCAGTCTGGTGAATCTTCGCTGCACTCCTTCCATGGCAAGAACATCCTTCCTCAGATCCACCCACCAGCTCCAGGTGCTACAAGACAAGGCAGCTCAAGTCACAAGTGGCTTCACTCTTTCCTTCTTGCCTCTCTCTCTGAGATTTTCAGGCAGCTGCCTGCAGATCAAGATACAAGTAGAGACTTGGCTGAGTGGGGTACGGAGGGGAGTGCACTGCACTGGTAGGATGCTGTCCTTGGGTCAACCATCTTTGGAGCAGCGGTCAGCAAGCTAATTTACAAACAAAAAAAATCACAAAGGAGAGGGGGCGAAGCAGACATTGCTATCAGGGGGGGGAGGAGTGTGAAATATTAGATGAAATAAACATAGTGAGAGAGGAAGTATTAAGGGGTTTAGCAGCTTTAAAAGTGGATAAATCCCCAGGCCTAGATGAAATGTATTCCAGGCTGTTAAGCGAAGTAAAAGAGGAAATTGACCATCATTTTTCAATCCTCTCTGGCTTCAGGTGTGGTGCCGGAGGACTGGAGGACTGCTAATGTGGTACCCTTGTTTAAAAAGGGAGAAAAGGATGGACCGAGTAATTACAGGCCAGTCAGCCTAACCTCGGTGGTGGGAAAATTATTGGAAAGAATTCAGAAGGACAGGATAAATCTTCATTTAGAAAGACACGGATTAATCAAGGATAGTCGGCACGGATTTGTTATGGGAAGGTCATGTCTGACAAACTTGATTGAATTTTTTGAGGAGGTAACAAGGAGGGTAGCACGTTTGATGTCGTGTATATGGACTTTAGCCAGGCTTTTGATAAGGTTCCATATGGCAGACTGGTCACGAAGTTAAAAGCCCATGGGATCCAGAGCAAAGTGTCAAGTTGGATTCAAAACTGGCTCGGAGACAGGAAGCAGAGGGTAATGGTTGATGGGTGTTTTTGTGACTGGAAGGCTGTTTCCAGTGGGGTTCCGCAGGGTTCAGGACTAGGTCCCTTGCTTTTTGTGGTATATATCAACGATCTAGACTTGAATATAGGGGGTATGATTAAGAAGTTTGCAGATGATACTAAAATCGGCTGTGTGGTCAATACTGAAGAAGGAAGCTGTAGACTGCAAGAAGATATCAATAAATTGGTCAGGTGGGCAGAACAGTGACAAATGGAATTCAATCCGGAGAAGTGTGAAGTAATGCATTTGGGGAGGGCTAACAAAGAAAGGGAATACACATTAAATCCTTCTCTTCTTAGACAGTCCCTCGGAACCGAGGATGACTTGCTTCCACATTAAAAATAGTAGGAACCCGAGTCGTGTAGGGGAACAAAGGGACCTTGGAGTGCATGTCCACAGATCCCTGAAGGTAGCAGGCCAGGTAGATAAGGTGGTTAAGAAGGCATACGGAATGCTTGTATTCTATGCCATGGCTAATAAAGGCAAGAGCAGGGGGGGTTATGCTTCAACTGTATAAAACATTGGTTAGGCCTCAGCTAGAGTACTGTGTGCAGTTCTGGTCACCACATTACAGGAAAGATGTGATCGCACTAGAGAGGGTACAGAGGAGATTTACAAGGATGTTGCTGGGAGTAGAGAATCTTAGCTATGAGGAAAGACTGGATAGGCCGGGTCTGTTTTCCTTGGAACAGAGGAGGCTGAGGGGAGGCCTTATTGAGGTGTATAAAATTATGAGGGGCCTAGATAAAGTGGATAGAAAGGACCTATTTCCCTTAGTATAGGGGTCAAAAGCCAGGGGGCACAGATTTAAAGTAATTGGTGGAAGGTTTAGAGGGGATTTGAGGAGAAATTCCTTCACCCAGCGGGTTGTGGGGGTCTGGAACTCGCTGCCTGAAAGGGTGGTAGAGGCAGGAACCCTAACCACATTTAAAAAGGACTTGGGATGCTCTAACCTGCAGGGCTACGGACCAAGAGCTGGGACGTGGGATTAGGCTGGGTAGCTCTTTGTTGGCCGGCGCGGACATGATGGGCCGAAATGGCCTCCTTCCGTGCTGTAACTGATTCTACATTGCTGAGCGAGAAACCAGCCTACAATGGTGAGGCTCCCCTCTCCTGCCCGCGTCCCACACTGAGCACATCCGTACTTGATCTCAGGTCATCCAAGTAACCAACTTGCAACGTTTGAATTCTGTAACCAAAGAAACACTGCCGGCGGCAATCAATTTCCAGCAATTTATTTGCATTTCCTGCTTTGGGAAACTCGACAACCTCCAACCAACACATTCCAAGTACGGATCTGACCCATGGAAAAGATGCCCACCCCACCCCAACCACCACTTTGAACAGTGTGCACTATATACAAAAAGAAGCCGATGAATTAAGAAACGTTACCAACCATTTCTCCAATTTCACTGAAAATGCAATGATTAAAGTAAAGGTCTTTTCAAACCTTGTCAGCGTTCAACGGGTTAACTTAAATCCAGAACCTTTAAAATCAGGAGCAGAACCAGAAACACGGTTTATCTCCACAAATATACAGTACAGTATATGTTGGTTTATAAATACAATAGTCGTTGTCAAGCTTTTATTAAAGCATTATCCAGGATACATCAGAGCGCAGTTACCAACTCCTGTTTTTTTTAAGCAAGAGTTACTATTATTTCAGGAGGGTCAGTACCCACTGTACGGTACAAATACCCAAGTACGTTATATGTATCAGCACAAATTATATGCGCTGTATACAAAGGTAGCTATTCACAGTGGCAGAAGGTGGGTCGTGGTGTTCCACAAGGATCAGTGCTGGGACCACTGCTGTTCACAATTCACATTAACGATTTAGACTTGGGAATCAAAAACAATTTTAAATTTGCGGATGACACCAAATTGGGGGGTATAGTCAATACTGAGGAGGACTGCAACAAATTACAGGAAGACATTAATAAACTCGCAGAATGGGCATATAATTGGCAAATGAAGTTCAACACAGATAAATGTGAGGTCTTATATTTTGGTAGGAATAGGGAGGTCACATTACTTGGAGGGTGCGAGTCTGGGTGGGGTAGAGGAACAAAGGGATCTCGGAGTACAAATACACAAATCACTGAAAGTAGCGACACAGGTTTACAAGGCCATGAAAAAGCAAACCAGGTTCTAGGGTTTATTTCTAGAGGGATAGAATTGAAAAGTAGGGAAGTTATGCTAAACCTGTATCGAACCTTGGTTAGACCACAATTGGAGTACTGCGTACAGTTCTGGTCTCCATATTATAAAAGGGATATTGGAGACACTGGAGAGGGTGCAGAGAAGATTTACAAGGATGATACCAGAAATGCGAGGTTATAACTATCAGGAAAGGATGAACAGGCTGGGTCTCTTTTTCTTGAAAAAGGCTGAGGGGTGACCTAATAGAGGTCTTTAAAATTATGAAAGGTTTTGATAGAGTGGATACAGAGAGAGTGTTTCCACTTGTGGGGAAGAGCATAACTAGAGGCCATCAATATAAGATAGTCACCAAGAAATCCAATTGGGAATTCAGGAGAAACTTCTTTACCCAGAGAGTGGTGAGAATGTGGAACTCGCTCCCACAGGGAGTGGTTGAAGCGAATAGTATAGATACATTTAAGGGGAGGCTGGACAAGCATCTGAGGGAGAAGGGAATCGAGGGTTATGCTGATAGATTTAAATGAGGAAAGACGGGAGGAGGCTCGAGTGGAGCATAAACGCCGGCATGGACTGGTTGGGCCGAATGGCCTGTTTCGGTGCAGTATTTCCTGTGTAATCCTCTGTATGATGCAAATACCCCAATACTGTACATGATATCCATCACACGCTGATCACAAATATGCATCCGAGCTATTTTGGGCTATCTACGGCCAATCCCGAGCGTGAAGCTTAGTAATAGAGCACGTGTTTTACATGTGCAAAGTCCACAATTTAATCCTCGCTGCCTCCAAGCCACAGTTAATCTGTGTTTAATTGCCCATTGCATCCTCCAAAATATTTTTCAATAACTTACCTTCCCTTTAATTAAATTTCTTAAACTAAATTGCACATAAAGCAAATAAGGGACAACAAAATAACATGCGCAACTAAATACTACAGGATTACAGATTTAAAAAAAATCTCAAACATTCCCCTATAACATTCATTAGTAACTGCAACATAGTGTAAATTGCTGCAGGAAAATTAGCTGTCAACTTGCTCACCTTATATCAACTTATTCTGTACAACCCCATAACTCTAAATCAGACAAAGATACAAAATCTGAGTATCCTAAAACAAAAAGCCCATTTTAAAATTCCAGGTACAGAAACACTTTAAACTCAAGCAGTTAAAAGGTTATCTCCCATTATTTACAGCTCCCTTGTTACCCCTTAATCCAAATAAACAGAACTTATCGGTGATTAAGGCAATTAATGCGTGCTGCTCTCAAAGGGTTAAAGACGCCTAAAATTTTAAACTTTCGACAATGCAGCACTAATTTTAGTTAGCTTTCCGTGTAGTTTGGCCATTATTATTATAAGGCCGTGGTAAAATTTGTTACATAATTCTCCAATTGAAATCCATACAAGCCTTTACATTAACTTTCCAAAATTGTGCAATTTTATCCAAAGGGACGCATTACTATTTCAGCGTTAAAAGCAAAAAACAACAAGATTTTTTGGTTCATCCATTCTGAATGAACTATCGACAAGAGATTATCTAGTTGTGCTTTATGACTATTTGCAGATACATACATACAAATTTATACTATATGAAAGAGCGCTATTAAAGAGTCTTAAGTGTTAAATTCTGCATCCTGCTGTAAATTTTGGGCAAATTACTTTAATTGTATTTGAGTGTAATTGAATGCAAGCTTCAGACATGATCAAGATCAACTCAAAAATTGTGGCAGTTTTTTTCCCCCCCTCCAATTCTTATTTGTGCACGAAAAATTCTGAAGATAAAACCGGTTGTAATATTTGAAATCAAATCCATCTTTCAAAAAGACTGGAAAAGATACATATTTTAAATCTGTTCAACTGTATTAAAAGTTTTTTTTCGGGGGGGGGTGGGGAAGAGATGCTCTTCGCATTATTTTTTTTGAAAAAAGACAAGTTTAATGACTTCAATCACTATTGAACGTTAACTGCAAAATCACAAAATCAGTTAAAAAGATGGGAAGAAAAGCAAATGCACAATAAACACTTCAGATTGCCAATCTAATGACAGCTCCTCTCCAGCACATTAAAACACGTCGATTGTAAAATACTTTTGGGGCATTCTGCTGCAGAACTGAATTCGGATGCGACCTATATTAAAGTTGGATTGAAATTAAGTGGAGACGAAGAAATCGGACGGTTTTAAAAGCTGTCCCAATGCACCCTGCAGGATAAAACACCGATTTAAAAAAAAATTATTATTTTTTTTTTTTTTTTAAAAGTCGCCTTTCCATCGAAGCAAAGTGACTGAATTCTGCAGAAATCATTGCCTTTTTTCTGGACTGGAGAGGAGTTGCAATCACACCAAAGTAAATTATAGAGAGAAAAAACCCAACTGCAATCCAAACAAAAGCCTATTATTTATTGTAGCCCTCCCCCCTTAAAATGCAAAAAACTTTAGCAATATAATAAAATTCCCCCTTTGCATAAATGTGTGTGGGGTGCAATTAAAAAAAAATCAGACTCCATTTAATTCGTAAAGAGAAATCAGTCTGCAAATGCTTCTGATTAAAGCTTTTAACATTTCCCACCTTCCCGTTGCAATCTGAGAGAAAGATTTCTGCAGAAAATAATAAGAGTTATCAAAAAAAAGTGGGAGCAGAGAAAATGGGGGTTAGGATTTGAAGGGGATTGTAATTATTTTTAAAAGGAGAGGAAGGGAAGGCAGGGGGGGTTATTTAAAACCACACGGTTGCCGACAGGGAGGAAAGAGGGGGGGGGAGAGAGAAGGGAAAAAAAGAGACGAAGAAGGCACACAGAGAGAGAGAGGAAAAAAAAAATCATGAAGAAATATTGGGTGAAAAATCCTCTCACTCACCTCCGCCCTCTCCCTGCGCTTGAAAATGGCGCCCAAACCCGCCAGCCAACCGCCGGCGCCAGCGCGGGGCAGCACGGGAGCGGCGGCGGCAACAACAACACCAACACCTGCCCCGCCAGCCAATCACCGCCCGGGCAAGGACAACAACAACAACAACACCACCAACACCTGCCCCGCCAGCCAATCACCGCCCGGGCAGGGACAACAACAACAACACCTGCCCCAACCGCGCCCCGCCAGCCAATCACCGCCCGGGCAGGGACAACAACAACATCAACACTTGCCCCGCCAGCCAATCATCGCCCGGGCAGGGACAACAACAACACCAACACCTGCCCGACACCCGCCAGCCAATCACCGCCGGGCACTAACACACCGCCAACAACAACACCTGACCCCAAAACAACCCCAGCCAGCCAATCACCGCACAGCAATGACAACAAGAACACCAAACCCGAAACACCACACCGCCCCCCACCCCTCCAAACCATCACCGCGGGGCAACAGCACCAACACATCCACCCTGATAACAACATGAACACCCTACACATACAAATGTTATTTTTTCACCGCTAGATTGGCTCGGAGGTGGTGATGGAGGAGGGAGGGGCGGTATGGGGGATAATATCTTCCCGTCTGTGTGTTGTGTTTCTTTTTAAATTTTAAATATTTTGAAAATAGCGCCGAAAAACGGTCCGACCGTTAGAGTCGCCGCGGGGTCTGCCGGGTAAAGCACCGCACCTCCAACAACAATCCAATATAGTCAATTCAGCAACACACTTCACCATCCAATATAGTCAACTTCCGCAACACACCACCATCCAATAGTCAACTTCAGCAACACACTTCACCATCCAATAGTCAATTCAGCAACACACTTCACCATCCAATATAGTCAACTTCAGCAACACACTTCACCATCCAATATAGTCAACTTCAGCAACACACCACCCATCCAATATAGTCAACTTCAGCAACACACTTCACCCATCCAATATAGACAACTTCAGCAACACACTTCACCATCCAATATAGTCAACTTCAGCAACACACTTCACCATCCAATATAGTCAACTTCAGCAACACACTTCACCATCCAATATAGTCAACTTTAGCAACACACTTCACCATCCAATATAGTCAACTTCAGCAACACACTTCACCGATCCAATATAGTCAACTTCAGCAACACACTTCACCATCCAATATAGTCAACTTCAGCAACACACTTCACCGATCCAATATAGTCAACTTCAGCAACACACTTCACCATCCAATATAGTCAACTTCAGCAGCACACTTCACCATTCAATATAGTCAACTTCAGCAACACACTTCACCATCCAATATAGTCAACTTCAGCAACACACTTCACCATCCAATATAGTCAACTTCAGCAACACACTTCATCCAATATAGTCAACTTCAGCAAAACACTTCACCATCCAATATAGTCAACTTCAGCAACACACTTCACCATCCAATATAGTCAACTTCAGCAACACACTTCACCCATTCAATATAGTCAACTTCAGCAACACACTTCACCATCAATATAGTAAACTTCAGCAACACACTTCACCATCCAATATAGTCAACTTCAGCAACACACTTCACCATCCAATATAGTCAACTTCAGCAACACACTTCACCATCCAATATAGTCAACTTCAGCAACACACTTCACCATCCAATATAGTCAACTTCAGCAACACACTTCACCATCCAATATAGTCAACATCAGCAACACACTTCACCCATCCAATATAGTCAACTTCAGCAACACACTTCACCATCCAATATAGTCAACTTCAGCAACACACTTCACCATCCAATATAGTCAACTTCAGCAACAGACTTCACCATCCAATATAGTCAACTTCAGCAACACACTTCACCATCCAATATAGTCAACTTCAGCAACACACTTCACCATCCAATATAGTCAACTTCAGCAACACACTTCACCATCCAATATAGTCAACTTCAGCAACACACTTCACCATCCAATATAGTCAACTTCAGCAACAGACTTCACCATCCAATATAGTCAACTTCAGCAACACACTTCACCATCCAATATAGTCAACTTCAGCAACACACTTCACCATCCAATACAGTCAACTTCAGCAACACACCTCACCATCCAATATAGTCAACTTCAGCAACACACTTCACCATCCAATATAGTCAACTTCAGCAACACACTTCACCCATTCAATATAGTCAACTTCAGCAACACACTTCACCATCCAATATAGTCAACTTCAGCAACACACTTCACCATCCAATATAGTCAACGTCAGCAACAGACTTCACCATCCAATATAGTCAACTTCAGCAACACACTTCACCATCCAATATAGTCAACTTCAGCAACACACTTCACCATCCAATATAGTCAACTTCAGCAACACACTTCACCATCCAATATAGTCAACTTCAACAACACACTTCACCATCCATTGTAGTCAACTTCAGCAACACACTTCACCATCCAATATAGTCAACTTCAGCAACACACTTCACCATCCAATATAGTCAACTTCAGCAACACACTTCACCATCCAATATAGTCAACTTCAGCAACACACTTCACCATCCAATATAGTCAACTTCAGCAACACACTTCACCATCCAATATAGTCAACTTCAGCAACACACTTCACCATCCAATATAGTCAACTTCAGCAACACACTTCACCATCCAATATAGTCAACATCAGCAACACACTTCACCCATCCAATATAGTCAACTTCAGCAACACACTTCACCATCCAATATAGTCAACTTCAGCAACACACTTCACCATCCAATATAGTCAACGTCAGCAACAGACTTCACCATCCAATATAGTCAACTTCAGCAACACACTTCACCATCCAATATAGTCAACTTCAGCAACACACTTCACCATCCAATATAGTCAACTTCAGCAACACACTTCACCATCCAATATAGTCAACTTCAGCAACACACTTCACCATCCAATATAGTCAACTTCAGCAACACACTTCTGTGGTGTATGTAACGTGTTCCACCTTAAGAGAACTTAAGCCTGTTCCACCTTATGAGATGTACTACTTTCTCTGGCTGCTGTATACGTAATACCGGTGGTGACCACCGGTATATAAGCACTGTGTAGTAATATTGTATTTAGTATAGTCCCGACCTCCAACCAGTAAAGACCTGTGTGCTTTTCTGGCTGTCTCAAGCAGCAAGAGGAGAAGGAGCTGCCAAAACAAGAGAGTGGAGAGTGGTGGTCTCCTGACCAGGAAGAGGAGTAGCTGAAAGATAGATCACCACCTCCTCCAACATCTTCAAACAACTGAGGTGCCTGGAGAGATTGGGCAGAGGAGGAGAAGAAGAAAGGAGGCCTATATCAACATCAACCGGGGAGAGGCCTTTTCTATCACTGCCTCCCCAAATTGGCCTCCACTTCAGGAGAGAGGGGAGAGAAACATCGGGAAAAAAACCACCAACTGTTTGGAGGGAGGGAAGATTCATCTCGTTGAAACATCTACAGGTGGGTGTTATTTGGGGCACTCTCCCAAGACTTTGTATTTTAGGTGGGGGGAGAAAAGAAGAAGCAAGGCCGGACCATCAAGGGGTGTAGTGTGTGTGTGTGTGGCTCTTGTTAAAAGCTAGGCCACACACACCACTAATTAGCACCCCTACTATTGCCTGTCCTGGGAGAGCTGGAGCTGACCAGGTGAAGCCTCTAATTTCATTAATTACATCATTAAGACCTGTTGCAGGACTGAGCCTGGGCTTCTCCAGCTTTTCCAGGTGAAGACATCTTCTCCCCCTGCCAGAAGACCATCACCAAAGACTTTTAAACTACATCAGAGAGTGCCCCCCTGCCAACACCCACCCACCATCCTGAGTGGCAACACTGCCCTTGTGGTCTCCCTCCTTCCTACCCCCCTCTCTCTCTCTCTCTCTCTTTCTCTGCCTGTCTTTCTAAGGCACCTCAGTCCCATCACCTTTTATTAATTGCCTATTGAGCAGAGGGGAGAGGGCCCCTCCCCCAATTTCATTCAGTAAGGGGAGAGGTGTGTCCTCATTTTAATCAGCTCCCTCTGCTCAATAGAGGACAAAAAAATATATATATTACCTGAGGCCATTAACACCTTCAGGCCTGTGACTTGGGGTGAGTGTAGCCCTTAAAGCACCCCAGAATGGTGACTACATCATCGCCGGTGGCGGGGCAAGCCAAGACTTATGCGGGGGCGGCAGCCACAGCCACAGCTGCTCCCGCTGCTTCTGCTGCCCCGTCACCATTTAAACTGATAACGAAAAAGCTTGGGGTGAAAAGCTACACTCACCCCACTATGACCATCGAGGCCTGCGTCAAAGCCATGGCTGGGGTTGTCGGCCCCTCAGCCATCGTCGCGGCCTCGAAAATGTACGGGAAGGCTGTGTTCTTCCTGGGGTCGGAGCGGGCGGTGTCCCTGGCCGTCACCAAGGGGCTCACCGTGGGCGGGACCTTCCTGCCGGTGGATCCTCTCGAGGCCACCGCGCAGAGGATTGTCATCTCTAACGTCCCGCCCTATGTTCCCGGTGAGCTCCTCCTTCCCCATTTGCGTCAGCTTGGGGAGGTGAGGTCGGGGATCACGCCTATCCCGCTCGGCTTCCGGGAGGCCAGCCTTCGCCACGTCTTCTCCTTCCGGCGCCAGCTGTTTATCCAGCTGGCACGGGAGGAGGACACTGACGGAGCGTTCGTCGTCCTCCACGAGGGGACCGCCTATCGCGTCTTTTGGACGTCGGACGGTGTGCGGTGCCACGCCTGCAAGGAGGTGGGGCATATCAGGAGGAACTGCCCTGCCTCCAAGGCCGCCGGATCATCTCGTGCGGCCGAGGCTGGCGCCGCCGCTGCTCCTCCCCCCGGGTCTGCCCGCGCGTCAAGTACGTCTGATGCGCGGTTGACGTCGGGGGCCGATGCCACCAAGGCCTCCGGCGGGGGGGAGGGAGCGTGTCCGGCCGGAAAAAGGGCGCGGGGAAAGAAAAAACACCTTAGGGCGGGTCCCCCCATGGATGGCGAGCCCTTGCCCCTTGAGCCCCTTACACCCGCGCTCCTTGCGGAGTTGACCGGGGCAGATGCGAGCGGGAGGGGCCTCGTGCCCGAGCCTGTGGCCGCAACCGCCGCAGCGGTATTGCCATTACCTGCGGCTGGGCTCGGGCCCGAGGAACCCGACAAACCTGCTCCGCCGGAGGGAGTTGAGGAGGAGGCCTTTGCAGACATGGAGGTCTCCCTCGCTCCCTCCGCGCTAAAAAGGCGCGACACCCTGGATGAGGAGGAGGACCGGGAGGAGGAGGAGGGTCCCTCCGAACAGGGGGAGTCGTCGCCCGCCGCGGGTGCTGCGCCCCCCCCCCCCCCACCGCTGCCACCATCACCGGCGATCGGCAGGGGTCGCCTGTCCCTCGGGAGGCTGAGGCAGATGTGTCTGTGCAGCACGTGCCTCCCGGGGATGAGGACGAGACCCTGCCCGTGGGGGGGGGGGGGTCGCGGATCAACCCGCGGCTGAAATAGACTATTTATCGATGCCGTTACCCCTCGACGGGTCGGGCGGCCTGGGGTCTGGGTCGGGCGAGTTCGAAGAAAGTGAGCTCGCCCAAAGCGGCCCGGTCATTTCCCAGGGGCTGCTCGACCTGGTCGAGGATTTAGCCAAAGACGTCCCATCTGCCGGGTCAGAGGCCGGTGGCGCGGAAGAGGAAGGCCCTCTGGCTGTGTCTCGGGCGCCGGACGTCCTGGGGGAGTTCGGATTTGTGTTCTCCCCGATTTCTCCGTTCGATCTGGCGTCTGGGGCGGAGGGGGGCTCCGAACCGCTGCCGCCGTCTTCTGGCCCGGCGCCCCCGGAGGAGCCCAGGGAGAATTCCTCCGCCACCGATCCTGGGGGTGGGATCCGGGCGGAGGCGGAGCCGACTGTTGCGGCCGAGCCGTCCGCTGCGCACTGCGAGGTGGGCGGGTCGGCCGCTGGTGACGATCCCCTGGAAGAGGATGGGGACTCGGTGATGGGCACGGAGGACGAGTCGGACTCCGGCGCCGACGAGGCGGTGGACGACCTCGTGCCCTTTGCCAAGTCTCCCCTCATTCCCGCAAGGGAACTCCGGGATTTTATGGCCACGTGCCTGGGTCGGCGTGGGAAGGTCCGGCTGGCCCTCGACAGGTGGTCGGAGCTGGCGCTGCTCATTGATTCCGTCCGCGCCGCTGTTAAGACCATGGACGCGGACGAGGGTGTGAACCCACTTGAGCTGCGTCGGCTCAGAACACTTCTCATTGGGCTGCTGAGGAGGTGGCGGCTGACTTGCGGCTGCGCTTCCTCCCCCCGTTAGTTGTAGGTAGAGGTTGCACTATGCTTCTGACATGAAGATAACCATAGCCGGCCTCAACATCAACGGCAGCGGGGAGGCGCGCCGCAGATTCAATAACTTCTCGGTCCTTCGGGACGGGAAGTATGCGGTGTGCTTCCTGCAAGAAACCCACACCGTTCCGGGAGACGAAGCCACGTGGCTCCTGGAGTGGCAAGGAGGGGTCAGCATGAGTCACCTCTCCAATAATTCCAGCGGGGTGGCTATCTTGCTGGCCCCGCATTTTCAGCCGGAGATCTTGGGGGTCAAGGAGCACGTGCCGGGCCGCTTGCTCCAGGTCACTGTTCGCCTGGGGGGCGTGCCGCTCCATCTAGTGAACGTGTATGCCCCTCAGGCCGGTGCGCAGCAAGTGCGCTTCTTTGAAGAAGTGTCCGCTCTTCTGGGCTCCATCGACGTGGGTGAGTGCGTCATCCTCGGGGGGGATTTTAACTGTACCCTCGAGGCGAGGGACCGTACGGGTCCCCCGCGATGCCCGCCGGCGATGGAGAAGTTGAGGGACCTGGTCGGGTCCTTCGACTTGGTGGACGTCTGGCGAAATCTTCATCCCGACTCCAGCGCCTTCACTTACGTGAGGTCTGGAGGAGGAGGGTCCAGAATCGACCGCCTCTACATTTCCCGGGCGTACGTATCCTGCGTTCCGGCGGCTTCCATGCGGCCGGTGCCGTGCACGGACCACCACCTGGTGTGGGCGGAGCTCGTCCCGCTGTGCGCTCGGGGAGGGTCCGCGTACTGGCACTTTAACAACCTGCTGCTGGAGGACGCGCGGTTCCGGGATTCGTTTCGTCGGTTCTGGGCCGACTGGAGAAGGAAGCAGGGGGGCTTCCCCTCCTTGAGGCTGTGGTGGGACGTGGGCAAGGCTCACGTGCGTCTCTTCTGTCAGGAGTATGCGAAGGGGTCGACCAAGAGGTGGGAGGCCCGGGTCGGGCGGTTGGAGAAGGAGGTGCTCGACCTGGAGTCCCGTCTCAGTCAAGTCGTCGGGGACTCGGCCCTGCGGAAGGTGTACGAAGAGAAGAAGGGCGCGCTGAAGGACCTGCAGCTCGTCGGGTCCCGAGGCGCGTACGTGAGGTCGCGGATCCAGCTCCTGCGGGACCTGGACCGCGGCTCCCCCTTCTTCTACTCGCTGGAAAAAAGACGAGGGGTCCGTAAGCAGCTCTTGGGGCTGCTGGCCGACGACGGATCTCTGGTCTCGGATCCGGAGGGAATCAGAGCGGAGACCCGCGCCTACTACGGGGCTCTGTTCTCTCCGGATCCGTCCAGCGAGGATGCGCGCAGAGTTTTGTGGGAGGACCTGCCGAAGGTCAGTCCGGAGGGCGCCGAAAAATTGGACGCTCCGCTAAGCCTGGCGGAGCTGACCGGCGCCCTCCGCCAGCTCTCTAGGGGAAAGTCCCCGGGGCTGGACGGGCTGACCGTGGAGTTCCACAGGGCGTTCTGGGACGTCTTGGGGGGCGACTACGCGCGGGTCCTGGGGGAAAGTTTGGCGACCGGGGAGATGCCCCTCTCTTGGCGCAGGGCGGTCATTGTCCTGCTGCCTAAGAGGGGCGATCTCCGCCTCCTCAAGAACTGGCGCCCGGTCTCCCTCCTTAGCACGGACTATAAAATCTTTGCCAGGGCTATGTCTGCTCGCCTTGGCACCGTGCTGGCCCACATGATCCACCCCGACCAGTCCTACACGGTCCCGGGCCGGACCATCCACGACAACATCCATCTGGTCCGGGACCTGGTCCACCACACCCAGAGGGCTGGTCTGTCGGTCGCCTTCCTCTCCCTGGATCAGGAGAAGGCGTTCGACAGGGTGGATCACGAGTATCTTTTCGGGACTCTGCGCGCATTCGGGTTCGGGACGCATTTCGTCGCCCGGATCCGACTTCTGTACGCCGCCACAGAGTGTCTGATTAAAGTTAACGGGTCCTTGACGGCGCCCCTTCGCTTCGGGAGGGGGGTGCGTCAGGGATGCCCCATGTCCGGTCAGTTATACGCCATTTGCGTGGAGCCATTCCTGCGCCTCTTGCGGAAGAGGTTGACGGGACTGGCTCTGCAAGGGCCGGGCGTGGAGGTGGTCCTCTCGGCTTACGCCGATGACGTGCTCCTCACGGTCACGGATCCCGCTGACTTGCGGAGGATGCGGGAATGCCAGCAGATTTACTCGGACGCATCCTCCGCCAAGATCAACTGGGAGAAATGTTCCGGACTCCTGGTGGGTCAGTGGCGGGTGGACTCCCTGCCGGAGGAGTTCAGGCCTTTCGCCTGGAGCACCACGCACCTCCTCTATTTGTGAGTCTACCTTAGCCCTGCCGAGGACGCCTGGCCGGCAAACTGGCAGGAGCTGGAGGCCAAAGTCACCGCTCGCCTAGGACGCTGGACAGGACTGCTCCGAGTGTTGTCCTACAGGGGTCGAGCGCTGGTCATAAACCAGCTGGTGGCTGCCATGTTGTGGTACCGGTTGGTCACTTTGATCCCTCCCCCTGCGTTTGTCGCCAAGATACAGAAGAAGCTCATCGACTTCTTCTGGGACAAAAGGAAGCACTGGGTCTCTGCTACGGTTCTGTGTCTCCCGCTTAGGGAGGGCGGTCAGGCGCTGGTGTGCCTTCGCACCCAGGCGGCGACTTTCCGTCTTCAGACGCTGCAGAGATACCTGTACGTAGAGAATCCTCCGAGATGGTGTGCGCTGGCGACGTTTTTCTTCCGCCAGCTGCACGGCCTCAATTACGACACGCAGCTCCTGTTTGTGAAAGTGGGCTGCAGGCGTGCCGGCCTGCAGGAGCTGCCTGTCTTCTACCAGGAACTACTATGGGTTTGGAACTATGTCGCTTCCAGGCGGAGCTCTCCCCCGTCAGGAGCGGCGGCTCTCCTTCGGGAGCCGCTGCTCAGGAATCCGCACCTCCGTGAATGTGGGTTCGGGCGGCTGGCGGAGGGTGGGGCTGTGGCTGGCGGTGTGACCAGAGTCGGGGACCTGCTCGATGGCGCCGGAGGAGCTGGCGTGGCGCCTGTCCTGGGCCAACGTCCGGCTTGCGGCCGAAGCCATCGAGTCGGTGAAAGTGGCACTGGGCCCCGATTCCACTAGGTGTATCGAGGCGGCTCAAGCACGTGGGGCGATCCTGTCCGAGCTTACCCCCGTCCGGACGGAATTCCATATTGGCGCCCGGCCCCGAAACTCCCCTCGGGAGCCGGCGCCTCACAACTTGAGCCGTCTCGAGGAAATACCCTCCGTGCCTTTTCATTCCGCGCGGAGGGGTTTCCTGTACGGGCTGCTCCTGCACACTCTCCACTTTGCCATCTTCGTCTGCCGTCCAGACACGCCTTGGCGTGGCGTCTTGCCGACTGGCGGTGGCGGAGGTCCCCAATGGAGGGCTCTCTACGCAGGAGTCCTCCCTTGTTCCATCGGGGACTTGGCCTGGAGGGTGTTGCACGGAGCGGTCCCGTGCAATAAGGTTTTAAGTAGGTTCACGGACTCCCAGGCCGCCTGTGTTTTTTGCGGCCTGGAGGAGTCCGTTTTCCACGTTTATATGGAGTGTGAGAGGTTGCAGCCCCTCTTTCACTACTTAAAGGGGCTGCTCCTCGATTTTTGGTTGCACTTCAGTCCCACGCTCTTGATCTACGGTCACCCGGTGCGGAGGGGAGCGGGTAGGCTGGAGGACCTCCTTGTGGGCCTGCTCCTGGGCCTGGCTAAAAGAGCAATCAATTGGTCCAGGCAGCGGGCGATCGAGGGGGTCATCCAGCCGGATTGCCTGCCTCTCTTCCGCGGCCATGTTCGCGGCCGGGTAGCCCTGGAGATGGAGCACGCGGTGTCCGCTGGTACGCTTGAGTATTTCCGCGACCGTTGGGCGCCGCGGGGGCTGGAGTGCATCGTCAATTTGGAACACCAAATTTTAATTTGATTTATTAAGGTTTAGTTGAACTTTTGTTTATTTACAGTTGATCTGGTTTAAATTTTAAATTTTGGTTCAAATAAAAAGAGGACCTCCAACCAGTAAAGACCTGTTGAACTTTTATCTTGTAGTCTGTGTTAGTAATTACAACTAGAACACACAGACTTAACAGTGGCGACGAGTCCGATTCTTACCCTGCGGCAGTTTATATCCACGGCGGCTTCGTCCACAGAACGGACGTCGAAGAGAGGCTTCCACCCTCATCACCCTGCTGGAAGACACGTCGCGCGGCAGACATCGAGAAACCAGAGTGCAGAAGACATCCTGAACTCGAAGCCTCCATCAGCGGCTGTCAGCTATCTTCTTTCTACCTCGGTGGTGGGTAAGCCGGGCAGCGACGCGACCAAAAAGTCAGCCGCGTTGGCTGCACAGACGGGGAGGGAAGACGGAGGAATAAGGGCGGGGCCGCTTTCGGGCCAAAAGGCGCAGCGCGGGGACATCGATCGCGGCTGGTGATAAGGGCCGGGCCGCATTCGGGCTAAAAAGGCGCAGTGTCTGGGGCAACTGAAGGCGCGAGAGCCGCGGTGAAGCGGAGACAGCGTCGGGGGACGGGTGAAGACCGCCAAGCGCGGGAAAACCGCCATTTTGTAGGCGGAGGACGAAGACAAGAGCGGGAAGCCGCCATCTTGGATAAAAATAAAAATAAATTAAATTGCAACGATGCCTAAACATGGGAACATTAATACCTTTGATAGCGACATCGAAGATTGGGCCATGTATGTAGAACGCATACAAAATTATTGTAAAGCAAATAAAATCCCAGATGAAGAGAAAGCACTAACATTATTAAACTTAATGGGTGCGAAGACATACGGGCAATTGAAAAACCTTTTATCACCAGTTGAACCGGCGGATAAGACGTTCGAGGAGATTGTTACTGTCCTGAAAAATCATCTAAACCCCACGCCGCTGATGCTAGCGGAACGATTTAAATTTTACAGCAGAAGGCAGCTGAAGGATGAAAGCAATGCTGAATATTTAATGGAATTGCGTAAGCTAGCAAAGTACTGTCAGTTTGGAACGAGACTGACAGAGGCGCTACGAGATAAATTTGTGTGTGGTTTATTAAAAGAAGATACACAAAAGCGACTGCTCGAGGAGAATGAGCTGACGCTTGAGAAAGCGGTCACTATGGCAGCAGCACACGAAGCCGCAGCGAGAGGCACGGCAGTAATGCAGCTACGGTCACCGGAACTCAGTACAAATAAATTGGGTTTGAGTACTGTAAAATGTTATCGTTGTGGAAAGACAACGGACGATCAGAACCAGTGTTGGTTTAAAAACCAAGAATGCAGAACGTGTGGCAGGCTTGGCCACATAGCTAAAGTATGCCGGTCAGGAAAGAAGACCAGCAACAAAAAGTCACCGCAAGGAAAATACATAAAGGTACACAAGGTGACAAAGAACAGTTCGACCGAACAGAAGTCAGATTCAGACGCTAGCAGTAATGAACTGGGTGGCTTAAGAGTACACAATGTTGGTAAGGATGCAGATCTCCAGACAATTTGGGTCACCCTTCAGATAGCAGGAGTCCAAGTAAAGATGGAATTGGACACTGGATCGGCATTGACGGTCATGAATAAGAAAGATTACAAAAGGTTATTCCAACATATTCCCCTATGGGATACGGAGATTATATTGAAAACATACACGGGGCAAAGAGTGTACCCCATCGGAAAGATAGAGGTAAAAGTGGTCCACAAGGGCAAAGAAAGCCAAGTAATGGACTTATATGTGCTACCTGAAGGAGGTCCACCACTACTGGGACGGGAGTGGATTAGGAAAATGAATATGGACTGGCACTCCTTGAAGGCACTAACGGTAGATTCCGGGGAAACAGATGTCAAACCTAAACGATTGTCCAAAATATTGGATGATGCTAAAGAGGTGTTCCAGCAGGGACTGGGAACACTGAGAGGAATTACGGCAAACATCAAGATTGATGAACATGCACACCCAAATTTTTTTAAAGCCAGACCGGTACCCTATGCAATACGACCTACTGTAGAAGCGGAACTGGAAGCGCTAGAACGTTCAGGTGTACTGTCCAAGGTAGATTGGAGTGAGTGGGCTACACCCATTGTTCCCGTTATGAAACGTCCTTCGAGCAACAAGCCAGGAGAACAAGGGAAGGTTCGCATCTGTGGAGATTTCAAAATCACCGTTAATCCGGTGCTTCACACGGTGCAGTATCCGCTTCCGCGGATTGAGGATATTTTTGCTTCGTTGTCTGGCGGGAAACACTTCACCAAGATAGACCTGGCGCAAGCGTACTTGCAGATGGAGGTTGAAGAAGAGTCACGCCAATACCTCACGATCAACACGCATCGAGGTTTGTACCGGTACAATAGGCTGGTTTTTGGAGTGGCATCGGCTCCAGCAATTTGGCAGAGGGCCATGGAGCAGGTATTACAGGGAATTCCAGGCACACAATGTTACCTGGACGATATTCTGATTACAGGTGATGGTGATGAAGAACACCTCGCAAACTTGGAACTGGTGCTCAACAGACTGAAAGAGTATGGACTTAGAGTTAATTGGCAGAAATGTGAGTTCTTCCAGAAGCGGCTCTCGTACTGTGTGTTGTGTATGTAATATGTGTGCTACTTTGAACCTATGGACAGGACTGCACTACTTGTAGGGCGTAGTGATACGCAGTACCACTCCTGGCCATAGGGGTATAAATAGTACTGTGGGTACTGATCTCCCCTCAGTTCCCGCCTGTGGGCATGAAGTAAAGACCTACGTATAGTCCCGACCTCCAACCAGTAAAGACCTGTTTGAGTTATACGTTTAAGTCTTTGTGTTAATTGTTCAATACAATACACATACTTAACACTGGCGACGAGTCAGGTTCTTACCCTGCGGCAGTTGAAGAGAGGTTTCAAACATCACCACCCCACTAGAAGCGACAGGCTTTAGGACTCTGAAGCCTCCATCAGCGACTGAGCACTGGAGTGCAGCAAACATCCTGACAGCTTCCAGCGACTGACAGAAGTCTTTCTGCAGTTTCCTTGTTCAACCTAGGTGGTGGGGTAAGCCGTGCAGCGTTGGCTGCAAAGACAGGGCTGGGGTAGTTGGAGAGGATAAGGGCGATCGCAATCCCTGATAAGAGCCGCGGTGAAACGCGCGAGCGGGTAAGCCAGAGCCCGGGAGGGAGCGAGCAAGAGCCGCGCGAGCGGGTGAGCCAGAGGCCGGGAGCCGCTTCAAGTGCGAGGCGCAGCGCGGGCCAGCGATCGGGACCAAAGATAAGGGCCGCACTCGGACTGAAAGGCCCGGCGGCTGCCGAAGCTCAAGGTGCGAGAGCCGCGGTGCACAGCGTGGGCTATCGATCGCGGCGAAGATAAGGGCCGCACTCGGGGGCTGAAGGGAGACGGCGTCGGGGGACGGGTGAAGACCGCCAAGCGCGGGAAAACCGCCATTTTGTGGGCGGAGGACGACGGCAAGAGCGGGAAGCCGCCATCTTTGATAACAAGTAAACAAAATAAAATCTGAGAAATTGCAAATCTACAATGCCTAAACACGGGAATATTAGCACCTTTGATAGTGACCTTGAAGATTGGGCCATATATGTTGAAAGAGTAAAAAATTATTGTAAGGCCAATAAAATTCGTGACCAAGATAAAGCTCTAACATTATTAAATTTAATGGGTGCGAAGACATACGGGCAATTGAAACACCTGTTATCACCAGATGAACCGGCGGATAAGACGTTCGATGAGATTGTTACTGTCCTGAAAGATCATCTAAACCCCACGCCGCTGATGCTAGTGGAACGATTTAAATTTTACGACAGAAGGCAGCTACAGCATGAAAGCAATGCTGAATATTTGCTGGAATTGCGTAAATTAGCGAAATATTGCCAGTCTGGAACGGGACTGACAGAGGCACTACGAGACAAATTTGTGTGTGGTTTATTTAAACAGGATACACAAAAGCGACTGCTCGAGGAGAATGAGCTGACGCTTGAGAAGGCAGTCACTATGGCAGCAGCACACGAAGCCGCAGCGAGAGGCACGGCAGTAATGCAGCTACGGTCACCGGAGCTCAGTGCACACAAATTGGGTGTGAGTTCTGGCAAATGTTATCGTTGTGGAAAGACAACGCATGATCAGAACCAGTGTTGGTTTAAAAACCAAGAATGTAGAACTTGTGGTAGGCTTGGACATATAGCTAGAGTATGCAGGTCAGGGAAGAAGACCAGCAACAAGAAGTCACCGCAAGGAAAATACGCAAAGGTACACAAGGTGACCGAACAGGAGTCCGATTCAGACGCTAGCAGTAATGAACTGGCTAGCTTAAGCTGTAATGAACTGGCTAGCTTAAGAGTACTCAACGCTGGTAAGGGTGCAGACCTCCAGACAATTTGGGTCACTCTTCAGATAGAAGGAGTCCAAGTAAAACTGGAATTGGACACTGGATCGGCATTGATGGTCATAAATAAGAAAGATTACGGAAAGTTATTCCAACATATTCCCCTACAGGATACGGGGATTATATTGAAAACATACACGGGGCAAAGAGTGTACCCCATCGGGAAAATAGAGGTTGCAGTGGTCCACAAGGGCGAAGACAGTCAAATAATGGACTTATATGTGATATCTGAAGGAGGTTCTCCACTACTAGGACGGGAGTGGATTAGGAAAATGAATATGGACTGGCATTTCCTACAAACAATAACGAGTGAGAACTCGGTGAAGATAGTCGGCCCAGACTCTGGAACGGATGATGGTAAGCCCAACTCAGGTGCAAAAGACAAAGTTTCAGCACAGAATTCCACTGAGCAACAACAACATAGTTTAACTGTGGATTCTGAGTCTGGCAAGTCTACTGATGTGCCCATTTCTGAGGGACACCGGGCTCGAACTCAACTCCATTTCAAACTACAACAGCAATTAGAACAAATGCTTCGCCATTTTGAGCAAGAGTTGAATGCAACGAAAGAGTTCTTTGATATAGAGTTGGAGAATCTGGAAAGACAACAGAAGCAGCTGATGGAGAAAATGGAGCAGGAGCACACAAAACGTCTGATGTCAGAGGAGTTAACGGTCAGCCAACTCCTGCATATGCTGAAGGACAGGACTCTGAAATGGGAAAAACTTGAACACGAACTTCAATATTCAAACAAAAGGGGTTCGGAGCTCTCAAAGGTTATTGGAAGAGCTGAGGTGGCAACACAGACTGAGATGACTGCAACAGAGCAGCCCTTGGATGCCAAAAGTACGCTGACTCACGTCAACGTAGAACAACAGACCGCTGAAACAGCTGCTCCGGTAGAGGGATTGAATAGTCCGATCAATCAATCTCCAAAAGAAGTTGAAGTAGTAAAATCTCAAATGAGGTCATTAGTAAACGACTTGCTGAAAGCCCAGAAAAAGCTGGATGAAGAGGTACGCATGAAGAAGTCTCTTCAGGAAAGATGTCTGGACTTGGAACAAAAGCTGGCTAACGCCCAGCTGGGTATGGAGGAAATAGAAGACCCTCTCGCTGGCCTAGATCAGGACGACACCGAATATTACTATGTCCTGTCCTGCCCAACTTGTAACTTCGACTCCCACCATACAGAAATCATGGAGGAGCACCGAAAGTCTACGGAACATCGGGAGAAGGTGGCTCTACTACGGAAAAAGGAGGAAGAGAAGGAGGAACTGCGCATGCAGCTGGCAGCTGACAGTGGAGCCCAGAGAGTCTCCAAGAAGCAGAAAAGGAAAAGTCGAAACAGAAGATGACCCATCTGAACCGTTATTATCTCTACCAGATCACACACGTGGTCCCTCCGAACGGAGCCAATTCAGTTCGGAAGTTCAAACTGTTAAATCCATGGAAGGACTATTGAATGAGTCACTCCAGCAACGTGAACCGACTACACCACAGAGATTGAATCTGTGAACTGTTTTCCGCAGAGACTGAATCTGTGATCTGTTTTGACATGAAGTTATCTATGTATCTATGTTATTCTGTTATGTAAACCTGAAGTTATATATGTATATATGTTATTACGTTATGTTAAATGGGGAGATGACTGTAAAGCTAGGAAGGGAGGAATGTTGTGTATGTAATATGTGTGCTACTTTGAACCTATGGACAGGACTGCACTACTTGTAGGGCGTAGTGATACGCAGTACCACTCCTGCCCATAGGGGTATAAATAGTACTGTGGGTACTGATCTCCCCTCAGTTCCCGCCTGTGGGCATGAAGTAAAGACCTACGTGCAGTCCCTACCTCCAACCAGTAAAGACCTGTTTGAGTTATACGTTTAAGTCTTTGTGTTAATTGTTCAATACAATACACATACTTAACACTGTGGTCATGTCATTGACAGGGAGGGGCTTCATAAGTCTCCTGACAAGATAGAGGCAGTTGTAAAGGCTCCCGCTCTGGATAATGTCTCTCAGTTGAGGTCGTTTCTAGGATTGATTAACTATTACCATAAATTTCTACCAAATCTATCCACGGTACTGCACCCGCTAAACGCTCTTTTACAGAAGGGGGTACCATGGGAATGGAGCGAAAACTGTAAGAAGGCATTTCGCAAAAGCAAAGAATTGATCACCTCAGAGGAAGTGTTGGCTCACTTCAACCCGACACTGCCTATTCGGTTGGCTTGTGATGCTTCTCCATATGGTATTGGGGCAGTACTCTCACACAAGTTGCCAAATGGCACGGAAAGGCCAGTCGCGTTTGCATCCAGATCATTGACCTCCGCTGAGCGCAACTATGCGCAGATCGATAGGGAGGCTCTCAGCCTTGTATGGGGAGTGAAGAAGTTTAATCATTACCTGCAGGGCCAAAAATTCACACTTCTGACAGATCATCAGCCGTTGGTATCCATTTTTAACCCTAAGAAGGGTGTTTCAGTGATGACAGCACAGCGTCTCCAGAGATGGTCCCTTTTCCTAGGGGCACATCAATATCAAATAGAATTCAAAGGTACGAAGCAGCATGGCAATGCTGATGGGCTGTCGCGCCTGCCACTACCTGAAGAAGAAACGACGAAAGTTGACCCTGTTGAGTTATTTCATTCGACCATCATCGAGTGTTTACCAGTCACCAATGCAAGTATTGAAAGAGAAACCAGGAACGACCCGACACTGTCCAGAGTCTACGAGGTGACAGTGAAAGGATGGCCAACACGTGGTGATCCTCTGTTACCGGCATTCTCGGCAAGGCGAGACCAGCTGTCCGTCTGCCATGGTACTTTGATGTACGGGACAAGAGTGATTATTCCTCCCAAGTTAAGGGAAAGAGTTCTAAAAGAACTGCATGAAGGTCATCTGGGGGGAGTTAAGATGAAAAGTCTTGCTAGGGCTTATGTATGGTGGCCGGGTATTGACCAACAGATAGAGGAGTTGACGAAAAGCTGCGCTGGGTGCCAAAAAGTGCAAAATGCACCTCCGATCGCACCACTACACCCATGGGAATGGCCTTCAGCCCCATGGCAACGCGTACATATTGACTTTGCTGGTCCATTCATGGACTCCATGTTCCTAATCGCGGTGGACGCACATTCCAAATGGCCAGAAGTCATCAAGATGAATACCACTACTTCAGAAAAGACAATTGCGGTGTTAAGAACAATATTCGCAAGGAACGGATTGCCAGAACAGATCTGTTCGGACAACGGACCACAGTTCGTGTCGGAAGAATTCCAAAAATTCTTAAAGAAGAATGGGGTGAAACATTATACCTCTGCCCCATATCATCCGGCGACAAACGGGTTGGCCGAGAGATTTGTCCAAACATTCAAAAAGGCAATAAAGGCCATGAACGATGATCAGATTCCGCTACAGCACAAGGTGGACAATTTCCTAATGGCATATCGAAACGCCGCTCATGCAGTGACTAACCAAAGTCCTGCCATGATGTTTTATAACAGGAGGTTGCGGTCCAGGTTGGACTTGTTAAAACCAAATGTGCGGAGGGAAGTGGAAAACAAACAGTTCCGGCATATTAATAACAAGACCACTCGAAGTTTCGACGTAGGACAACCAGTGTTGGCAAGGGGCTATGGAAACGAAAAATGGCAGTCCGGAACAATTCGGGCCAGACAAGGACCTCTGATGTACACAGTAGATATTGGTAACAATGTGATAAGGCGTCATGCGGATCAACTGGTTGTTAAGTCTGTGAGTTGTTCAAGTAATTAATACTCAGACTTAATCAGTAACAATAAAACAGGTCTTTACTGGTTGGAGGTAGGGACTACACTGAATACAAGATTACTGCACAGTGCTTATATACCGGTGTGTTCACCCCCGGTATTACGTCTACAGCAGCCTGAGAAAGTAGTACATCTCTTAAGGTGGAACAGGCTTAAGCTCTCTTAAGGTGAAACAGGTTACATACACAACACTCCTCCCTTCTTAGCTTTATAGTCACCCCCCCATTTAACATAACGTAATAACATATATACATATATAACTTCATGTTTAACGTAACATATCACAGATTCAGTCTCTGCGGAAAACAGTTCACAGATTCAATCTCTGTGGTGTAGTCGGTTCACGTTACTCATTCAATAGTCCTTTCATGGATTTAACAGCTTGAACTTCCGAACTGATTTGGCTCCGTTCGGAGGGACCACGTGTGTGATCTGGTAGAGGTGATAATGGTTCAGATGGGTCATTTTCTGTTTTTACTTTTCCTTTTCTGCTTCTTGGAGACTCTCTGGGCTCCATTGTCAGCTGCCAGCTGCATGCGCAGTTCCTCCTTCTCTTCCTCCTTTTTCCGTAGTAGAGCCACCTTCTCCCGATGTTCCGTAGACTTTCGGTGCTCCTCCATGATTTCTGTATGGTGGGAGTCGAAGTTACAAGTTGGGCAGGACAGGACATAGTAATATTCGGAGTCGTCCGACAGGTCAGCGAGAGGGTCGTCTATTTCCTCCATACCCAGCTGGACGTTAGCCAGCTCTTGTTCCAAATCCAGACATCTTTCCTGAAGAGACTTCTTCATGTGTACCTCTGCATCCAGCTTTTTCTGGGCTTTCAGCAAGTCATTTACTAGTGACCTCATTTGTGATTTTAATACTTCAACTTCCTTTGGAGATTGATTGATCGGACTATGCAATCCCTCTACCGGAGCAGCTGTTTCAGCGGTCTGTTGTTCTACATTGACGTGAGTCAGCGTACTTTTGCCATCCAATGGCTGCTCTGTTGCAGTCGTTTCAGTCTGTGTCGTCACATCAGCCATCTCAATGACTTTTGAGAGCTCCGAACCCTTTTCCTTTGAAGATCGCAGCTCGTGTTCAAGTTTTTCCCATTTCAGAGTCTTGTCCCTCAGCATATGAAGGAGTTGGCTGACCGTTAACTCTTCTGACACCAGATTATGGCACGCACCTTCAGAACCTGAATCAGCTTTGATTCGTTCGGCCTCCTCGCGCAGATGGTTGGTGTGCTCCTGCTCCATTTTCTCCATCAGTTGCTTCTGTTGCCTTTCCAGATTCTCCCACTCTGTAACAAAGAACTTTTTTATTTCATTCATCTCTTGCTCAAAACGGCGAATCATTTGTTCTAATTGCTGTTGTAGTTTGAAATGGAGTTGAGTTCGAGCCCAGTGTCCCTCAAGAATGTGCATATCAGTAGACTTGACAGACTCAGAATTCTCTGTTAAACTATGTTGTTGTTGCTCAGTGGAATTCTGTGCTGAAACTTTGTCTTTTGCACATGGGTTGGTCTTACCATCATCAGTTCTAGAGTCTGGGCTGATTATCTGCACCGAGTTCTCACTCTTTATGGCTTTTAGCGAATGCCAGTCCATATTTATGTTTCTAAACCACTCCCGGCCTAGTAGTGGTGGACCTCCCTCCGGTAGCACATATAAGTCCATTATTTGACTTCCTTCGCCCTTGTTGGCCACTGCAACCTTTATTGTCCCGATGGGGTACACTCTCTGCCCCGTGTAGGTTGTCAATATAATCTCCGTATCCTGTAGGGGAATATGTTGGAATAACCTTCTGTAATCTTTCTTATTCATGACCGACAATGCCGATCCAGTGTCCAATTCCATTTTTACTTGGACTCCTTCTATCTGAAGAGTAACCCAAATTGTCTGGAGGTCTGCACCCTTACCAACGTTGAGTACCCTTAAGCTAGCCAGTTCAATACTGCTTGCGTCTGAATCGGACTCCTGTTCGGCCACCTTGTGTACCTTTGCGTATTTCCCTTGCGGTGACTTCTTGTTGCTGGTCTTCTTCCCTGACCTGCATACTCTAGCTATATGTCCAAGCCTACCACAAGTTCTACATTCTTGGTTTTTAAACCAACACTGGTTCTGATCATGCGTTGTCTTTCCACAATGATAACATTTGCCAGAACTCACACCCAATTTGTGTGCACTGAGCTCCGGTGACCGTAGCTGCATTACTGCCATGCCTCTCGCTGCGGCTTCGTGTGCTGCTGCCATAGTGACCGCCTTCTCAAGCGTCAGCTCATTCTCCTCGAGCAGTCGCTTTTGTGTATCCTGTTTAAATAAACCACACACAAATTTGTCTCGTAGTGCATCTGTCAGTCCCGTTCCAAACTGGCAATATTTCGCTAATTTACGCAATTCCAGCAAATATTCAGCATTGCTTTCATGCTGTAGCTGCCTTCTGTCGTAAAATTTAAATCGTTCCGCTAGCATCAGCGGCGTGGGGTTTAGATGATCTTTCAGGACAGTAACAATCTCATCGAACGTCTTATCCGCCGGTTCATCTGGTGATAACAGGTGTTTCAATTGCCCGTATGTCTTCGCACCCATTAAATTTAATAATGTTAGTGCTTTATCAGCCTCACGAATTTTATTGGCCTTACAATAATTTTTAACTCGTTCAACATATATGGCCCAATCTTCGATGTCACTATCAAAGTTGCTAATATTCCCGTGTTTAGGCATTGTAGTACTTTATCAGATTTGCAGTTTCTCAGATTTTTTTTTTTTTACTGCTATCCAAGATGGCGGCTTCCCGCTCTTGCCGTCGTCCTCCGCCCACAAAATGGTGGTTTTCCCGCGCTTGGCGGTCTTCACCCGTCCCCCGACGCAGTCTCCCTTCAGCCCCCGAGTGCGGCCCTTATCTTCGCCGCGATCGATGGCCCGCGCTTTTCACCGCGGCTCTCGCGCCTTCAGTGTCTGCCGACGCTGCGCCTTTCAGCCCGAGTGCGGCCCTTATCAGGGATTGCGATCGATGGCCCTTCTACCTCCGACTTCCCCCAGCCCTGTCTTTGCAGCCAACGCTGCTTGGCTTACCCACCACCGAGGTTGAAAAAGAAGCTGCAGGATGTCTTCTGTCCTCCAGTTTTCAGTCGCTGATGGAGGCTTCAGGGTCCTAATGCCTGTCGCTTCCAGTGCGGTGGTGAGATTTGAAACCTCTCTTCAACGTCCTGTCTGTGGACGAAGCCGCCGTGGAATAACTGCCGCAGGGTAAGAACCTGACTCGTCGCCAGTGTTAAGTCTGTGAGTTGTTCAAGTAATTAATACTCAGACTTAATCAGTAACAATAAAACAGGTCTTTACTGGTTGGAGGTAGGGACTACACTGAATACAAGATTACTGCACAGTGCTTATATACCGGTGTGTTCACCCCCGGTATTACGTCTACAGCAGCCTGAGAAAGTAGTACATCTCTTAAGGTGGAACAGGCTTAAGCTCTCAAGGTGGAACAGGTTACATACACAACACTGGTAGAATCGAGAGCAAGGGTCGAACCCATGGTTGCGACAGAGACAACTGTGGAAGACGTTAATGAACCTGAAGCATCTACCTCGGCAGGGAATGTACCTGATGATGATAACACCCAATGCATGGGAGACCAACTAGAGGAGTCACCTCAGCAACAGGAATCAGAGACCACTGAAAGGCGTTATCCAAACCGAATCAGAAGGCCTCCTGAGAGACTGAATCTTTTAACTGTTTATACCTGAAGTTATATATGTTATTATGTTATGTAAAATGGGGATATGACTGTTAAGCTAAAAAGGGAGGATTGTGGTGTATGTAACCTGTTCCACCTTAAGAGAACTTAAGCCTGTTCCACCTTAAGAGATGTACTACTTTCTCTGGCTGCTGTATACGTAATACCGGTGGTGGCCACCGGTATATAAGCACTGTGTAGTAATATTGTATTTAGTATAGTCCTGACCTCCAACCAGTAAAGACCTGTTGAACTTTAATCTTGTAGTCTGTTAGTAATTACAACTAGAACACACAGACTTAACAACTTCACCATCCAATATAATCAACTTCAGCAACACACTTCACCATCCAATACAGTCAACTTCAGCAACACACTTCACCATCCAATACAGTCAACTTCAGCAACACACTTCACCATCCAATATAGACAACTTCAGCAACACACTTCACCATCCAATATAGTCAACTTCAGCAACACACTTCACCATCCAATAGTCAACTTCAGCAACACACGTCACCATCCAATAGTCAACTTCAGCAACAAACCACCATCCAATATAGTCAAATTCAGCAACACACTTCACCATCCAATATAGTCAACTTCAGCAACACACTTCACCATCCAATATAGTCAACTTCAGCAACACACTTCACCATCCAATATAGTCAGCTTCAGCAACACACTTCACCATCCAATATAGTCAACTTCAGCAACACACTTCACCCATCCAATATAGTCAACTTCAGCAACACACTTCACCATCCAATATAGTCAACTTCAGCAACACACTTCACCATCCAATATAGTCAACTTCAGCAACACACTTCACCATCCAATATAGTCAACTTCAGCAACACACTTCACCCATCCAATATAGTCAACTTCAGCAACACACTTCACCATCCAATATAGTCAACTTCAGCAACACACTTCACCATCCAATATAGTCAACTTCAGCAACACAATTCACCATCCAATATAGTCAACTTCAGCAACACACTTCACCATCCAATGTAGTCAACTTCAGCAACACACTTCACCATCCAATATAGTCAACTTCAGCAACACACTTCACCATCCAATATAGTCAACTTCAGCAACACACTTCACCATCCAATATAGTCAACTTCAGCAACACACTTCACCATCCAATATAGTCAACTTCAGCAACACACTTCACCATCCAATATAGTCAACTTGAGCAACACACTTCACCATCCAATATAGTCAACTTCAGCAACACACTTCACCATCCAATATAGTCAACTTCAGCAACACACTTCACCATCCAATATGGTCAACTTCAGCAACACACTTAAACATTCAATATAGTCATCTTTAACAACACATTTCACCATCCAATATAGGCAACTTTAGAAACACCTCACCCATCCAATATAGTCATCTTCAGACACACTTCACACATCCAATACAGTCATCTTCAGACACACTTCACACATCCAATATAGTCAACTTTAAAATCACTTCACCCATCCAATATATTCAACTTTAGCAACACACATCACCCATTCAATATAGTCAATTTTAGACACACTTCACACATCCAATATAGTCATCATCAGACATACTACAACCTTACAATATAGTCATCCTCAGATACAATTCACCCATTCAATATAGTCAACTTCAGACACACTTCACACATCCAATATAGTCATCTTCAGACTCACTTCACCCATCCAATATAGTCATCTTCAGCAACACTTCACCCATTCAATATAATCATCTTCAGCAAAACTTCATCCATCCAATATAGTCATCTTCAGCAACACACATCAACACCCAATATAGTCATCTTCAGACACACTTTACCCATCCAATACAGTCATCTTCAGACACACTTCACCCATCCAATATAGTCATGTTCAGAAACACTTCATTCATCCAATATAGGCAACTTCAGGCTCACTTCACCCATCCAATATAGCCATCATCAGGCACACTTCACCCCTCTAATAGAGTCATCTTCAGCTACACATCACTTATCCAATATAGTCATCTTCAGCAACACTTCACTCATCCAATATAGTCATCTTCAGCAACACACATCAACACCCAATATCGTCATCTTGAGACACACTTCACCCATCCAATATAGTCATCTTTAGCAACACGTCACCCATCCAATATAGTCATCTTCAGGCACACTTCACCCATCCAATATAGTCATCATCAGACACACTTCAACCTTACAATATAGTAATCTTCAGACACACTTCACCCATCCAGTACAGCCATCTTCACGCACACTTCACCCATCTAATATAATCATCATCAGACACACTTCAACCTTATAATATAGTCATTCTCAGACACACTTCAACCACCCAGTATAGACAGCTTCAGACACACTTCACCCATTCAATATCGTTAACATTAGACACACTTCACACATCCAATATAGTCATCCTCAGACACACTTCACCCATTCAATATAGCCATCATCAGACACACTTCAACCTTATAATATAGTCATTCTCAGACACACTTCACCCATCCAATATAGCCATCATCAGACACACTTCAACCTTATAATATAGTCATTCTCAGACACACTTCACCCACCCAGTATAGACATCTTCAGACACACTTCACCCATTCAATATAGTTAACTTTAGACACACTTCACACATCCAATATAGTCATCCTCAGACACACTTCAACCTTCCAATATAGTCATCTTCATACACACTTCACCCATCCAGTATAGTCATCTTCAGACTCACTTCACCCATCCAATATAGTCATCTTCAGACACACTTCACCCATCCAATATAGTCATGTTCAGCAACACTTCATCCATCCAATATAGTCATCTTCAGTAACACTTCACTTATCCAATATAGTCATCTTCAGACATACTTCACACGTCCAATATAGGCACCTTCAGAAACACATCACCCATCCAATATATTCATTTTTAGCAACACTTCACTCATCCAATATAGTCATCTTCAGCAACAATCTTCACCCATCCAATATAGTCTTCTTCAGCAACACAAATCACCCATCCAATATAGTAATCTTCAGCAACACTTCACTTATCCAATATAGTCATCTTCAGACACACCTCACCCATTCAATTTAATCATCCTCAGCAACACTTCCCCGTCCAATTGAGTCATCTTCAGCAATACTTCCCCATCCAATTTAATCATCTTTAGACACACTTCACCCATCCAATACAGTCATCTTCAGCAACACTTCACGCATTCAATATAGTCATCTTCAGGCACACTTCACCCATTCAAATATACCCATCCAATATAGTCATCTTCAGCAACACAATTCACACATCCAATATAGTCATCTTCAGCAACACACTTCACCCATCCAATATAATCATCCTCAGACAGACAGTACCCATCCAATATAGTCAGCTTCAGCAACTTTTCACCCTTCCAATATAGTCATCTTCAGCAACAGAATTCACACATCCAATATAGTCATCTTCAGCAACACACTTCACCCGTTCAATATAGTCTTCTTCAGACACACTTCACCCATCCAATATAATCATCTTTAGCAACACATCACCCACCCAATATAGTCATCTTCAGCAACACTTCACCCATCCAATATAGTCAACTCCAGACACCCTTCACCCATTCAATATAGTCATCTCCAGATACCCTTTACCCACCCACAATTGTCATCTTCAGACACACTTCACCCATCCAATAAGGTCCTCTTCAGACACATGTCACCCATCCAATATAGTCATGTGCAGACAAACTTCACCCATCTAATATAGTGATCTTGAGACACAATTTACCAATCCAATAGAGTCGTCTTCAGGCACACTTCACCCATCCAGTATAGTCATCTTCAGACACACTTCACCCATCCAGTATAGTCATCTTCAAACACACTTCACATATCCAATATAGTCATCTTCATATACACTTCACCCATTCAATATAGTCATCTTCAGGCACACTTCAACCATCCAATATAGTCATCTTCAGACACACTTCACCCATCCAATATAGTCATCATCAGACACACTTCACCCCTCTAATATAGTCATCTTCAGCAACACTTCACCCATTCAATATAGTCATCTTCAGACACACTTCACCCATCCAATATAGTCATCTTCCGCAACACTTCACCCATCCAATATAGTCATCATCAGACACACTTCACCCCTCTAATAGAGTCATCTTCAGACACACTTCACTTACCCAAAATAGTAATCTTCAGTAACACTTCACTCATCCAATATAGTCATCTTCAGCAACACACATCATCACCCAATATAGTCATCGTCAGACACATTTCACCCATCCAATATAGTCATCTTCAGACACACTTCACCCATCCAATATAGTCATGTTCAGCAACACTTCACCCATCCAATATAGTCATCTGCAGACACACTTCACCCATTCAATATAGTCATCTTCAGACTGACATTACCCATCCAAGATAGTCTTCCTTAACAACACATTTCAACCAGCGAATATAGTCATCTTCAGCAACACTTCACCCATCCAATATAGTCATCTTCAGACACACTTCACCCATTTAATTTAATCACCTTCAGCAACACTTCCCCGTCCAATCGAGTCGTCTTCGGCAATACTTCCCCATCCAATTTACTCATCTTCAGAAAAACTTCACCCATCGAATATAGTCACCTTGAGCAACACTTCATGCATTCAATATAGACATCTTCAGACACACTTCACCCATTCAATATAGCCATCTTCAGACACACTTCACCCTTCCAATATAGTCATCTTCAGCAACACTTCACTCATCCAATATAGTCATCTTCAGCAACACAATTCACACATCCAATATAGTCATCTTCAGACACACTTCACCCATCCAATATAGTTATCTTCAGCAACAGAATTCACACATCCAATATAGTCATCTTCAGCAACACATCACCCACCCAGTATAGTCATCTTCAGGCACACTTTAACCTACCAATATAGTCTTCTTCAAACACATTTCACCCATCCAATATAGTCATCTTCAGACACACTTCACCCATCCAATATAGTCATGTTCAGCAACACTTCATCCATCCAATATAGTCATCTGCAGACACACTTCACCCATTCAATATAGTCATCTTCAGACTGACATTACCCATCCAAGATAGTCTTCCTGAACAACACATTTCAACCATCGAATAGTCATCTTCAGCAACACTTCGCCCATCCAATATAGTCATCTTCAGACACACTTCACCCATCCAATTTAGTCATTATCAGCAACACTTCCCCATCCAATAGAGGCATCTTCAGCAACTGTTCAGCCATCCAACATAGTCTTCTTCAGCAACACAAATCACCCATCCAATATAGTCATCTTCCTGCAAACACATCACTCATCCAAATAGAGTCATCTTCAGACTCACTTCCCTCATCCAATATAGTCATCTTCAGCAACACACATCACCCATTCAATATAGTCATCTTCAGACAGACAGTACCCATCCAATATAGTCATCTTCAGCAACTCTTCACCCATCCAATATAGTCATCTTCAGCAACACACATCGCCCATTCAATACAGTCATCTTCAGACACACTTCACCCATTCAATATAGTCATCTTCAGGCACACATCAAATCAAATCAAATCAACTTTTATTGTCATTGTTAGTGCACAAGTGCAGTACAACGAAATGTAGGCTTGCGGCTCCCGAGAGTGTACATTTAGATTAAGACATTTAAACATTCAACATACATTTGGCTTGTAATACATTAACATAAACATAACCATAATAAAGTGCATTGGCAGATGTGCAGGCTTTAGAGTTTATTTGTGGAGTTCAGTAGGATGACAGCCCTGGGAAAGAAGCGGTTCCTAAATCTGGTCGTACGGGTGCGAATGCATTTGTAGCGTCTCCCAGATGGCAGGAGGACGAACAGACTGTGGCTGGGGTGGGTAGGGTCTTTGATGATGGACCGTGACCTCCGTAGACAGCGTTTCTGGTATATGTGCTCTATGGTCGGTAGCCGGGTGCCGGTAATGCGTTGGGCAGTTTTGACTACCCGCTGCAGGGCTTTCCGGTCATAGTAGCTACAGCTGCCATACCATACTGGGGTACAGCTGTCACCCATCCAATATGCTTTTCTTTCCAGTTTTGAAGAAGGGTTCGACCCGAAACGTCAACTCAAATTTCTCTCCATGGATGTTGCCTGACCTGCTGAGTTTTTCCAGCATTTTCTGTTGTTATTTCGGATTTCCAACATCTGCAGTATTTTGCTATCGTACCCATCCAATATAGTCTTCTTTAACAACAAATTTCAACCATCAAATATAGTCATCTTCAGCAACACATCACCCACCCAGTATAGTCATCTTCAGCAACACTTCACCCATCCAATATAGTCATCTTTAGCAACACATCACCCACACAATATAGTCATCTTCAGCAACACTTCACCCATCCAATATAGTCAGCTTTAGGGAACACATCACGCACCCAGTATAGTCATCTTCAAGCACACTTCACCATCCAATATAGTCATCATCAGACACACTTTAACCTACCAATATAGTCTTCTTCAAACACATTTCACCCATCCAATATAGTCATCTTCAGACACACTTCACCCTCCCAATATATTCACCCTCAGAGTCACTTCACCCATCCAATATAGTCATCTTCAGACACACTTCACCCATCCAATTTAGTCATCAGCAACACTTCACTCATCCAATATAGTCATCTTCAGCAACACAAATCACCCATCCAATATAGTCATCTTCCGGCAAACACTTCACTCATCCAATATAGTCATCTTCAGCAACACTTCACTTATCCAATATAGCCATCTTCAGACACACTTCACCCATCCAATATAGCCATCTTCAGACACACTTCACCCATCCAATGTAATCATCTTCAGACACACTTCACACATCCAATATAGTCATCTTCAGACACACATCACCCATCCAATATATTCATTTTTTGCAACACACTTAACCATCCAATAACCAACAATCACGGGAATAATTACATATTTGGGAATAACCATTTTGATCTCCCTTCCCATCCACACAGGCATAACTGCGACAAACAGACAAATACTAACGGAAAACAGCTACTGCAGCTCTGTCGAAGCCTGGGTCTGTACATTGTCAATGGTAGGTTATTGGGAGACTTCCTAGGAAGACCCACCTATTGCTCACCTCTTGGCTTCAGCACCGTAGACTATATGATTACAGATCTAGACCCATCCTCTTTCAGAACATTCACCGTCAAACCGCAAACAACATTGTCAGACCACAGTCAAATTACTGCATGTCTTGAAAGGACAGAAACAACCAACACAGAAACACAACCCAGTAAACTGTACAACATTAAAAAATCCTACAGATGGGCCAAAAACAGCACAGAAATATACCACAAAGCAATTAGCAACCAAACAACTCAAGCTCTCTTGGACACCTTTCTGGAAAATACATACACACACAATAAAGAAGGCGTAAACCGGGCAGTGAATAACCTAAATAATGTTTTTGATAATCTGGCATCAATGTCAAACTTGAAAGTTCGAAAGAACAAACCCAAAACAAAAAACTACGAAAAATGGTTTGACTCCGATTGCCAGAACATGAGGAAAAAACTCAGAAAAATATCAAACCAAAAACACAGACAACCAGAAAACGAGGAATTACGCCTTACTTATTGTCAGGCACTAACACAATACAAACGCACACTCAGAACCAAGAAAGAGCAGTATATTAAGAATACACTCATCTCCATTGAGGAATCCATTGATTCCAATTGTTTCTGGGACAACTGGAATACATTACACAAAAAACAACACGATGAATTGGCCATTCAAAACGGTGACACATGGGAAAACCATTTTGAAAAATTATACCAGAAAAACACACTAAGCCCAGAGCAATACCAAATATGCGAAAAACTGGCAAAGCTAGAATTTGCCATAAAAGATAACCAAAACCCGATAGACACCATAATATCTGAAAAAGAGCTAATTGAAAAACTCAAGGACCTGCGACCAGGAAAGGCTTGCGGGGCAGACGGCATCCTAAGCGAGATGATTAAACACACGGACGATAAAATGAGATTGGCTATACTGAAACTCTTCAACTTGGTTCTGAGTGTCGGTTACTTCCCTGATATCTGGAACAAAGGACTCATAACGCCCATATACAAAAGTGGGGATAAAGGAGACCCAAATAACTATCGAGGCATCTGTGTAAACAGTAACATGGGAAAGGTTTTCTGTAGTATCATAAACAAAAGACTTATAAACTTCCTTGAGGAGCACAATGTCTTGAGTAAAAGCCAAATTGGATTCCTGCCAAACTATAGAACATCAGATCATATCTTCACCCTACAGACCCTAATTGACAAACACATCCATCAAAACAAAAGCAAAATCTACGCATGCTTTATAGATTTCCAGAAGGCTTTCGATTCCATCTGGCACGACGGTCTATTCCTGAAACTTATCGAAAGCGGGGTAGGGGGAAAAACATATGATGTAATTAAATCAATGTATACAAACAACAAATGTGCAGTTAAAATTGGAGACAAACAAACAAAATACTTCCCACAGGGGCGGGGGGTGACGCAGGGCTCGCCAATCTCACCGACACTCTTTAATATTTACATAAATGAATTAGCAAAACTACTTGAACAATCTACAGCACCCGGCTTCACCCTATATGAATCCAAGGTTAAATTCCTCCTCTATGCAGACGACCTGGTTCTGCTGTCACCAACTAAGGAGGATCTACAGCAGAACCTGGATCTGCTGGAATCAGTCTGTCAGACCTGGGCCCTGACAATAAACCTCCAAAAAACCAAAGTCCTCGTGTTCCAAAAAAGATCCAGACATCAGGGACCCAAAATAAATCTCACACTAGGAACAACTAAAATCGAACAAACCACTAACTACACATGCTTGGGCATAAAAATCAGCTCTGTGGGAAATTTCAAACTGGCTGTGAATGAACTGAAAGAGAAAGCAAGAAGGGCTTTCTACGCCATTAAAAGATCAATCCAAATAGAAATCCCAATTAGCATTTGGCTCAAAATTTTCAAAACAGTAATTGAACCAATTGCACTCTATGGCAGTGAAGTGTGGGGACCGCTAACACAACAAGAATTTGCAAAATGGGACAAACACCCAATTGAGATCCTACATGCAGAATTCTGTAAAAGTATCCTCCGGACTCAAAGGAAAACCGTAAACAATGCATGCAGGGCAGAACTAGGCCAATTTCCACTAATAATTACTATCCAAAAAAGAGCCACCAAATTTTGGAAACACCTAAAAATGAGCAACCCCCACTGCTATCATTACGAAGCCTTGAAATGCCAAGAGAGGACCATAAAGAATAACTCCCTCAGTCAACTAGTCCTGGGACTCAGTGAAGCAACCACTAACACTACTAACAATAACCAGCCCCAGGACAGTGACATCGTAGCAGAGAGAATTCGATCCAACACAATTGTCACTAAACAAAAGGAAAAATACCTGTCATATTGGGCAGAAACAACAAAAACCCAAAGCAAACTCAATTGCTACTTGGCCCTAAACAGACAATACAACATGGCTGAGTACCTGACCATGGTAAAGGATAACAAACTGAGAAAAACCTTGACAAGGTACAGACTTAGCGAACATAGCCTAGCGATCGAAAAAGGCAGACACAGGCAGACCAGGCTGCCAAGAGAGGACAGGATATGCTCTCACTGCAGTCAGGGAGTAGTTGAGACAGAGATGCACTTCCTCACAGCCTGTGGAAAATATCAGGGCATCAGGGAGAATTTCTACCAAAAATTCTCACAAATATGCCCTGAATTCAGAAATCTGAATGACGACCAAAAACTCCCATACCTACTGGGGGAGGAGCGAAGCTGTGTAGCACTGGCGGCACACTATGTTACAGCTTGCCATGAACAGAGGGACAACCAGTAAACCTAAGAAAAGAGTATATATGAATAATGCGAATGTATATTTATATACTCAGGGATATGCCTGTTTATACACTGTATGAATAGAACTGCGTTTACGTGTTCAACCATAAATGTATTTTGATGCTTTGGCAACATAAGATGTACCTTATCATGCCAATAAAGCGATTTGAATTGAATTGAATTGATAGTTCCCCACTTAAAGGTATATACATTACAATTCCTCCCCTTTTAGATTAACAGTACCATAACACTCATTTAATAATTAAATATCAAACTAATTACAATTAACACTTTTAACATGCAACATTAGCTGAAAATAGTCTATTTATATATTCAGTCTTTGGGGAGGCTTCCTGATCCTTTCTGGATAGCGCCTTTCCCGAGTGTCTTGCTCTTGATGCGGAGGCGATTCTGGCCCCCTGTTGTCGGTTGGTTCATCAGCTTCCGATGCTACTGTTTCTGGGGTAGATGCGACCTGTACGTCGGGTTCATCACCAGGTACGTATGGGCGAGGCATGGGGTTGACTTGTTCCTGTGACTCTAGGATCTGGTCAGCATGGCGTCTCACGATGCTCTCCCCAACATCCACTGTGTACATTAGTGGGCCCTGCCGTGTGCATATCGTTCCTGGCTGCCATTTTTCTGTTCGGTAGTCGCGGGCCAAGACTGGTTGCCCTACATTGAAGCTCCTTGTTGGCTTCTCATGGATCTGCTGGAATTGCTTACTCTCAACATCTCTTCGTACGTTTGGTCTGAGCAAATCCAGGCGAGATCTTAACCTTCGGTTAAAGAACATCATGGCTGGGGCCTGGTTGGTGACTGCATGTGTCGCATTCTGGTAGGCGAACAGGAAATTGTCCACCTTGTGCTGCAGCGGAATGTTGTCATTGTACATAGCCTTTATTGCCTTCTTAAAGGTTTGTACGAACCTCTCAACCAATCCATTTGTGGCTGGATGATACGGGGCGGATGTGTAATGCCTTACCCCATTCTTTTTCAAGAACCTCCGGAACTCTTCGGACACAAACTGTGGTCCGTTGTCGGAGCAAATCTGTTCTGGCAAGCCATTCCCGGCAAAAATGGTCCGTAGGACTGCAATAGTTTTCTCCGTGGTGGTGGAGGACATTTTGATGACCTCAGGCCATTTCGAGTGCGCATCCACAGCTATTAAAAACATTGAGCCCATGAATGGACCAGCAAAATCAAAATGCACCCGTTGCCATGGAGATGAGGGCCACTCCCATGGGTGTAGAGGGGCCTGTGGTGGTGCATTTTGGACTTTCTGGCATCCTGAGCAGCTCTTGGTCAGGTCCTCGATTTGTTTATCGATTCCCGGCCACCACACATAAGCCCTGGCTAGGCTTTTCATTTTTACCCCTCCCAGATGACCCTCATGAAGCTCATTGAGCACTCTATCCCTTAACTTGGGTGGAATTACCACTCGGGATCCACACATCAAGGTCCCCCGGCACACTGACAGCTGTTCTCTCCTTGTCGAGAATGCTGGCAACAGTGAGTCGCCATGTGCTGGCCATCCCTTCACCGTCAAATCATATACCCGAGACAGTGTCGGGTCATTTCGGGTTTCCTTTTCGATACAAGCGTTAGTTACCGGTAGGTATTCAACTATAGTCGAATGGAATTTTTCGACAGGATCCACTGCTGGTGCTTCCTCCGCAGTAGGCAGTGGCAGGCGTGATAGCCCATCAGCATTTCCATGCTGTTTCGTGCCCTTATATTCAATCTCATAGTGGTGCGCCCCTAGAAAAAGTGACCATCTTTGTAGTCGTTGCGCAGTCATCACGGGAACGCCCTTCTTCGGATTAAAAATGAAGACAAGAGGCTGGTGATCCATCAGCAAGGTGAATTTCTGCCCGTGCAGATAGTGATTGAACTTTTTCACTCCCCACACTAGGCTGAGGGCCTCCCTGTCAATCTGGGCGTAGTTACGCTCGGCTGAGGTTAGTGATCGTGACGCAAAGGCTATTGGCCTCTCTGAGCCGTCCGAGAATTTGTGCGACAGCACCGCTCCAATACCATAGGGTGACGCATCACATGCCAACCGAATTGGTAATGCTGGGTTGTAATGGGCCAATACCTCTTTCGATGTGATTAGTGTTTTGCTCTTCTGGAAAGCTCGTCTACATTCGTCACTCCACTTCCATGGCACCCCAGTTTGCAGTAGGGTGTTCAGTGGGTGTAGTATTGTAGACAAATTTGGCAAGAACTTATGGTAGTAGTTTACCAGCCCGAGGAACGACCTCAGTTGTGACACATTTTCCGGTGCTGGAGCCTTGACTACTGCCTCAATCTTCTCTGGGGACTTATGTAACCCCTCCAGATAGCGAGGCGAAAATATCTTCAATCTGCGGAAGTGGATATTGTACGGTATGAAGGACCGGGTTCACTGTTACCTTAAAGTCCCCACAGTTGCGAACCTTCCTTGGTTCCCCAGGCGTGCTGCTCAACGACTTTTTCATCACAGGGACGATGGGTGTAGCCCACTCGCTCCAGTCTACCTTGGACAGTAAACCTGAACGTTCCAGACTCTCCAGCTCTGCTTCGACGGCTGGGCGGATCGCATAAGGTACCGGTCTGGCCTTAAAAAATTTTGGGCTTGCGTTTTCTTCAATTTTAATCGTCGCTGTCATGCCTTTTAGTGTTCCGAGTCCTTGCTGGAACACTTCTTTCGCGTCAGTTAGGATCTTTGACAGTCGCCCAGGTGTGACGTCGTCATCCTTTTTGTCAGCCACAGTCAGTGCCTGTATGGAATGCCAATCCAGTTGTATTTTCCGGATCCATTCACATCCCAGTAATGGTGGTCCTCCATCTTGTAATACATACAGGTCTAGTTTTGGTGTTTCCTTACCGTTATATATAACGGTCACCCTTATTTTTCCTTTGGGGTAGACTTTTTGCCCCGTGTATGTCTTCAAAATAATTTTTGTGTCTCTCAAGGGTATGTGTGAGAATAGCCGCTCGTAGTCCCGTCGGTTTATGACTGTTAGGGCTGATCCTGTGTCCAATTCCATCTTTACTTGGACTCCTGCTATCTTGAGAGTGACCCAAATGGTTCGGTGATCCTCCGTTGTGATCACATTATGTAGTTTCAGACAACTCAGTTCCCTGCTTTCGGAGTCATTATCACTCTTCTGTTCATCTGAACTATTCGCCGTCATCTTATGTACCTTCTTGTACTTTTCTTTGGTAGGTTTCTTATTGCTGGTTTTCTTTCCCGACCTGCAGACTCGTGCTATGTGTCCTACTTTTCCACACTGTCTGCATACTTTGTCTTTGAACCAGCAATCATTCTGGTCATGTGCTCTGCTGCAGCGATAGCACTTCTCTGTTCCATATGACATTTCGTTTGTGCCATATTCTTGCAGTCTCTGTTGTATCTCTGCAGCGCCCCGTGCTGCTGCTTCATATGATACCTCAATGCTGAAAGCCTTTTCCAGCGTAAGGTCCTTTTCAGATAAAAGCCATTTCTGGGTTCCTTCACTTTGAAGCCCACACACAAACTTGTCCCTTAAGGTATCTGCCAGTCCCGCTCCAAACTGGCAGTGTTTCGATAGTTTGCGCAGTTCTGTTAAATAATTAGCATTGCTTTCATCCTTATGCTGGTTCCGTTTGTGAAACTTGAATCTTTCTGCTATCAGCAGCGGTGTGGGGTTTAAATGTTCCTTTAGTATCGTTACTATGTCTTCAAAACTCTTTTCCATTGGCTTCGTTGGGGTTACTAGATTTCGTAATAAACCATACGTCTTTGCACCCATTAAATTTAACAATACCGACACTTTCTTGTTAGCAACACGTCACACATCCAATATAGTCATGTGCAGACAAACTTCACCCATCTAATATAGTGATCTTGAGACACAATTTACCAATCCAATAGAGTCGTCTTCAGAGACGCTTCACCCATCCAGTATAGTCATCTTCAGCAACACTTCACCCATTCAATATAGTCATCTTCATTCAATATAGTCATCTTCAGACACACTTCACCCTCCCAATAGTCATCTTCAGACTCACTTCACTTATCCAATATAGTCATCTTCAGAAACACTTCACCCATCCAATATAGTCATCTTCAGACACACTTCACCCATTCAATGTAGTCATCTTCAGACACGCTTCACCCATCCAATATAGTCATCTTCAGACACGCTTCACCCATCCAATATAGTCATCTTCAGCAATGCACTTAACCACACAATATAATCATTTCAGCAACACTTCCCCATCCAATTTAATCATCTTCAGACACACTTCACCCATCCAATATACTCACCTTCAGAAACACTTCACCCTTCCAATATAGTCATCTTCAGCAACACTTCACTCATCCAATATAGTCATCTTCAGCAACACACTTCACCCATTCAATATTGTCATCTTCAGACACACTTCACCCACCCACTATAGTAATCTTCAGACACACTTCACCCATCCAATAAGGTCCTCTTCAGACACACTTCACCCATCCAATATAGTCAACTTTAGCAACAAGTCACCCATCCAATATAGTCATGTGCAGACAAACTTCACCCATCTAATATAGTGATCTTGAGACACAATTTACCAATCCAATAGAGTCGTCTTCAGAGACACTTCACACATCCAATATAGTCATCTTCGGCAACACTTCACCCATCCAATATAGTCATCATCAGACACACTTCACCCATCCAATATAGTCATCATCAGATACACTTCAACCTTACAATATAGTCATCTTCAGACACACTTCACCCATCCAGTGTAGTCATCTTCAGCAACACTTCACCCATCCAATATAGTCAACTTCAGACTCACTTCACCCATCCAATATAGTTATCTTCAGCAACACTTCACCCATTCAATATAGTCATCTTCAGACACACTTCAGACAACTGCGCACCCAGACGGGGCTTTTATCGTCGCGGGGGACTTCAATCACACAAACCTAAAAACTGTACCACCGAAATTCCACCAGAATGTCTCCTGCCCCACAAGAGGGGAGAACACACTGGATCAAGTCTACACGAGCATTGTAGACGCTTACAAGGCCATTCCCTGCCCCCACCTTGGGAAGTCTGACCACCTCTCCCTGTTTCTAGCCCCGGCATACAAACCGCTCATCAAAAGAGAGAGAACATCAATGAGAGCAGTGAAAGTATGACCAGAGGGGGCAGTATCGGAGCTTCAGGATTGCTTCGAACGCACTGATTGGGGCATGTTTGCCCACAATGACATCGAGGAATACGCATCCACAGTGCTATTCTACATCAACAGCTGCGTCGAGGTCGTCACGACCCACAAAAATATCAGGTCATACCCCAACCAGAAACCCTGGATGAACGGAGAGGTCCGCTCACTGTTGAAAGCACGCGACGCAGCATTTAAATCTGGCGACGCGGCGGCTTACAGAGCAGCTAGGACCAACCTAAAAAAGGGTATCAGGACTGCCAAATGGAAACAGACACTGCGGATAGAGGATCACTTCCGCAACAACTCGGACCCCCGGCGCATGTGGCAAGGCATCCAGGCCATCACGGACTACAAGGGCAAAAACACCAGTCCCCCGGTCAGCGACGCCTCCCTTCCGGAGGAGCTTAACAACTTCTACGCTCGCTTCGACAGGGACAACAAGGAGCTGGCTACCAAAGCCTTGCCACCCCCGGAAGACCAGGTGCTCACTCTGTCGACCTCCGACGTAAGGGGCGCTTTACGCAGAGTGAACACACGAAAGGCTATTGGACCGGATAGCATCCCTGGACGGGTACTCAAGGAATGTGCTGATCAGCTGGCTGATGTCTTCACCGCCATCTTCAACCTGTCATTGGCCCAGGCAGTAGTCCCTACATGCTTCAAGACCGCCACCATCATTCCTGTGCCTAAATAAGCGGCTGTGACGTGTCTGAACAACTATCGACCTGTCGCACTCACACCCATCATAATGAAGTGTTTCGAGAGACTGGTCTTAGCCCACATCAAAGCCAGTGTTCCTGCCTCCCTTGACCAACACCAGTTTGCCTATCGGGCAAACAGATCAACGGAGGATGCAATCACTACTGCTCTACACTCGGCACTGAATCACCTCGATGGTAAGGAGACCTACATCAGAATGTTGTTTATAGACTACAGCTCAGCATTCAACACTATCATCCCCAACAAGCTGGCCACCAAACTCCAAACTCTTGGCCTGAACACTTCCCTCTGCAACTGGACCCTGGACTTCCTAACAGACAGACCCCAGTCTGTCAAATTAGGCAACCACACCTCCCCCCCCGACCCTGAACACGGGGGCCCCACAACGATGTGTGCTGAGCCCCCTCCTCTACTCCCTCTTCACCCACGACTGTGTGGCTGTTAATGATTCCAACACCATCATCAAGTTTGCAGATGACACCACGGTAGTAGGCCAGATCACCAACAACGATGAGTCAGCCTACAGGGAGGAGGTCCAGCATCTCGTGAAGTGGTGTGCCGACAACAACCTGGCCCTTAACACCAAGAAAACAAAGGAAATAATCGTGGACTTCAGGAAGTCCAAAGGCGGAAGTCACACCCCCATCCACATCAATGGGGTGGAGGTGGAAAGGGTGGCCAGCTTTAAGTTCCTCAGAGTCCACATCACGGAAGACCTCTCCTGGTCCCTCAACACCTCCTCTCTGGTGAAGAAGGCCCAGCAGCGCCTATATTTCTTGAGGAGGCTGAAGGGATGTAATCTGTCACCCCCGATCCTCTCTAACTTCTACCGCTGCACTATAGAGAGCATCCTGACAAACTGTATCACGGTATGGTACGGCAGCTGTAGCTCCCATGACCGGAAAGCCCTGCAGCGGGTAGTCAAAACTGCCCAACGCATTACCGGCACCCGGCTACCGACCATAGAACATATATATCAGAAACGCTGCCTACGGAGGGCACGGTCCATCATCAAAGACCCTACCCACCCCAGCCACAGTCTGTTCGCCCTCCTACCATCTGGAAGACGCTACAGATGCATTCGCACCCGTATGACCAGATTTAGGAACAGCTTCTTTCCCAGGGCTGTCATCCTACTGAACTCCACAAATAAACACTAAAGCCTGCACATCTGCCGATGCACTTTATTATGGTCATATTTATGCTAATATATATGTACAAATGTATGTTGAAATGTTTAAGTGTCCTAATCCAAATTGTACACTCTCGGGAGCTGCAAGCCTACATTTTGTTGTACTGCACTTGTGCACTAACAATGACAATAAAAGTTGATTTGATTTGATTTGATTTGACTTCACCCTCCCAATATAGTCATCATCAGACACACTTCACCCCTTTAATAGAGTCATCTTCAGCAAAACTTCACTTATCCAATATAGTCATCTTCAGCAACACTTCACCCATCCAATATAGTCATCTGCAGACACACTTCACCCATTCAATATAGTCATCTTCAGACCGACATTACCCATCCAAGATAGTCTTCCTTAACAACACATTACAACCATCGAATATAGTCATCTTCAGCAACACTTCACCCATCCAATATAGTCATCCTCAGACACACTTCACCCATCCAATTTAGTCATTATCAGCAACACCTCCCCATCCAATAGAGGCATCTTCAGCAACACTTCACTCATCCAATATAGTCATCTTCAGCAACAATCTTCACCCATCCAATATAGTCATCTCCAGCAACACACTTCACCCATCCAATATAGTCTTCTTCAGCAACACAAATCACCCATCCAATATAGTCATCTTCAGCAACACTTCACCCATTCAATATTGTCATCTTCAGACACACTTCACCCATTGAAATAAAGAGTAGATTGCCTTTCAAAAGCTAGGCTTTATTAACCTTAAAAAACCAGCAAGTACATGTTGAGCACCCAGTCTCAACCAAGCTGTAGAAAACTGAATTTAAGATGGCCACCACAGGTCACATGGAATCAACTAACCAATAAGTTTACAGCATATATCTCAAGGCAGGAAAACAGGCAATCAATTACAATGCTTCTTATAAAACAAGAATAATCACCACATTCACCCCTCCTTTTAAAATATACTTCAACCTAGGTAGCCTTTACAGTTTACAATGAGTTATTTATGACTAGAGCAATACATATATAATGCCTTCAACAATTTTAAAATTTTACTATTAAATTATTAATTATTTTAAAAGTCCATTTTTAATCGGTCGACCGGATATCTTGTTCGTGTCGACCTTCTTAGCCTTGGTGGAGTTCCTTGCCCTCCCACACCAGGAGACACAGAAATATCTTCTGCAGGGAGGCTATCAATATCCCGATTATCAACGGTTTCCGGATTGGAAGTCCCATTAGAAGGTAGACTGGGAGGGTCATGAACATCCATCAGGGGCAGACTAAGAGAATTGTAAGTGTCTGCAATAGGATTGGAAATGTTCGTAGTATCTGTGACGACATCAACATTATCTGAATTATGGCTATTGTTAATGTCCTCAGGAGAGGGCTGGCCACCACAAGGAGCTAAGTCTTTAACTGAAACCGTACTTTCGTTCCCATCTTGGAATCGAATGTGAGCATATTGGGAATTTGCCTCCAATAGCTCCACCTCCTCCACTAAAGGATCATACTTTGACAGTCTAACATGGCGTCGGAGCAGCACAGGTCCCTGCATAGTAAGCCATGAAGGTACCGAATATCCCGTAGTGGATCTCCGCGGATAGTTGAAGAGCCTTTCATGGGGGGTCACATTAGTAGCCGTTGAAAGCAATGATCTAATGGAATGCAGGGCATCAGGCAGTACCATTTCCCACTGTGTATTCTTAAGGTTCTGGGATGTCAAAGCCAACATAACTGCCTTCCAGATCACCCCATTGTATCGTTTGCACTGTCCATTACCCTGGGGATTATACGGGGTAGTTCTACTAGTAGAAATTCCCCGACTCTGGAGGTATTCCTTCAACTGGGAAGACATAAAAGAACTTCCCTGATCCGAATGGATATACGCAGGCATCCCAAAGATGACAAAAAGTTGAGTCAGACATTTAATAACTGTAGCAGCTGATACATCTGCACAAGGAAAAGCAAAAGGGAACCTTGAAAACTCATCCACAACAGTAAATATATATCGATTCTGAGTCGTTGAAGGAAGAGGCCCCTTAAAATCAATGCTCAGGCGTTCAAAGGGAGAAGTAGCCTTTATAAGATGAGCTCGTTGAGGCTTAAAGAAATTTGGTTTACACCGGGCACAGACAGAGCATGACGAAGTCATCCGCTTGACGTCTTCAACTGAAAAGGGCAAATTCTTACTGCGTACGAAGTGTATCATCCTCGTAACACCAGGATGGCACAAAGCATTATGAAGATTAATAAGCGTATCTCCGTGAAGCACAGAACAATAAGCCCTTGACAGCGCATCAGCGGCAACATTATCCTTCCCCGGACGATAGACTATATCGAAATGGTAGCATGCCAACTCAATCCTCCACCTCATTATTTTATCATTCTTAATCTTTCCAAAATGTTTGACATCAAACATGAAGGACACAGATTTTTGGTCAGTTACTAACGTAAAATGTCGCCCAGATAAATAATGTCTCCATTTACGCAGTGCTTCTACTATTGCGTACGCCTCTTTCTCTATTGATGAATGTCTCTGCTCACTATTGCTCAGAGTACGTGAGAAAAAGGCCACAGGTCTTCCATTTTGGTTCAGGGTAGCCCCAATTGCAAAATCGGAAGCATCCGTCTCAATCACAAAGGGAACCTGCTCATCAATAGAATGCACAACTGCTCCAAGGATATCCTTTTTAAGATTATCAAAACACATCCTGGCCTCCCATGATAGAGGATATGTCGTAACCCAAATAAGGGGCCAGATCTTCTGCGAGAAGTTTGCAATCCAATTAGAATAATAAGAAAACAGTCCAACAACTCGTTGCAAGGCCTTAGAATTAGTAGGGCAAGGTAAATCAATCAGTGGTCGCAGCCATTCTGGATCTGGTTTAATCTTGTTTCCCGAGATAATGTACCCCAGTAAATTTACCTCGGTGGTCGAAAAGATACACTTCTCTTTATTGAAAGTTAAGCCAACTTTTTCCGCAACTTGAAGGAATCTTTCTAGATTAAAATCGTGCTCCACCCTTGATTTGCCACACACCGTGATGTCATCTAAATATGAGAAGGTGTCAGAGAGAGAGTTATCACTTATAAAAGCATCCACTGCCCATTGAAAACAGGCGACACCGTTAGTAACACCGAATGGTACTCGGCAAAACTGGTACAGCTTTCCGCCAGCTTCAAAGGCCATATATGGTTTGTCCCTCTTAGCGATAGGAATCTGATGATAAGCACTCTTTAGGTCAATAGTGCTAAAAACCTTATATTGAGATACTTTATTGATAAGCTCATCAATCTTAGGCAGGGAGTACACATCTAATTGAGTATACCTGTTAATAGTTTGAGAGTAGTCTATCACCATTCGCTTCTTATGTCTCTCATTAGTGGTGACAACTACCTGTGCCCGCCAGGGCGAAAAACTAGGTTCAATGATTCCTTCCGATAAAAGACGTTGAACTTCAGAATTAATAAATTCTTTATCCTGACTGCTATACCTTCTTGACTTGGTAGCAATTGGCTTACAGTCCGGCATCAAATTGGAAAAAAGTGAAAATGGAGAAATGAATAAAGAAGTTAATCCACAAATAGACAAAGGTGGCTTGGTTCCTCCAAAAGAAAGACCGAGAGACTCATGTAATTGAAGCACATCATGACCAATCAAAATGTCCGCACAGAGATTAGGCAGAACGGATAGGCGTATATCAGTATACGTATTACCTAGGAGAATTAATTTCACAAGGCAACAACCAGCTACTTGTGAGGTGAGAGTCGTCTGAGCCATACACACCTGATAGGAAACAGGCGAAATTTTCAAACGCTTCTCCCTCACAAACTGAAGACTTATAAAGCTCTCAGTACAGCCCGCATCTATAAGGGCCTTCACTTCTAACCCATTAACTTGGGCCATAACTATAGCTTTGTTTAGGCCATGGGAAAAGGCGGCAGAAACTGATGCAATAAACGCCCTATCTAAAGGCTGAATGGTCGCAGAGGAGGCAACCGATTTGCAAACACGTGCGTAATGACCTCCCTTGCCGCATTTACTACACACAGCCTCCCAGGCAGGGCACTTCAGACGGGGGTGCCGGGCGTTCCCGCAAAAATAACACTTCTGAATCCTAGAGGCAACAGCTGCCGAAGTAGAAACTGTTTCGGAATCTGGTAAACCACTCCTATTAAATCCACGTAACTCCCTTTCATCCGGAACTGCCGAAACCACGGTCGCAGGCCGATCAAAAAGAGCATAAGAATCCGAACTTTTCTGAGCCAAATCCAATGTAGAGGCTTGCTCAAAAGCACTCTTAAGATCCAAGATCTTATTTTCTAATAACCGCTGACGAATTGATCTAGACAGTAATCCATTAATAAATGCATCCCGTACCGACTCTTCCCTATGTTCTTCTGCAGACACGGCCTTATAATTACAGTTAGCACCAAGGCGCCGGAGTGCTTGTAAATAAGCATCCAAGGATTCTCCCGCCTGCTGCCTACGGGCAGATAAAAGGTGACGTGCAAATACCTCATTTTTGGGTTTAACAAACATTTTTTCCAACATAGCAATAGCCAATTCATAAGTTTCACAGTCCAAAATATACTTATACACATCCGGAGCAATGTAGTTGATTAGTATGTCCAACTTATTTAGAGATTGCTGATCCAACACACCCAAAAAGTTTTTAAATGTACGATACCAATGTTTCCATTGATCATCCACTCCTGCAGAATTAGGGTCAGCATTAAATCGTTCCGGTCGACGATATCGTTCCATTATAGCAAAAGGTTAATAAATTGAAATAAAGAGTAGATTGCCTTTCAAAAGCTCGGCTTTATTAACCTTAAAAAACCAGCAAGTACATGTTGAGCACCCAGTCTCAACCAAGCTGTAGAAAACTGAATTTAAGATGGCCACCACAGGTCACATGGAATCAACTAACCAATAAGTTTACAGCATATATCTCAAGGCAGGAAAACAGGCAACCAATTACAATGCTTCTTATAAAACAAGAATAATCACCACACCCATCCAATATAGTCTTCTTTAACAACAAATTTCAACCATCGAATATAGTCATCTTCAACAACTCTTCACCCATCCAATATAGTCATCTTCAGACACACTTCACCATCCAATATAGTCATCATCAGACACACTTTAACCTACCAATATAGTCTTCTTCAAACACATTTCACCCATCCAATATAGTCATCTTCAGCAACGGTGGCATAGTGGTTAGCACTGTTGCCTCACAGCGCCAGGGACCCGGGTTCAAATCCGGCCTCGGGCGACTGTCTGTGTGGAGTTTGCACATTCTCCCCGTGTTTGCGTGGGTTTACTCCGGGTGCTCCGGTTTCCTCCCACAGTCCAAAGATGTGCAGGTTAGGTTGATTGGCTATGATAAATTGACCCTTAGTGTTAGGGGGATTAAATACGTGGGGTTACGGGGATAGGGTGGGATATGTGTTGGTGTAGGGGTTATGGGGATCGGGTGGGATGTGTGTCGGTGCAGGCTCGATGGGCCGAAATGGCCTCTATCTGCACTGTGGGGTTTCTGTGATTCTGTGAATTCACCCATCCAATACAGTCAACTCCAGATACCCTTCACCCACCCACTATAGTAATCTTCAGACACACTTCACCCATCCAATAAGGTCCTCTTCAGACACACTTCACCCATCCAATATAGTCATCTTTAGCAACACATCACCCATCCAATATAGTCATGTGCAGACAAACTTCACCCATCTAATATAGTGATCTTGAGACACAATTTACCAATCCAATAGAGTCGTCTTCAGAGATACTTCATATATCCAATATAGTCATCTTCAGCAACACTTCACCCATTCAATATAGTCATCTTCAGACACACTTCACCCTCCCAATATAGTCATCTTCAGACTCACTTCACCCATCCAATATAGTCATCTTCAGACACACTTCACCCATCCAATTTAGTCATTATCAGCAACACTTCCCCATCCAATAGAGGCATCTCCAGCAACACTTCACCCATCCAATAGTCATCTTCAGCAACACACTTCACCCATCCAATATAGTCATCTTCAGCAACAATCTTCACCCATCCAATATAGTCATCTCCAGCAACACACTTCACCCATCCAATATAGTGTTCTTCAGCAACACAAATCACCCATCCAATATAGTCATCTTCAGACACACTTCACACGTCCAATGTAGTCATCTTCAGAAACACATCACCCATCCAATATATTCATCTTTAGCAACACTTCACTCATCCAATATAATCATCTTTAGCAACAATCTTCACCCATCCAATATAGTCTTCTTCAGCAACACAAATCACCCATCCAATATAGTCAGCTTCAGGCAAACACTTCACTCATCCAATATAGTAATTTTCAGCAACACTTCACTTATCCAATATAGTCATCTTCAGACACACTTCACACATCCAATATAGTCATCTTCAGTCACACATCACCCATCCAATATATTCATCTTTAGCAACACACTTAACCATCCAATATAGTCATTTTCAGACACACTTCGCCCATCCAATATAGTCATCTTCAGACACACTTCACCCATTCAATTTAATCTTCAGTAACACTTCCCCGTCCAATCGAGTCATCTTCAGCAACACACTTCACCCATCCAATAGTCATCTTCAGCAACACACTTCACCCATCCAATATAGTCATCTTCAGCAACACACTTCACCCATCCAACGTAGTCATCTTCAGACATGCTTCACCCATCCAATATAGTCATCTTCAGCAACGCACTTAACCACACAATATAGTCATCTTCAGCAACATTTCCCCACACAATATAGTCATCTTCAGCAACACTTCACGCATTCAATATCATCTTCAGACACACTTTACCCATTCAATATAGTCATCTTCAGCAACACTTCACTCATCCAATATAGTCAACTCAAGATACCCTTCACCCACCCACTATAGTAATCTTCAGACACACTTCACCCCTTTAATATAGTCATCTTCAGCAACACTTCACTTATCCAATATAGTCATTGACGTAAGAAAACTACTAGGCACTTGGTCTGAGTATTAAACAAGGCTTTAATTAACTGTTTTTCAACATGGAGATCTAGTTGTGTCCTTCACTAGTTCCTGTTAAAGAATGTCCTGAGTAAGCTAGGCCCATGCCCGAGTATTTATACTCTCCCTGGACAGTGCCACCAGCAGGCCGCCCAATATTATTTCATAGGTAATTTCCACATGAATGGCTGATTCATGTCATTCTTCCCGCCTGAAGGATTGGTAGCCCGGTGACTTCCTTCTATCGGATTAATTGGACTACAGATAGCCGCAGTCGTTTGGATCTCCGTTTGTGACCGGAAGGCACGTTTCCTCGGACCGTGTCTGGGTCCCTGGGTTCATACCGGCGGGCTGGCAGAGCCCGTGTCACCTTGATCGACCCGAGGGAGACTGGGGAGATCGTGACTCCGGGTGCGGGCCCCCACAGGCGCAGAGCTGGCTTCACCCTGCTCAGTAGTCGGTGATTGACCGGCATCCTGGCTTCGGGTGGTCATCCCGCAGGGAGCACTCTGCTCCCCGGGTTGATCCAGCGGAGAAGCTGGCAGAACTCTTGACATCCCGGGTCGGGCGTCATCCTCGGAGGAGCGCAGAGTATCGGCGTCGTTAATACGGATCCCTCTATCGATTGGGTCCGTGGGAATGTTTGGGCAGGGAGCCAGATCCCGAAGTGAAACTGTAGACTCCCGGCCATCAGGGTACCGCACGTACGCATATGTAGGATTGACATCCGTTAGTTCCACTTCGTCGACGAGGGGATCACTCTTGGAGGATCGGACGAATCTTCGGAGCAGCACGGGGCCAGGAGCTGCCAACCATGATGGTAGGGACGTCCCATGAGTGGAGCGACGCTGGAACCCGAAGAATCATTCGTGAGGAGTAACATTGGTGGATGTAGAAAGGAGAGACCTGATGGAATGCAAAGCGTCAGGGAGCATAGTTTCCCACTGCTGGTCTGATAGGTTGTGTGACCTCAGTGCAAGACGAACAGCATTCCAAATGATAGCGTTGTTTCTCTCAACCTGTCCGTTTCCAATAGGATGATACGGTGTCATTTTACTTGTGGCGATTCCCCGTTGGGAAAGATAACTTTTGAGTTTGCTTGACATGAAGGAGGGACCCCAATCAGAGTGGATGAAATTGGCCATACCACAAAGGCAAAAGACCTGATCGAGGCATTTGATCAATGTGGAAGTAAGCATAGTGGGACAGGGGAAAGCAAAAGGAAAGTGTGAATATCCGTCCACCATAGTAAGCAAGTAGGTGTTTTGCATTGAAGAAGGCAGTGGCCCCTTAAAGTCAATGCTGAGTCGCTGCATAGCGTGTATGAGCGAGCCATCCGACGGATGGAAGAATTGCGGTTTTAATTCCGCGCAAATTCTACAAGTGGAGCATGTTCTTTTCACGTCTTCTGTAGAAAATGGGAGATTTTTAGATCGCACAAAGTGCAACATACGGGTAACGCCAGGATGGCATAAGACAGTATGAAGATCCGCAAGAGTCGAAGTTGACGTGGAAGAGCAGAATGCACGCATGAGGGTATCCGGGGCCACATTATCTTTGCCGGGTCGATAATGTATGGTGTAGCCAAAGGCGGCCAATTCCATTCTCCAGAGCTGTATCTGGTTATTCTTGACCTTAGTGCGTTTCCGGTTATCCAGCATAAAGGTCATGGAGCGCTGATCAGTTATAAGCGTGAAATGGCGACGAGCGAGAAAATGACTCCATTTACGTACAGCTTCGATGATGGCCGTAGCCTCCTTCTCGACAGGAGGATAATGGAGCTCGCTACCCTGCAAAGTTCTGGACAGAAATGCAACGGGTTGACCACCTTGATTCAAGGTAGCCAAGATCGCCACCTCCGATGCATTGCACTCGACCACAAAAGGGAGAGTTTCATCGATGGAACAAAGCATGGCTTTTTCCAGTTGTTGCTTGAGGAGGTCGAAAGCTGAAATAGCCATCGCGTCCAACGGAAATGACTTTGCGTGAAGCAGGGGCTGGATCTTGTCGGAGAAGTGAGGTATCCATTTTGCATAATAGGCAAACATGCCAAGGGCCCGACAAAGAGAGCCGAGATTCATAGGAGGAGGGAGCTCCTGAAGCGAGTGAAGTCGCTCCAGATCCGGTTTGGTGACACCATTGCCCACCCAGTAGCCAAGGATGTTGACTGATGGTACTGATTTCACAGATTTGGACTCATTTAAGGTTAAGTTGCGACAACGGAGAACGTCAAGAAATTTCTGGAGGTTAGCATCATGCTCCTTCTGGTCATGGCCAGCAATGGTGATATTATCCAGATATGGAAAAGTGTCCGTTAAGTTCTCCTGTTTGACTAGGCTGTCCATTGGCCGTTGAAAGATGGCCACCCCATTGGTGACCCCAAGTGGAAGGTGACAAAACTGGTAAAGCCGACCATTGGCCTCAAAGGTCATATACTTTTTGTCAGAGTCCTTTAACGGTACTTGATTGTATGCACTCTTTAAGTCAAAAGTTGAAAATACCCTGTAGTTGGCAAGGTTATTGACCATGTCATCAATGCGTGGTAGTGGGTAGGCATCCAGGTCGATATACTGGTTAATAGTTTGCGAGTAATCGATGCAAAGACATTTCTTGTGTTGCTTCAGAGGATTTTTAACAACGACGACTTGAGCCCGCCAGGGAGATGAACATGGCTCAATGATACCGTCCGCTAGAAGGCGAGAGATTTCTGCCTCGATAAAGGATAGATCATCTTGACTGAAACGTCGTGATTTAGTGACTATGGGCTTACATCGGGGGGAAAGATTGGCAAACAAGGAGGGCTTGTTGAGCGAAGCCGCCGAAAGCGCACAAAACGGTACTTTGGAAATAGTAAGCTCCGGCTTTGACCCTCCAAACTCGAAAGTGAGTCTTTTGTGTTGCTTCTGGAAATCCTGTCCCAGGAGCATATCACTGCATAGGTTTTTGAGCACCCTGAGCCGGGTAGAGAAATAAGTGCGGCCATTGAGAATAAGGTCGACAAGACAAAAGCCAGAAGAGTTGGTGGTCAGTGTCGTCAGAGCCATTGCAATTTCCCTGTCCAAGGGGTAAATACGCAGTTTTAACTTACTGACAGCCTGCTCAGTGATGAAGCTGTCAGAGCTACATGAGTCGATTAGTGCACTCAAAATGTGTCCATTTACCGAAACCTTCGTGGCTGCATGGGACAGGCTTTGGGGAAAAACAGCTGTGATGGGAGGAGGGGCAGTTTTATACTTGACAGCTGTACATTAGTAGTGGCTCTTGGGGCAGGAGCAGTTTTATGGATGACAGCTGTAACATTAGTAGTGGCTCTCGGGGAAGGAGCAGTTTTATAGATAGCAGCTGTAACCCTAGGAGAGGCTCTTGACTGACATACTTTAGAAAAGTGACCTTTCTTACTGTAATGATTGTAGGTTGCATTACAAGCAGGACAAAATTTCCTACAGTGAAATGCACCTCCACAGAAGAAACACTTTTTAGATTGCCAAGCTGCTGCTAGGGTAGGGTTGTCATCAGCTAATATAGAGTCATCATCAGTGAGGGCTTCTGCCTGAGGCTTATTGGAGGATTCACTAAAAGTGATTGCAGCAGTCCATGCACGTGGTAAAAGATAGGCATCTGCATTTTTTTTTGCTAAGTCCAGAGAATATGCCTGGTCATAGGCAGCTTGTAACTCGAGGGTTTTATTCTCCAACAGATGCTGGCGTATGAAGGGAGACGCAATTCCATTAATAAAGGAATCACAAATTAACTCCTCCTGGTACTGCTCAGCTGAGACAGCTTTGAGATTACAATCCTTGCTGAGCCTGCGAAGCTTTTGAAGGAATTTGTCAAGTGATACCCCGGGTTGTTGTCGTGTTGTGGCCGGTAGATGCCAAGCAAAAATTTCATTTGGGGCCTTAACATATAGTTGTAGTATTTGGATAGCGGAGTCATAGTCTACACAGTCTTCGATATAGTCAAACACATGAGGGGATACATAATTGGCAAGTATCTCTAACTTATCAGGAACATTCTCACCACATACCCTGAGGAAGTTGCTGAAGGTGCGATACCAATGTTTCCATACCTTAGCCGTTGTAGGTGAATTCGGGTCCAGGTCAGGACGGGCGGGTTGGAGTAGTTTCTCCATGATGGATTGATTACTACCTCTGGTTCCCTTCTACCATTTGAGTCGTAGCCGTCTGTTCCCAAAACCACTCAGAGCGTGGAGCAGCAAACAGTCGATTAAATTGATGTAAGAAAACAACTAGGCACTTGGTCAGAGTATTAAACAAGGCTTTAATCGACTGTTTCACAACATGGAAGTCTAGTTATCCTTCACTAGTTCCTGTTTACAAAATGTCCCTGAGCAAGCTTGGCCCGTGCCCGAGTATTTATACTCTCCCTGGACAGCGCCACCAGCAGGCCGCCCAGTATATTTCATAAGTCCTTTCTACATGAATGGCACAATTTATGTCAATAGTCATCTTCAGACACACTTCACACATCCAATACAGTCATGTTCAGACACACTTCACATATAAATATAATAATCTAAATGTTCATCAACCTTCATATATAAATATAATATAAATATTCACCAACTGTAAGAATAAGCCATTTGCTGTAAGAATTTGCTATAACTTGGTGAAACTTAAAAAGTTGACCAAATTTAATATACCAGCATGCTTCGGGAGGTTGAGAGGTTGGTTCCTGCGGGAACTTTGCTCGAAAGCTGTTAATCAGCTATGGGAGCGACAGACCCTGAGCAGGAACCAACGGTTGGGCTTTACAGAGACAGGAACATCGTCAGGCAAAAGGGGTGAACGGCTTTGGGGCCCCACTGATAAGAAGAGGAAAACAACTGCCGACCATTAGTCACACAGTTTGGGACACATGCGCATTGTGGAGCCTGCCCAGGTTTTCAGGGTATAAAAGATGCTGTTTTAAGACACTCGGGGCTGCTGCAGTCAGGTGAGACGACCTGGTCAGTTGCCAGATAGTCGTACGTCTAGCCCTCGCCGAACCGACCACTCACTGGTGTTAGTATGTATGTAGTGTTGGCTTATTATAGGTTGAGTTTAAATAAGGGAATAAACCTGCGTATGCTCAGATATAATCGGGAGTATTATATGCAAATGTTTTGTGTGAGTGTACATGAAAACTCTTGCTGAATTTAAGTAAAAAGAAAGTTATTCTCGAAGTCTTGTGTTTTGTGTTGTCTGTTCCACGGGTTTGAACTTTGCAAACTGTTGGAGGGCTTAAAAGACAAGGGTGAATTTAAACGTTTTACACCAACCCTCATATAAAAATATTATATAAATGTTCACCAACCCTCATATATAAATATAATAATCTAAATATTCACCAACCCTCATATATAAATATATAATCTAAATGTTCACCAAACTTCATATATAAATATAATCTAAATGTTCACCAAACTTCATATATAAATATAATAATCTAAATGTTTACCAACCCTCATATAAATATTATATAAATGTTCACCAATGCTCATATATAAATATAATAATCTAAATGTTCACCAACCCTCATATATAAATATATAATCTAAATGTTCACCAAACTTCATATATAAATATAATCTAAATGTTCACCAACCCTCATATATAAATATATAATCTAAATGTTCACCAACCCTCATATATAAATATATAATCTAAATGTTCACCAACCCTCATATATAAATATATAATCTAAATGTTCACCAAACTTCATATATAAATATATAATCTAAATGTTCACCAACCCTCATATATAAATATAATCTAAATGTTCACCAAACTTCATATATAAATATAATCTAAATGTTCACCAACCCTCATATATAAATATAATCTAAATGTTCACCAAACTTCATATATAAATATAATCTAAATGTTCACCAACCCTCATATATAAATATAATCTAAATGTTCACCAACCCTCATATATAAATATTATATAAATGTTCATCAACCTTCATATTTAAAAAACTTTTTAGATATACACATATATAAAAATGTTCACCAACATAAAAGGTAATATATTAAGAAGAAAAATAAGTCAGAAGCCTTTTATTTCATTAACTATTAATCATATGAAGCATTAGCTTTCAACCTTCCTCCTTTTGGTCAGTTACAAACAGGCCTCTTTTTATTAAATTTAATTTTTTTCTTTAAATATTTATCTATTTCGTTCACAAGCTTCAAATATCAGCAACAATTTTACGTCAAAAATGTAATGAGGCGCTTTTAAAATACATGTGTGTGTGAGGGAAGTAAGTGATTTAAAATCCTTGCTTTTTGCTTGTACAGAAATTGTAGCGGTTGACAGAAGGTCAGCGTTATTTAAATTTAAACAAATTCAAATGTTCAAGTACTATAATGCCTGGGCAGAGCAGGTGCAGGTGCCCTCATGTGGTAGAAATAGGCGCACTTGGAAACTTGGGGGCAAAAGGGGAACTAACGTGTTTTTTCTGTCCCCAGTGAACGTCACTGATAATAGTCTAATTTATTTATGTTCACTCAAAAGGATAATGTACCATTTTTGTTTGAAGGTCATATTGACCTGTGTAAAATCATTTCTGGGGAGAATCATGTCTGGGTGCTCCGGTTTCCTCCCACAGTCCAAAGATGTGCGGGTTAGGTTGATTGGCTATGATAAATTGACCCTTAGTGTTAGGGGGATTAAATACGTGGGGTTACGGGGATAGGGTGGGATATGTGTTGGTGTAGGGGTTACGGGGATCGGGTGGGATATGTGTCGGTGCAGGCTCGATGGGCCGAAATGGCCTCTATCTGCACTGTGGGGTTTCTGTGATTCTGTGATTCTGTGAATATCAACCCGTCAGTTTTCTTAATTTTGATTGGTCCGGTAACTTTCATTGATATGTTTCATTGGTCAATGAAATCCTAAGATATGTGACATGGCGCGCACAACCAACCAGCTAAGCCATGTCAAAAACACTAACCAATTGGAATGGGCAGGATGGCTTAAATGGCAAGAACATTATTCGCCATTTGTTCAAGATGGGTGCCTGGCTTATACAAAAAACGTTTCCTATTCTAAGCCCAGCCTCAATATGTGCTGCAATCATAGGAACAGGAGGAGGCCATGTTCCACCCAATCAATTAGATCACGGCTGATCTGTACCTTAACTCCAGCTACCCGACTTGGCTCCATATTCCTTGATATCCTTGCCAAACAAAAATCTATCAACCTCGGTTTTTGAAATTTTCAATTGGCCCCTAGACTCAACATATTTTTTGGGGGGGGGGGGGGGGGGGGGGGAGTTCCAGATTTCCACCACCCTTTGTGTGAAGAAGTGCTTCCTGACATCACCCCTGAACGGCCTGGCTCTAATTTTAAGGTTCTGCCCCCTTGTTCTGGACTCCCCCCACCAGTGGAAATAGTTTCTTTCTCTATCTACCTTATCAACTAAAAGTACACCTGTGCAGTGCCTTGGGATGTTTTACTACATTAAAGGTGCTATATAAATACAAGTTGTTGTTGTTGTCTCTGGATAATTTAGTCCAGGCCTCTAGATTACCAGTCCAGTATTACCACTACACTACCGTACCCTTAGCTAACTACTCTAATCCCATTGTTCTTGGCTCTGATATCCATTCTATAATGGGATATCCAGAACTGAACACAACACTCCCAACTGCGGCCTAACCAATGTTTGATCAAAATTAGTCCCTTGCTTTTATATACAATGCCCCCATGCATGAAACCTCAGGGGGGAGAATTTGATATTGACCATTTTGGGGCACGAACATCAGCCAGACGCAAACTTTAGTACCCAGTGACTGCAAAATTAGTCTCCAGCGCCCCTGGAGGTGATTGGAGCGCTAAATCAAGCACTACACACCTCTCTTAGGGCGCTAACATCAAGGAACGGGGCGTTACCTCAGAGCGCGACTCAAGCTCAGGCGCTGTCAATTACCCAGTACTCAGGCAGACTGGCGCCTTCCAGTTCTTAAAGGGGCGGTTCAGTGATGCTGCACAGCCTCACCCTGCTCACTGCGGCTTTTGACCTGGGCCTGCAAGGAGGTGCAATTCTTCAACCAGGGATATCATTGGCTGCTCAGAGGCCCGGGGAGAGAGCTCGCTGATTCAGCGACCAGGCATTTGGAGGCTCTGGTTGTGGCTGTGGAAAAAAAAAACAGGAAGCGCCCCGCCTTTAAATAGCGCTCCCCCAGCTGCAAACAGTCCCCCGCTACCTGTCGTTCCTAGCGGCAGGCGCTGAGGTGGCGGGGGGGGGGGAGGGGGGAGGTGGCAAGAATCAATTTACGGTCCGGGACGATTTGTACTTGGATGACGTCACGATCTCCAGCCGCAGGAGATCGTAGCGGTAGTGTTTAGCGCCACCGCAAACCTCCAGTTGAATTTCACGGGCGGCACTAAAATCGCCGCGCACGGGCGGTAAGTCAGTAGCAGCGCCCACCCCCGGAGGCGCTAACCAACTGAATTTTCCCCCCCGAGCCTTTACATGGCCTTTTCAACTTGAATTCCCAACTTTAAAAATCTGTGTAACTGCACCCCTAGCTCTCTCTCTCTGTCCCTTCAATCTCGAGAACATCACACTTCAGGATATTTTGCATTCATTGTTCTTTTTCCCCCAAATCTATTATTTTGCAGTACCCTGTATTAAACTGCATCTGCCACCTATCTGCTCACCCCTTAGCTTGTCTATTTAGTCTGCATTCCTTACAGTTTGCCGTGCCCCCTAATTTGATCTCATCAGAAAACCTTTGATAATATTTCTCGTGTCCGTCTTTACTGTACATGAAACAAAAAAGGCCCCAGCACAGAACCTTGGGTACATAACTACGCACATCCCACCCATCTGAAAAACATCCACTTACCCCTACTCTTCACTCTCTATTGATGTAGCCTTTGAATACCATTTGCCTTAATTTTCCTAATTAACCTCTTACACGGTAACTTCTGAAATTCGTGTGCGTGAGTCTGGGTGGGGTAGAGGAACAGAGGGATCTGGGAGTACAAATACACAAATCACTAAAACACAGGTTAGCAAGGCCATAAAAATAGCGAACCAAACACTAGGGTTTATTTCTAGAGGGATAGAATTGAAAAGTAGGGAAATTATGTTAAGCCTGTGTCGAACCTTGGTTAGACCACACTTGGAGTACTGCGCACAGTTCTGGTCTCCATATTATAAAAAGGATATCGAGGCACTGGAGAGGGTGCAGAGAAGATTTACAAGGATGATACCAGAAATGCGAGGTTATAACTATCAGGAAAGGATGAACAGGCTGGGTCTCTTTACTCTTGAAAAAAGGCTGAGGGGTGACCTAATAGAGGTCTTTAAAATTATGAAAGGTTTTGATAGAGTGGATACAGAGAGAGTGTTTCCACTTGTGGGGAAGAGCATAACTAGAGGCCATCAATATAGGATAGTCACCAAGAAATCCAATAGGGAATTCAGGAGAAACTTCTTTACCCAGAGAGTGGTGAGAATGTGGAACTCGCTACCACAGGGAGTGGTTGAAGCGAATAGTATAGATACATTTAAGGGGAGGCTGGACAAGCATGAGAGGGAGAAGGGAATCGAGGGATACGCTGATAGAGCTGGATGAGGAAAGACGGGAGGAGGCTCGAGTGGAGCATAAACGCCGGCGGGGACTGGTTGGGCCGAATGGCCTGTTTCTGTGCCGTACATTCTATGTAATCCTATGTGTATACAAATTCCATTGCATTCCATAGAAACATAGAAGATAGGAGCAGGAGTAGGCCATTCAGCCCCTCTAACCTGCTCCGCCATTCAATGAGATCATGGCTGATCATCCAAATTCAGTACCCTGTCCCTGCCTTCTCCCCATATCCCTTGATCCCTTTAGCCTTAAGAAATATATCCAATTCCTTCTTGAATATATTTAATGAATTGGCCTCCACCGCCCTCTGCAGCAGAGAATTCCACAGGTTCACCACTCTCTGGGTGAAGAAATTCCTCCTCATTTCAGTCCTAAATGGCTTACCCCTTATCCTTAGACTATGACCCCTAGTTCTGGACTCCCCGGCCATCGAGAACATCCTTCCTGCATCTAGTCTGTCCAGGCCTGACAGAATTTTATAGGTTTCGATGAGATCCCCTCTCAATCTTCTAAACTCCAGTGAGTACAAGCCCAATCGACACAATCTTTCCTCATATGTCATTCCTGCCATCCCAGGTATCAGCCTGGTGAATCTTTGCTGCACTCCTTCCATGGCAAGAACATCCTTCCTTAGATAAGGCGACCAAAACTGCACACAATACTCAAGGTGCGGTCTCACCAAGGCCCTGTACAACTGCAGCAAGACATCCTTGTTCCTGTACTCGAACCCTCTTGCTACGAAGGCCAACATACCATTTGCCTTCTTAACCGCCTGCTGCACCTGCATGCTTATCTTCAGCGACTGGTGCACAAGAACACCCAGGTCTCTTTGCACTTCCCCTTCTCCCAATCTATTGCCATTCAAATAATAACCTGCCTTCCTGTTTTTGCCACCAAAGTGGATAACCTCACATTTATCCACATTATAGTGCATTTGCCATGTTTCTGCCCAATCACCCAACCTGTCCAATTCGTACTGGAGTTTTATGACATCCTCCTCACAGCATACCCTCCCACCCAGCTTTGTGTCATCTGCAAATTTGGAGATACTACATCCAATTCCCTCGTCCAGATCATTAATATATATTGTGAACAGCTGGGGTCCTAGGACCAATCCTTGCGGTACCCTACTAGTCACTGCCTGCCACTCGGAAAACGACCCGTTTATTCCAACTCTTTGCTTTCTATCTGCCAACCAGTTCTCTATCCAAGTCAATACCTTGCCCCCAATCCCATGTGCCTTAATTTTGCAAGCTAATCTCTTATATGGGACCTTATCGAAAGCCTTCTGAAAGTCTAAATACACCACATCCACTAGTTCTCCCTTATCTATTTTACCAGTTACATCCTCAAAAAATTCCAGTAGATTAGTCAAGCACGATTTACCCTTTGTAAATCCATGTTGACTTTTTCCGATCCCGTCACTGCTCTCCAAGTGCTCTGCTATTACATCTTTTATAATGGACTCTAGCATTTTCCCCACTACCGATGTCAGGCTTACCGGTCTATAATTCCCTGCTTTTTCTCTACCACCTTGTTTGAATAGTGGGGTAACATTAGCTACCCTCCAATCCATGGGTACTGTTCCAGAGTCTATTGAGTTCTGGAAGATGACCAGCAATGCATCTACTATCACCAGGGCCACTTCCTTAAGTACCCTAGGATGTAGATTATCAGGCCCTGGGATTTATTGGCTTTCAGTCCCGTCAACTTCCCAACACCATTTCCCTACAAATACTGATTTCTTTCAATTCCTCCCTCTCATTAGTCCCTATATTCCCCGACATCTCTGGGAGGTTATTTGTGTCCTCCTTCGTGAAGACAGAACCAAAATATGTATTTAGTTGGTCTGCCATTTCTTTGTTCCCCATTATAAATTCCCCTGATTCTGACTGTAAGGGACCTACGCTTGACTTCACCAATCTTTTTCTCTTCACATATCTATAAAAGCGTTTACAGTCAGTTTTTATGTTCCCTGCAAGCTTACTTTTATAATCTATTTTCCCCCTCTTACTTAATCCCTTTGTCCTCCTTTGCTGAATCCTAAACTGCTCCCAATCCTCAGGTTTGCTGCTTTTTTTGGCCAATTTATATGTCCTCTCTTTTGATCTTATGTTATCCCTAATTTCCCTGGTTAGCCACGGTTGAGTCACCTTTTTTGATTTATTTTTATGCCAAACTGGGATAAAAAAATTCTGTAGTTCATCCATGCGATCTTTGAATGTTTGCCATTGCCTATCCACTGTCAACCCTTTGAGTGACATTACCCAATCAATCCTACCCAACTCGCGTCTCGTACCATCATAGTTTCCTTTATTTAAATTCAGGACCTTAGCCTCTGAGTCAACTACTTCACTCTCCATCTTAATGAAGAATTCTATCATATTATGATCGCTCCGACCCAAGGGGCCTCGCACAACAAGATTGCTAATTAATCCTCTCTCATTGCATAATACCCAGTCTAAGATGGCCTGATCCCTAGTTGGTTCCTCGACATATTAGTCCAGGAAACCATCCCGTATACACTCCAGGAATTCCTCCTCCACAGTATTGTTATTAATTTGGTTAGCCCAATCTATATGTAGATTAAAGTCACCCATGATGACTGCTGTGCCCTTATTGCGCGCTTCTCTAATTTCCCTTTTAATGCCATCCCCAACCTCTGCATTACTGTTTGGGGGTCTATACACCACTCCCACTAATGTTTTCTGCCCTTTGGTATTTCTCAGTTCTACCCATACAGATTCCACATCATCAGAGCTAATATCCTTCCTTACAATTGTGTTAATCCCCTCTTTAACCAGCAATGCTACCCCACCTCCTTTTCCTTTTTGCCTATCTTTCCTGAATATTGAATACCCCTGGATGTTGAGTTCCTAGCCTTGGTCCCCCTGGAGCCATATTTTCGTAATTCCAATCATATCATATTCATTTACCTCTATTTGCGTTGCTAATTCATCCACCTTATTACAAATGCTCCTTGCATTAAGACACAAAGCCTTCAAGCTTCTTTTTTTTAACACTCTTAGACCTTTTAGAATTATTATTTACTGTGGCCATGTTTGTTTTAAACCCTTGATTTCTCTGATTGCCGCCTTTGTTTTTCTCCTTCCTGTCTTTTGCTTCTATCCTCGTTTCCCTTTCCTTTGTCTCCCTGCTCAGGTTCCCAACCCCCTGCCATTTTAGTTTAAACCCTCCCCCACAGCACTAGCAAACACTCCCCCAAGGACATCGGCCCCGGTCCTGCCCAGGTGCAGACCGTCCGGTTTGTACTGGTCCCACCTCCCCCAGAACCGGTTCCAATGTCCCAGGAATTTGAATCCCTCCCCCTGGCACCATTCCTCTAGCCACGTATTCATCTGAAATATTCTTCTAATTCTACTCTGACTAGCATGTGGCACTGGTAGCAATCCGGAGATTACTACCTTTGAGGTCCTATTTTTTAATTTACCTCCTAACTCCCTATATTCAGCTTTTAGGACCTCATCCCGTTCTTTACCTATATCGTTGGTACCTATATGCACCACGACAAGTGGCTGTTCACCCTCCCTTTCCAAAATTTTCTGCAGCTTCTCCGAGACATCCTTGACCCTTGCACCAGGGAGGCAACACACCACCCTGGAGTCTCGTTTGCTGCCGCAGAAACGCCTATCTATTCCCCTTACAATAGAATCCGCTATCACTATAGCTCTACCCTTCTATTTCCTCCCATCCTGTGCAGCAGAACCACCCCTGGTGCCAGGAGGTTGGCTGCTGCTGCCTTCCCGTTAAGCCATCCTCCCCAACGGTATCCAAAACGGTATAACTGTTTGAGAGGGGGATGACCCCAGGGGATTCCTGCACTACCTGCCTGTGCCTCGTATTCTGCCTGATGGTCACCCATTCCCTTTTTCCCTGTGCAACCTTTACCTGCGGCGTGATCACCTCCTTGGACAGGCTATCCAAGGCCTCCTCAGCCTCGCGAATGCTCCAATATCTATCCATCTGCTGCTCGTGTGCCGCAATGCAGTCTGTCAGTAGCTTCAGCTGGACACACTTCCCGCACACGTGGTCGTCAGGGACACAGGAAGTGTCCCTGATTTCCCACATAGTGCAGGAGGAGCAAACTATGGGGCTGAGCTGTCCTGACATGACTTACCCTTTACTTCCTTTAAATTAAGTTAAATTTTTGGTTACCAGCAGCCCCCGCTACACCTCAGAGCTTAGAAACTATAAACCACAGGGTTTAAGTTTGGAAAAAAGAGAGATATACTCACCAACCAATCACTTACCTGCTTTCTGGTGACGTCACACTTTGATTACTTTTTACCTCTCTCTCCCGCTGCTGAATTGGTAAGCTTCACCTCATCGCCGCTTTTATGCTTCGCCTCGCCTCGTTGCTCGCTCCACACCCAGGTCCGCTCCGCCGCTCAGGTCGGGCCTCACCTCGCCGCCACTTTTATGCTCCGCCTCGCCTCGTTGCTCGCTCCACACCCAGGTCCGCTCTGCCACTCAGGTCGAGCCTCACCTCACTGCTGCTTTTATGCTCCGCCTTGCCTCGTTGCTCGCTCCACACCCAAGTCCGCTCCGCCGCTCCAATTTTCCCAAGAAGTTCAATGAAATTGGACAAGGACAGCCTCCCCTAGGTGGACTATCTTGGGATTATCCCATACCTTTCTAAACTAGGACAGAGGAACAGAATTAGTCTCCACTTGGAGAGGCAAGGATTAATCAAGGATAGTCAGCAAGGCTTTGTCAGGGGGAGATCATGTCTGACCAATTTGATTGAATTTTTCGAGGGGGTGACTAGGTGTGTGGATGAGGGTAGTGCAGTTGATGTAGTCTACATGGACTTCATCAGTAAGGCTTTTGACAAAGTCCCACATGGGAGACTGTTCAAGAAGGTAAGAGCCCATGGGATCCAGGGCAATTTGGCACATTGGATCCAAAATTGGCTTAGTGGCAGGAGGCAGAGGGTGATGGTCGAAGGTTGTTTTTGTGACTGGAAGCCTGTATCCAGTGGTGTACCGCAGGGATTGGTGCTGGGTCCTTTGCTGTTTGTAGTGTACATTAATGATTTAGATATGAATGTAGGAGGTATGATCAGTAAGTTCGCAGATGACACAAAAATTGGTGGAGTGGTAAATAGCGAGGAGGGAAGCCTCAGGCTACAGGACAATATAGACAGGTTGGTCAGATGGGCAGAACAGTGGCAAATGGAATTTATCGCTGAAAAGTGTGAGATGATGCATTTTGGGACGACTAATAAGGCAAGGGAATACACAATGAATTGTAGGATCCTAGGAAGGACAGAGGATTGGAGGGACCTTGGTGTGCATGTACATAGATCCCTGAAGGCAGCAGGACAGATAAGGTGGTTAAAAAGGCATATGGGATACTTGCCTTCATTAGCCGAGGCATAGAATGTAAGAGCAGGGAGGTTATGATGGAACTGTACAAAACGCTAGTTAGGCCACAGCTGGAATACTGTGTGCAGTTCTGGTTGCCACACTATAGGAAGGATGTGATTGCAGAGGGTGCAGAGGAGATTCACCAGGGTGTTACCTGGGCTGGAGTGCTTCAGCTATGAAGAGAGACTGAACAGGCTGGGGTTGTTTTCCTTAGAGCAGAGAAGGCTGAGGGGGGACCTGATTGAGGTGTACAAACTATGAGGGGCATAGATAGGGTAGATAGAAAGGAACGTTTCCCCTTAGTAGGGGGGTCAATAACCAGGGGGCATAGTTTCAAGGTAAGGGGCAGGAGGTTTAGAGGGGATTTGAGGAAATACTTTTTCACCCAGAGGGTGGTTGGAATCTGGAACTCACTGCCTGAAAGGGTGGTAGAGGCAGGAACCCTCACAACATTCAAGAAGCATTTAGATGAGCACTTGAAACGTCATAGCATACAAGGCTACGGACCAAGTGCTGGAAAATGGGATTAGAATAGACAGGGCTTGATGGCCGGCGCAGACATGACGGTCCTCTTTCTGTGCTGTATAACTCTATGACTATGACTCTAGTTTCATCTCCTATTATGGACATTAACCCACAGGCATGTTAAGACTAACTGGCTATAATTTCCTGATTTCTCCTTTACCTCTTCAACATTTGCCACCTTCCAGCCCTTGAGCAGAGTTCTTGTTTCCAATAAAATTTTCTTTGTATCTGAGGCGCCTGAATCTTGAACTTTGACGGTGAGTGGAGCATCACAGCCAAGTGGATCTATCTTCACCTGATGTCTGCTCAGGTGGACATCCAGCAAAGTCCATTGGATAACAATCAGGAGCAGGAACTCGAGCCGGCTTCTCTCGTCTGTAATTCCAATCTCTTATGGCGCTGCTCACAGTAAGTCGAATAGTCTGTTACTTTATAATGGCAGGTACATTATACTGTAAGACTCACACTGTAGCAGTTAGGAAGGCAAATGGTATGTTGGCCTTCATTGCAAGAGGATTTGAGTACAGGAGCAAGGATGTCTTACTACAGTTGTACAGGGCCTTGGTGAGACCACACCTGGAGTACTGTGTGCAGTTTTGGTCTCCTTACCCGAGAAAGGATATACTTGCCATAGAGGGAGTGCAGCGAAGGTTCACCAGACTGATTCCTGGGATGGCAGGACTGTCGTATGAGGAGAGATTGGGTCGACTATTCTAAACTCTAGTGACTACAGGCCTAATGAGAGGGGATCTCATTGAAACGTATAAAATTCTGACAGGGCTAGACAGACTGGATGCAGGGAGGATGTTTCCCCTGGTGGGGGGTCTAGAACAAGGGGTCACAGTCTCAGGATAGGACATTTAGGACTGGGATGAGGAGAAATTTCTTCACTCAAGAGGGTGGTGAACCTGTGGAATTCTCTACCACAGAAGGCTGTGGAGGCCAAGTCACTGAATGTATTTGAGGAGGAGATAGATTTCTAGACACAAAAGGCATCAAGGGGTATGGGGAGAGAGCGGGAATATGGCATTGAGATAGAGGATCAGCCATGATCATATTGAATGGTGGAGCAGGCTTGAAGGGCCGAATGGCCTACTCCTATTTTTCTATGCTTCTATGTATTACAGGATCTCTCAGACATAAAATAGTTTGGGTGTTGCAATATTGGTGGAGTTTATTGGACGATGTTGTCAAGAGGTAGTATATGATTAGGGTAGCAAGAGGGTCTGGGACACACTGTCGGTAGCCACATTGGCAATAGCTGCAGAAACCACTTAGGATGTAATGGCTAGTAGTAGGACAGGTAGGAATGGAAGTAGCAGAGTGTTCTGGGCTATCATTGTTAACCTTTCAGGTCAGTTACGAAGGGTCATCGACCCGAGATGTTTCTCTCTCCACAGATGCTGCCCAAGCTGCTGATTATTTCCAGCATCGGCAGTATTTCGCTATTGCGATATTTAGGACAGGTGACCAAAAGCTTGGTCAAAGAGGTAGATTTTAAGGGACGCCTTGAAGGAGGAGAGAGATAGAGGCGGAGAGCTTTAGCGAGGGAATTTTAGAATTCCAATCTAGAGGATTGTTACAATCTCCCAAGGATGCCACACCCACAGCTGGTCAATGATGTAACCGACAGATCCAGGTATTAAAAGGTACTTCGCAGAATCAATGAAGGAGATTGCAGGATGGCAAGGCTCAAAAAGCCCTCGCATAAAAAGTCCGAAATGGTCAAATTTTGCATTTAATTGGAAAGCTAATTATTGTGCATAGACTGGTATAGGAGAAATTTTTCTTATTGCATTACAAGTGACTACAGTTCAAAAGTACTTCATTGGCTGTAAGGTGTCCTTAGGTCATGACAGGCGCTGTAGAAAGGCAAGTTCTTTTGTTTCTTTTACACACACTCCTGTACAATGTAATCAGAAGATGACCTTCAGGAAAACAGGTGCTTGGATTTCAGTTTTAAAAACGCACAAAATTGATACCCTTAAGATTTTCATCTGAAAAAGACTAGGTGCATTTAATGTTTCATTATTTAATTTGTACGTACAAACATACCATGTTGACTGCTTTTTACAGATGAGCTGTGGCATACTCAATGGACCCACACAAACACAATGATGCAAAAAACACTCTACTGCCATTAATACACAGCATTCCAGAGAGCGGTCTCCCATTCACAAAATAGTGCGGTTCTGTGCATTCCACGCGAGTACCCAATGTTCACCCCCCCCCACCCCACCCCATGCTATTGTGTATGTGAAGCCAGAGCATATTCAGATCCGTCATATCGTGCAGTGATGCTGCAGCATCCTAAATCGCAAATTCAAGAACCACCTTTGGCTCCGGATAACATGGCAAAGCTGCCACTTTACATTTGGCGCATCTAGGAACAGGATAATGCACGTCCTGGGCACTACCGAGGTTGAAGAAATATTTCCAAACGAAGGGGTTGCGTGTGCCACTACAGTATTTGCCTCACTCTGCGCATGAGCCGACTGCAAATGTCAACTCAGAGACTGCGGATTGCCGATGTAATGCCAGACTTTAAACAATTGTTTTAACACTCCCCCCCAAACACACACAATCTTTCGTTTTAATCGCCTGCAGCCAATTTTTGCTGGAGTACAGTTCCGTAGGCACTGGATGCCAACCCAGCCCCTCACCCTGAGTGCCCATTCTTCATGTGGAGACTATGGGCATTTGTTCGGCTATTCACCTACACCGGGTACATCACACCGGAGCCAGATCGTTCTTATCTGATGTCATTTGGCAGCCGCGGGGTGCTGAAGCCAACTTCGCCGCTACCTCAGCACAGACCAGAGATTCAATCTGGCGCCCTCTGGTCTGTAAGGCTCCGTACTGCCGTAGGCAACACCTTGATCCAAATCAGCTAAATTGTTTTCCAAACAGCGGAAAGAAACTCCACCGTTCCCAGATCATGCTTGCTGTGTCAACTGTCGATAAGGATGGCGGCAGTGGAGTTTAAAGTCTTCAAAGGACACGCACACCATCCACTTAACTGGAACGGGCTGTACCTCGGACGTTTCGAGGCTGTGCCCCCCATGTCACCCCTTAGTTCCCTAGAAACACAGTGCCACGACTCTTATCCAGGCAAAGAAAGAGATCACTTAACATACTGAGCAAATCGGAGCTATATACAAAAGGCCACATCATTATTGGTCCATGGAATTAAAACAAAAAATAATATAGAGGATTCATTGCACCATAAAAACTCCACAGGTGAAAGCCCTACAGAATTATTCTCAACACTGCATCTGAACGACTCCACTGTCCAACAGCTCCAAATTGGCAGACTTTTCTCTTATTTCATTTGGTCTTAGTAAGGGGGAATGGGATGTATTTCGTCATGTCCACTGGGCACCGCTAGTTCGGGTGCAACAAGACGAGATGCAAAGTAGACATCCCATTGCCAGTGTGCCACCATCCCAACCTCAGAGGATCAGCCTTACTGTATCAGTCAGGTTGTTTACGGGGCATGAGCCCCACGAACCATCATTGTCCCTGTCACAGTACTGAAGTGGGGGGGGGGGGGGGGGGGGAAAGAGAGGGAAAAACCCCACTGATGGATAAGGAGGCATGAGGTGGAGTATTCACCAACATTTCAACATGCTTCACAAACTCTTCATTGAGGAATATTTCTCATCTGTCAGAACGCTCTAAAGGGGGTGTTGTTTTAGGCTTAGATATTGTCACCATTCGGCCCCCTCACTGCTCATCCTATCCATTGTAGATGGTGTAACCAATCTCAGGAAAAAAATCTTCTTAACTCCCTGAGACAATCAAGCAAGCTCCAGGAGACCATGGTGATCCGTGATGCACCACTGCACACTCAACAAACTAACTGAAAGGATTTCCTTAGTTTTTAAAAGCCAGTGTAGCCGCCAATCCTCACAAAAAGCTTTATTTTGGAGTTTGCAAAGAATCCGGGGGGGAAAAAATAAATCCCAAGCAAAGTTTGAAATGGGCAATCTGGAAATCACAAAAAATACTTCTACATTCCCGTGACCCTTTTTTTTTGGTTTCCCCCACAACTCATTTTTGGCGTCTCGGAATAAACCTTAATGCATTGCCAAAGTGTGCCGGCATTCACGGCGCCATTCTGCTGTCGACCTCTGCCCACTGGAAATTTGGGTGAGGTGACCAAACGGATTTTCAATCAGGACCAGGCTTCTGTGGGCTGGACCTCAACCGCGTTCCCAGAGGTCTAAGAGCTGGGTTCTAAAGCCTAATGCCAAATCCAAGTTATGGTTAGAGGTACCATAATTTATATATTAAAAACGATATGCACTCCCTGCCCCCATTATAAATTTATATGTCCACGTTTAGAATGGAAACTCCCTGTTAAACGCATCAGGCTGTAATTACACCTGCCCACCCCAGTGTTGGCGCTGCAGCACCACTACTGGCAGGAGGGTGTAATTACAGGGTGACACGTTTACATAGGCAGCTTAATATGGACATCAGAAATTATAACGGAAATACAAAAAGGACAGAATGTATGACTTAAAATGGAGACTGAATTTCATCGGTGTGCCCTGGTTCAATTATTCTCCCGGCCCTTAACTCCACGTCACCTGAAGACTACACTTGTGTGCAATGTCAACAGGGGATAGACTAGTATTTTACTAAAATTACCTAACTTTTAGAAAATTGTGGTAATCATATACCCGATTGTTTCTACTGCAGTCAAAAACTCTTGGATCGATGGTGAAGGACACACACCTCAGAGTCTGGTCTCAAACTATTTTTGCCACCTGGGCCTCTTAGCTATGAGATCAGGAGAAAAGGGCAACTGGATTCGACTGAAATGCCGTCGAGTAGCAGCGTAAACATTTCAGCAACATCTTCAAAAAAAAAAAACCTCTGGTGTTTAATGATTTGCGTGATCACCCCAAGCAATCATTTCAAAGCTCAGGAAACAAACATACACAAATAATACAGGGGAGGGGGGGGGGGAAATGCTCATCTGTAATCATCGCGGCTGAGGCTTACTTCAGACAGACGGGTCTTCCTTACAATAATGGTTCAAATCCAAGAGATGGGGATTGTTCCATTTCCACCCACCCACCGTCCGTCTCTACATTTTGTGTAAAGTGTCCCAAGACTTCAGCCTTTCCGAATTCTCTGTAACTTATTCCATTCTAAGTTACTCTTTACCACGTTCCATCGTGTCTCTTAGAAATTGCAAGTAAGTAGTGAAGTGTCCCTCTCATTTCTTTCCATGGATTTTGGCTACCGACACCTGACGGACCTCTTTGAAATTCTCACTCACATCCTGGCAATCAATTAATTTATTGTTTGGAATTACATTATGAGCGGCAACAATAGACACGACTGACCTCTCTGGATAGGCGGAAGTTAGACAACTCTCACTGTGTGTGTATATATATATATATATAATTATATATTATATAAAAAATATAAAATTGGCACCAATGACCTTAGATTTATTTTCTTCATATATTGCGTTGTCCCTACTCAGTGGTTCTCTAGACCAGTGATTGTAAAGAATCATTTTTAACCCTTTTGAGTTACAGCACATTAACTGGCCTAACACAGTATCAGCTGATGACACGTGGGTGCTGTACATTGTTGAAGCAGCGAGTGAACGGATTCCGAGCACAGAAAGGCATCAAGACTGTCAGATACCTTGATTTCTTCTTTAGAAACTCGTCCCAACTCCACGTTTCTTCTCTTAAAAGGCTTTGGTACGAAATGGGTGAAACGAGCCAGGAATTGGCATCGAGTCTAGAGTCCCGCAGGTTCTACCCGCCAACCATCCACACCGTCTCAGGCGGGAGAGGGCTGCCGGAGACGGTCAACCGACCGAAGGAAAGCTCAACGTCCCAAGACTTTGAACATTTAACTAGCACCATCCACTTCCAGGCTTTCCCTCGCAACAGAAGCAGCAACGATGGTTAATCAAAAGCAGGTCGCTAGTTACAGAACAACATTACGAAGCGGGGGCGGAGGGGGGGGGGGATCAAACTTAACTGCTTGTCAGTCATATTCCTGACGTCTGACCAGCAAATCGGGGGGGGGGGGGGGGGGGCGGGTGAGGGCTTCAGGAATTCAGTGGCTCCGAGTTTTGAACCCTACGGCAAAGCGACAGTGACGGGACCGGTACAGTACAAGATGTTGAAGCAACACACAGCAGCTAACTTTCCAAAAAAGGAGGAAGAAGCAAAAAAATAAAATAAAATAAAGCTATAGGTTTTCCAGATGTCTGGAGTCCAACACATTGCACACAATTGTCATCAGATTCGTATGGCATTGACCGTTTGGCCTCGACGAGTTGCACAGAGCGGCCTGCTCCTGGCTAAACACGCAATTCCATCCATCCTCATCAAGAGTGCTGCAACCAAATAAGAAAGGGCAACGGCCAAACAATCGCTTTCTACTTCAGTATTAAATCTCCCTCCACATTACATTCTCCTTATCCTACTGAATGGAATTTCCAGTTGCAAGCACATTCTATACGAACAACACTTTCCGCTTCTGGGTGCCTCTACTGCGGTTTATTTTTTTGGTCAGCTACTTTCCAGAAGCCCGTGCACCGGGAATTTCCTCAGCCTCGGTTACATAAATCGGCACCTCTGAAGAGGAAAAAAATAAAAACAAATACGGCTTCACTTACGCACAAGTCCGGCAGCGGTTCGCTCGCTCGGCGGAGCCTGCCTTTAACTGCGCTCATCGCCAGCACCGACACTGCTGGATGCAGACTTTTGGATTTATAATACTGTAACAGTAAACCGTCTCTCAAGCTTGGACTGGATCCGCCCCACAGCGACGTCAGAGCTGTGCAGAGGGCAGTTTTACGACGGGGGCAGGGGGTGGGATGTGCGTGCCGAGGAGGTGGTTTACATGGTTTCTGTAGTAAGGAAGGGACCCCCCCCCCCCCCACAGAAGCTTTGCGTGGTACACGAGAGATCCCGCCTCAGGAAAAACAACGGAAGCCATGACTTCACATGGCTGCTCTCAGCTGGGCAGCGATGAGCAAAGTTAGTGACGGAAGATAACAACCGGAAACACTGGAAAAACTCAGCGGGCCAGGCAGCATCGGTGGAGAGAGAAAGAGAGTCAACGTTTCAGGTCAATGACCTTTCGTCCGTTCTGACGAAGGGTCCCAGACCTGAAACGTTAACTCGGTTTCTCTCTCCACTGATGCTGCCTGGCCCGCTGAGTTTTTCCAGCATTTCCTGTTGTTATTTCGGATTTCCAGCATCCGCAGTATTTTGCTATCGTATTAGTTACGGGATTGTTTGATACAATAATTTCCTTATTGGAGCAGTATTTTGTAATAGCGAGCTGAAGGTAGTAACGAATGGGGATCAAATCGTGCACCAGGCAACTGCTAAAGAACCATACTGTATGCCTACACAGTGACTGCATGCCCACCATAATCAACAGTGATCCGTCCAACCCTTGTAATTCTGCTTTCGGTTTGTTACAGGCAGTTTCAACAGGACAAGTGAGCCCAACACAGAAAGATAACCCAAATGATATGTAAATTTTTGGTTAAATGATCCAGGAATCAACTTCACAGAATGTATATAATCAGATAAAGCAACAGTAAGCCACTAAACCAAATCACTGTCTGTACGCACGTGTGGAAGACACCACTTGTGTGTTATTACCATTGCGCGCATCCCATCAAATGCAACCAGCTGCTAAGCTCCCTGCTCACCGCGGAAACGTGGCCAACTTCGAAGGCTGGCGGGAGGACAGGAGCACCCTTACTTCTACTGGTAAAGCTCACTCACCATCACACGGTCGCGACTGGCCGCCTCAGCAGCTTCCCGCTGCCCCTGTTGCTCGTGTGCGCAGAACCTGGTCAAGTTCTGTCGAGTCGTTCTTCTGACGGTTGGGGGGCCTGGGCCCAACCTTGTCTTAGCGGCTGCTCCAGCCCTATTGGCACGTTATCTACAGAGGGCAGGAGCGGCCGCTCAACTCTCCTCTAACCTCTCGACAACAACCACCCAATTCTTCTTCACCAGCCATCCATACAGTGGTATATATACAGTGGGCAGGTGCACAGGCTGAACCCAATATGCCAAAGGCTCAGGTTAGCTCCAGCAGTGGACTGTGCAGTTCCACAGCCCAAGGGGTAGGCAGGAACGGGTTCTGCTCCCCAACCCCCACCCCCCCACTCGCTGACCGTCTTTAAAAGGTTTCCTTTCACTAATGAACTATACAAGTTGACTATAAAATACTGATTAGGAATGCTATTATACAGTGTCCTCTAACAAAGTGCTTTATGTAGCCCATCTCTTAGAATATAGCTGATTGTCTCTTGGTTCACATTCCAGGTGGGTGAGCCACAGCGGCGAAAGGCGAAGGGAACCCGATCTCGGGGGCGGATGGTGAAGTCGCAACGTAAGGCCCTGATGGAGGTACGGTCTGGGGAGGGCTGCTGTTCACACTTTCCAGGCTGGAACAGAAACACACAAACACAAAAAAAAAAAAAAATGAGGGTGACGTAAGAAAACTACTAAGCACTTGGTCTAAGCGTTAAACAAAGCTTTAATTAACTGTTTTACAACATCGAGGTCTAGTTGTGTCCTTCACTAGTTCCTGTTAAGAATGTCCTGCGCAAGCTGGGCCCGTGCCCGAGTATTTATACTCTCCCTGGACAGCGCCACCCGCAGGCCGCTCAGTATTATTTCACAAGTCTTTCTTTCATGAATGACTGATTCAGGTCAGAGAGAAAGCACTGGCGTTGGGAATCGGTCTGCCTGCACAGTTGGGAGCAAGAAGCTTCAGATCCTTGGTTTGGTTCCCCTCCCGCATTTTCCCTCTTCTTCTCCGCCTCCTCAAGTCGTTGACTCTCTCCCGGGCACCACCACAACAACTCCTCCTCGCTGGAGCTCCCTGCCGAAACCCCTTCACCTCGCTGCCACCTTTTCACAAGCCTCCTCGAAACCCATCTTTCCCCATTGTGATCTCTTCTAACGTAGTAAAACGTCCCAGGGCGCTTCGCAGGAGCGATTCTCAAACTAAATTTGGCACCGAGCTGCTTAAGGAGATTATTAGGGACAGGTGACCAAAAACTGGGTCAAAGAGGTCAGTTTTTAAGGAGCGACTTAAAGGAGGAGAGGCGGAGAGGTTTAGGGAGGGAAGTCCAGAGCTTCGGGCCCGGGCAGCTAAAGGCACGGCCGCCAATGGTGGATTGATTATAATCAGGGGATACGCAAGAGGCCCGAATTGGAGGAGTGCAGAGTAGGGCTGGAGGAGGTTACAGAGGCAACAACAACTTGCATTTATATAGTGCCTTTAAATGGAGTAAAATGTCCCATGGCACAGTTCCATGGGCACCAAGAGGCTCTTTGGTACCTTACCCAATTCCTCACACATGCTGATAGGCATTAGGGCATGGGAACTCTGGCTGATATTTGCTCTCTCCAGCAATTGTAGTTCTCCAACAATTGCCCCCCCCGGATGAAACCAACTAACTTGGAAGGGTGGGGAAAACAACCCAAGGAGCCTTGATGATAGAGGGGGCTGACCCACACCAACCGGGTGATGGCTTTAATCAATCAGCCATTGGGTTAGGGGGAAGAGAAGAGAGGGAGAGGAAATGAGTCAATATTTCTGCTGCTTCCGGTGACTCCTGGTGGGAAATGCACCTGGGCGGACGCCAGGCAAGATGATGATCAGGCGTGTTTGTAATGTGCTTCGCTGTCAAAGCTCGCCTGTAACTTGGGTGAGGCACTGGAGGAAGCTATGAACCCCAATGTGCAACAGGAGCCAGGGCCTTCAGGAGAGGGGGGGGGACATGGAAAACAACACGGAACTGACCTCGACAACACTCAATCTTATACTCGCACTCGGAACAAATAGTTTTAATAATTGGTCCTGAAATTATCGAAGTGACGATAGTGGGTGGGGGTGGGAAGAGAGGCGAACCGACTTGTGCACATGGACCTTAGATCACTTTTGTTGGAGAAGCGACAACACCCAGGAACTTGGACTTGGTGTACCTGTGTGAGAGGGATGGGGTTAGCAGAGGAGTCTCAGCGTTTCCAGTCCCAGGGACGCCACTAACAAATAATTTCTTTGGCGGCGAATCCACTTCCATGTCACCTGCAGGAAGAAGCAAAGAATTAACTCGCATTTCTCCAGCGCCTTTCACGACCACCAAACATCCCAAAGCGCTTTCCAGCCAATGAAGTACTTTTCGAAGTGCGGTCACTGTCGTAAAGTAGGAAACGCGGCAGCCAATTGGCGCACAGCAAGCTCCCACAATCAGCAATGCGATAAATGAGCAATCATCTGTTTTTAAGTAATGTTGATTGAGGGATAATAAATGTAAATATGGCAGCAGGCCAAGGCAGCATTGGCCAGCGGTTCAGGTCCGAGACCTTTCCTCAGTATCGCCCTCCCTTCGATCCAGCACTGAATTGTCTCCGTATCTCCCACCTCTTTCTTTCCTTGTCTACTTAAAAACATATGAAAAAATAGGAGCAGGAGTCGGCCCTTCGAGCCTGCTCCGCCATTCAATATGATCATGGCTGATCCTCTATCTCAATACCATATTCCTGCTCTCCCCATACCCCTTGATGCCTTTTGTGTCTAGAAATCTATCGATCTCCTTCTTAAATATATGCTTCTAGGTGTCTGATAATTCCTGACTCTGCTCCCAAGAGGTGGGTCGACACTTTAAATGTTATAATGAGGCTGCGAGCCTCATTTTGAATCTCCATTTTAAATTTAACTGCAGCTGGTCGGGTTCGGTCAGCCTCGTGAAACCCGCCAGCTAAAGTAAGGCAAGGACTGCAGGATCCAGGAGCCAAGTGCCTTTACACTTAACTCCCGGATCCAGCGTCCACCAGGCCTTCAAACGCCCCCCCCCCACTCCCAAAAGCTCCTCTTGCCCCCCCCGATCTATTGCTCCCGGCCCTCCGACGCTCAGAACTGACGAGAGGTCATCGGCATGAAACGCTGACTCTGTTTTTCTCTCTCTCTCCGCAGACGCTGCCTGGCCTGCTGAGTGTTTCCAGCATCTGCAGTATTTCGCTTTGGAAAAATTCAGTTTAAGTCGTTTTCGAGATGGGCATTAATTGAACTGGCTTACGGCGCGCGGCGCCATGCAGGCCGCAGGTTCTCTGCTGGGAGGGATAACTGCTGGAAGCGCAGTCAGTCAGCAACTGAAAGAGAAAGGCAGGTTAATGTTCAGTGCTGATGAAGGCACCCCCCCACTGGCCGAACTGCTAACCTATCCTTCGTTCTTCCAGATGCCGATTAATCTGCTGCATATTTCCAGCGTCTTGTACCCTTATTTTGGGATTGGGTTCACTTTTTGCGTGCGTGTTTAATGACAGTGTACTTAATAGAATGGGTGACATCTCACATTCAGTGTGTATGAACCCAATTGATATGAGGAGCAAATTATAGGCAGGAACACACCTATCCTCTCTAACAGAGGAACTTGAGCCTCAACCTTTGATCTCAGGAGGTGAGAGTGCTACCAACCGAGCCAAGCTGACACAGAGAGTCAGAAAGTAACAGAAGTAAACGTGTTAGTGACTGTGCCATTTGTATCTGCATTTTGAAGAGGCGTTACTGAAGACCCCTTACCTTTCCTCTTCAATGGTCCCAAGGCACTGGGTCGTATAGCAACACTCGGGCTGACACTTCTTCTGCTGTAGAGGCAAAGACAGGTTCAAACCTCGGGAGGCATCCCTCAATGGACCAGACACAGACACAACAGTTCCACAGATCGCTCCATTGCTCCTCTAATTGCCATGCTGTACTATGTGGCAGGGTGAACAAAGGCTCCGGTCCCAGAGTAAGGGTGCGGCCTCCCTTTAAGAAGCCCGTCCCCCTTTAAAGATAATTGCACCTGGAGTAGGAGAGTTTCCCCAGGTGAGCATAAAAGGGGAGGTTCAGGGCAGTAAGGGTGGCGAGTGAGACAGAGAGGCTGAGCTCAGTGTGGCAGCGAGACTGAGCTCAGTGGGACAGCGAGACAGCGCCAGCGAGAGAGCCAGCCAGCGAGAGAGAGAGCCAGCCAGCGAGAGAGCGAGAGAGAGCCAGCCAGCGAGAGAGCGAGAGAGAGCCAGCGAGACAGCGACAGACAGCCAGCGAGAGAGCGACAGCCAGCGAGAGAGCGACAGACAGCCAGCGAGAGAGCGACAGCCAGCGAGAGCGACAGACAGCCAGCGAGAGAGAGAGAGAGCCAGCCAGCGAGAGAGAGCCAGCGAGAGAGAGAGAGAGCCAGCGAGAGAGAGCGAGCCAGCGAGAGAGAGAGCGCCAGCGAGAGAGAGCCAGCGAGGGAGAGAGAGCCAGCGAGGGAGAGAGAGCCAGCGAGCGAGAGAGCGACAGACAGCCAGCGAGCGAGAGAGCGACAGAGAGCCAGCCAGCGAGAGAGAGCCAGCCAGCGAGAGAGAGCCAGCCAGCGAGAGAGAGAGAGAGCCAGCCAGCGAGAGAGAGCCAGCCAGCGAGAGAGAGAGCCAGCCAGCGAGAGAGAGAGAGAGAGCCAGCCAGCGAGAGAGAGAGAGAGCCAGCCAGCGAGAGAGAGAGAGAGAGCCAGCCAGCGAGAGAGAGAGAGAGAGCCAGCCAGCGAGAGAGAGAGAGAGAGCCAGCCAGCGAGAGAGAGAGAGAGAGCCAGCCAGCGAGAGAGAGAGAGAGAGCCAGCCAGCGAGAGAGAGAGCCAGCCAGCGAGAGAGAGAGAGAGCCAGCCAGCGAGAGAGAGAGAGAGCCAGCCAGCGAGAGGGAGAGAGAGCCAGCCAGCGAGAGGGAGAGAGAGCCAGCCAGCGAGAGGGAGAGAGAGCCAGCGAGAGGGAGAGAGAGCCAGCGAGGGAGAGAGAGCCAGCGAGGGAGAGAGAGCCAGCGAGGGAGAGAGAGCCAGCGAGGGAGAGAGAGCCAGCGAGGGAGAGAGAGCCAGCGAGGGAGAGAGAGCCAGCGAGGGAGAGAGAGCCAGCGAGGGAGAGAGAGCCAGCGAGGGAGAGAGAGCCAGCGAGGGAGAGAGAGCCAGCGAGGGAGAGAGAGCCAGCGAGGGAGAGAGAGCCAGCGAGGGAGAGAGAGCCAGCGAGGGAGAGAGAGCCAGCGAGGGAGAGAGAGCCAGCGAGGGAGAGAGAGCCAGCGAGGGAGAGAGAGCCAGCGAGGGAGAGAGAGCCAGCGAGGGAGAGAGAGCCAGCGAGGGAGAGAGCCAGCGAGAGGGAGAGATAGAGAGCGAGAGAGCGAGCGAGAGAGAGAGCGCGAGAGAGAGAGAGAGACAGCCAGCAAGAGAGACAGAGACAACGTGAGCGGGAGAGACAGAGAAATCTGAATGGACCGCACAGCCAGTTAAAAGGAACTGTGCACCTAAAACAAATTAGAGGGAACATTGATCATGGCTGGTCTGTATCTTAACTTAAAGATGGAGGTAAGATATAGATCAGCCACGATCTGATCTATTCGCCAGTCGGTAAAGCCTACACTCTCCAACTGACCAGGAGAAACACCACGGGTCGTGTACTGGTATCGACCAATGTTGAAATTGAGAGATTCACATTTAAAGTACCCCTGGTTATTGAGCGTGCCCATCTTGGGTGCTCGCTGAGCCTAATTTTAAGGTATTGTAGAACGGTTTAGCACAAAAAAATGGAATGAGTGCTGTGCGCTTGCACAACACATTTCAAAACTGGCCGCTGCGCTCGGCCGCCCATTGGCCGCTGCTCTCGGCCGCCCATTGGCCGCTGCTCTCGGCCGCCCATTGGCCGCTGCTCTCGGCCGCCCATTGGCCGCTGCTCTCGGCCGCCCATTGGCCGCTGCTCTCGGCCGCCCATTGGCCGCTGCTCTCGGCCGCCCATTGGCCGCTGCTCTCGGCCGCCCATTGGCCGCTGCTCTCTGCCGCCCATTGGCCGCTGCTCTCTGCCGCCCATTGGCCGCTGCTCTCTGCCGCCCATTGGCCGCTGCTCTCTGCCGCCCATTGGCCGCTGCTCTCTGCCGCCCATTGGCCGCTGCTCTCTGCCGCCCATTGGCCGCTGCTCTCTGCCGCCCATTGGCCGCTGCTCTCTGCCGCCCATTGGCCGCTGCTCTCTGCCGCCCATTGGCCGCTGCTCTCTGCCGCCCATTGGCCGCTGCTCTCTGCCGCCCATTGGCCGCTGCTCTCTGCCGCCCATTGGCCGCTGCTCTCTGCCGCCCATTGGCCGCTGCTCTCTGCCGCCCATTGGCCGCTGCTCTCTGCCGCCCATTGGCCGCTGCTCTCTGCCGCCCATTGGCCGCTGCTCTCTGCCGCCCATTGGCCGCTGCTCTCTGCCGCCCATTGGCCGCTGCTCTCTGCCGCCCATTGGCCGCTGCTCTCTGCCGCCCATTGGCCGCTGCTCTCTGCCGCCCATTGGCCGCTGCTCTCTGCCGCCCATTGGCCGCTGCTCTCTGCCGCCCATTGGCCGCTGCTCTCTGCCGCCCATTGGCCGCTGCTCTCTGCCGCCCATTGGCCGCTGCTCTCTGCCGCCCATTGGCCGCTGCTCTCTGCCGCCCATTGGCCGCTGCTCTCTGCCGCCCATTGGCCGCTGCTCTCTGCCGCCCATTGGCCGCTGCTCTCTGCCGCCCATTGGCCGCTGCTCTCTGCCGCCCATTGGCCGCTGCTCTCTGCCGCCCATTGGCCGCTGCTCTCTGCCGCCCATTGGCCGCTGCTCTCTGCCGCCCATTGGCCGCTGCTCTCTGCCGCCCATTGGCCGCTGCTCTCTGCCGCCCATTGGCCGCTGCTCTCTGCCGCCCATTGGCCGCTGCTCTCTGCCGCCCATTGGCCGCTGCTCTCTGCCGCCCATTGGCCGCTGCTCTCTGCCGCCCATTGGCCGCTGCTCTCTGCCGCCCATTGGCCGCTGCTCTCTGCCGCCCATTGGCCGCTGCTCTCTGCCGCCCATTGGCCGCTGCTCTCTGCCGCCCATTGGCCGCTGCTCTCTGCCGCCCATTGGCCGCTGCTCTCTGCCGCCCATTGGCCGCTGCTCTCTGCCGCCCATTGGCCGCTGCTCTCTGCCGCCCATTGGCCGCTGCTCTCTGCCGCCCATTGGCCGCTGCTCTCTGCCGCCCATTGGCCGCTGCTCTCTGCCGCCCATTGGCCGCTGCTCTCTGCCGCCCATTGGCCGCTGCTCTCTGCCGCCCATTGGCCGCTGCTCTCTGCCGCCCATTGGCCGCTGCTCTCTGCCGCCCATTGGCCGCTGCTCTCTGCCGCCCATTGGCCGCTGCTCTCTGCCGCCCATTGGCCGCTGCTCTCTGCCGCCCATTGGCCGCTGCTCTCTGCCGCCCATTGGCCGCTGCTCTCTGCCGCCCATTGGCCGTTGCTCTCTGCCGCCCATTGGCCGTTGCTCTCTGCCGCCCATTGGCCGTTGCTCTCTGCCGCCCATTGGCCGTTGCTCTCTGCCGCCCATTGGCCGTTGCTCTCTGCCGCCCATTGGCCGTTGTTCTCTGCCGCCCATTGGCCGTTGTTCTCTGCCGCCCATTGGCCGTTGTTCTCTGCCGCCCATTGGCCGTTGTTCTCTGCCGCCCATTGGCCGTTGCTCTCGGTCGCCCATTGGCCATTGTTCTCGGTTACCCATTGGCCATTGCTCTCTGCCACCCATTGGCCATTGTTCTCTGCCACCCATTGGCCATTGTTCTCTGCCACCCATTGGCCATTGCTCTCTTGCCACCCATTGGCCATTGCTCTCTTGCCACCCATTGGCCATTGCTCTCTGCCACCCATTGGCCATTGCTCTCTGCCACCCATTGGCCATTGCTCTGCCACCCATTGGCCATTGCTCTCTGCTACCCATTGGCCATTGCTCTCTGCCACCCATTGGCCATTGCTCTGCCACCCATTGGCCATTGCTCTCTGCTACCCATTGGCCATTGCTCTCTGCCACCCATTGGCCATTGCTCTGCCACCCATTAGCCATTGCTCTGCCACCCATTGGCCATTGCTCTCTGCTACCCATTGGCCATTGCCACCCATTGGCCATTGCCACCCATTGGCCATTGCTCTCTGCTACCCATTGGCCATTGTCCTCGGTTACCCATTGGCCATTGCTCTCTGCCACCCATTGGCCATTGCTCTGCCACCCATTGGCCATTGCTCTCTGCTACCCATTGGCCATTGCTCTCTGCCACCCATTGGCCATTGCCACCCATTGGCCATTGCTCTCTGCTACCCATTGGCCATTGTTCTGGGTTACCCATTGGCCATTGCTCTCTGCCACCCATTGGCCATTGCTCTCTGCTACCCATTGGCTATTGCTCTCTGCCACCCATTGGCCATTGCTCTCTGCCACCCATTGGCCATTGCTCTCTGCCACCCATTGGCCATTGCTCTCTGCCACCCATTGGCCATTGCTCTCTGTTACCCATTGGCCATTGCCCTCTGCCACCCATTGGCCATTGCTCTCTGTTACCCATTGCTCTCTGTTACCCATTGGCCATTGCTCTCTGTTACCCATTGCTCTGTTACCCATTGGCCACTGTTCTCTGTTACCCATTGGCCATTGCTCTGCCACCCATTGGCCATTGCTCTGCCACCCATTGGCCATTGCTCTGCCACCCATTATGTAAAGGGATATTTTTACAGCTTGGGAGACTCAGAAAAGTGTGACGGTATTACTTCAAATGAATGTTATGCAGTGCATAAAACAGCATTAAAAGCTGCCTTAGTGGCTGAAAGACATTTAATTAAACTCGGAGAAATAAGGCCACTGAGACACACACCTGGGTGCCAAGATATCATGACTTAGCACCTCAGCAACAGGTGAATTTCTGGTGATAAGTGTAGAAAAAACGTAGGGCACTTTTACGAGGAATGAGGAGGAAAAGGGGCACTGAAATGGCTCATCGTGGGATATACATTGGAATAATAACAGGGAGGGAAAGAATGTTTCTTTTGTAACGAAAATACCAGAGTCCACAGCGCAGGACTGAAAAGAGTAAGGGGGGAAAAGAAACACAAGAAGTAACAACTATGAGACACCCAAGTTCGAGTTTTAAGAGTCGACAGATTTCTCTCACCTTCCAAAACGTCGAGTGGGACTCGGAGAGGAATTTGGTGTGACGCCACCTTTGGGTATCAGAATCGGCTGGGATGATGAGAAGTACTGCTGCGAAAGAAAGGCGGCATTTATTAACCCACTGGTGGCAAGCCGCTACCCCCTCACCCGCCTTTGTCCACCCCAGCGACAACCCCTCCCCCACCCATTGCCATCTGCGCCAGTTAACCCTGCCTTGCTCGATCCTCAGCAACATAGAAACCTAGGAGCAGGAGTAGGCCATTCGGCCCCTCGAGCCTGTTCCGCCACTCAATGAGATCATGGCTGATCATCCAAATTCAGTACCCTGTCCCTGCCTTCTCCCCATATCCCTTGATCCCTTTAGCCTTAAGAAATATATCTAACGCCTTCTTGAATATATTTAATAGGTTGGCCTCAACTGCCCTGTGTGATAGAGAATTCCACAGGTTCACCACTCTCTGGGTGAAGAAATTCCTCCTCATCTCTGTCCTAAATGGCTTACCCCTTATCCTTAGACTGTGACCCCTGGTTCTGGTCTCCCCCGCCATCGGGAACATCCTTCCTGCATCTAGTCCTGTTAGAATTTTATAAGTTTCAATGAGATCCCCTCTCATTCTTCTAAACTCTAGCGAATATAAGCCTAATTGACTCAATCTTGCTTCATACGTCATTCCTGCCATCCCAGCTTGGGTTGGAGATTAACGTGAGGCGGTCAGACTGTCACTGTCGATTTCAAAACGGAGCAGGAAGGTGTGCACCTCAGCAAGAAGGAGTCGCAGCAGTGGCAGAACTTCTGGAGGCCACGGGGAGGGGGTTTGTGACTTGGCGGCTTGAACTGCCCGAAATATTTGGCACCCTTAATACGGTTTAAGTGCCGCCTTTGTAATTGACGTCGATGTCAATGGGTAACCGTTAGTGGCCTTTTCCCCCAATATAGGCAGCTGTCAAGGATAAGCAGACGGTTTAAGCAGTGGGGACTGTACGTGAAACTGTAGATGCAAACCCGCCTCCCACCACTAGATGGCACACCGCATTTCCACAGCAGTGCATTGCCCTGCCACACTGCACACTGCTGAATAAAGTGCACCTTCTCTCAACTCGACAGGTTCTTCAACTGTGAAATACTGCAACAACACTAAATGCTTTCCACACACCAACTGGAGAATCACAGTTTCCCGAAGCTGACAATTTAAAGTGATTCAGACCCGGCCGGCCGGTGATTCCCCAGGGGTCAGATTCCTGACCACTGCAGCGTGAGGTGAAAGACTATTCAATCCCAAATATATGGTGCAGCTCAAACTAAACTAAGTGGGAATGGTAGCAGAGTGGAAATGTCACTGGGCTAGTAATCCAGAGGCGCGAGTTCAAATCCCACCACGGCAGCTGGGGAATTTAAATTCAATGAATTAAATAAATCTGGAATGGTAACCATGAAACTATCGGATTGTCATAAAATCTGCCGCCCTTTCCCGGTCTGGCCTATGTGTGACTCCAGACCCACAGCAATGTGGTTGCCCTTTAACTGCCCTCTGAAATGGCCCAGCAAGTCACTCAGTTGTAACAAACCGCTACGAAACACAGTAAGAAAGAAACCAGGCGGACCACCCGGCATCGACATCGGCACAGTCGGCTCTGCAAAGTCCTGCTCGCCAACATCTGGGAGAGCTGTCCCACAGACTAGTCAAGCAACAGCCTGCCAGTCATACTCTCAGAGTCATACCTTCTTACACCAAGGCTTCCAAACCCACAACTGCAGTTTGCAAATTCCCAGCGTCAATCTACAATATCACAGGCCCTTTGCAACCTCACGCACCCTCTTTGCTAAAAGCGGCAGAAAGACAAATATCTTGCAAGAGCAATCAATCAGCTGCTTGCTTCTAAGTTGCACTGAGACAATGCAGTGCTCCCTCAGTACTGCCCCTCCGACAGTGCGGCGCTCCCTCAGTACTGACCCTCCGACAGTGCGGTGCTCCCTCAGTACTGCCCCTCCGACAGTGCGACGCTCCCTCAGTACTGCCCCTCCGACAGTGCGACGCTCCCTCAGTACTGCCCCTCTGACAATGCGGCGCTCCCTCAGTACTGCCCCTCCGACAGTGCGGCGCTCCCTCAGTACCGCCCCTCCGACAGTGCGGTGCTCCCTCAGTACTGCCCCTCCGACAGTGCGGCGCTCCCTCAGTACTGCCCCTCCGACAGTGCGGTGCTCCCTCAGTACTGCCCCTCCGACAGTGCGACGCTCCCTCAGTACTGCCCCTCCGACAGTGCGACGCTCCCTCAGTACTGCCCCTCTGACAATGCGGCGCTCCCTCAGTACTGCCCCTCCGACAGTGCGGCGCTCCCTCAGTACTGCCCCTCCGACAGTGCGGCGCTCCCTCAGTACTGACCCTCCGACAGTGCGACGCTCCCTCAGTACTGCCCCTCTGACAGTGCGGCGCTCCCTCAGTACTGCCCCTCCGACAGTGCGGCGCTCCCTCAGTACTGCCCCTCCGACAGTGCGACGCTGCCTCAGTACTGACCCTCCGACAGTGCGACGCTCCCTCAGTACTGCCCCTCTGACAGTGCGGCGCTCCCTCAGTACTGCCCCTCCGACAGTGCGGCGCTCCCCTCAGTACTGCCCCTCCGACAGTGCGGCGCTCCCTCAGTACTGCCCCTCCGACAGTGCGGTGCTCCCTCAGTACTGCCCCTCCGACAGTGCGGCGCTCCCTCAGTACTGCCCCTCCGACGCTCCCTCAGTACTGCCCCTCCCCGACGCTCCCTCAGTACTGCCCCTCCGACAGTGCGGCAGTCCCTCAGTACTGACCCTCCGACAGTGCGGTGCTCCCTCAGTACTGACCCTCCGACAGTGCGGTGCTCCCTCAGTACTGCCCCTCCGACAGTGCGGCGCTCCCTCAGTACTGCCCCGCCAACAGTGCTGCGCTCCCTCAGTACTGCCCCTCCGACAGTGCGGCGCTCCCTCAGTACTGCCCCTCCGACAGTGCGGCGCTCCCTCAGTACTGCCCCTCCGACAGTGCCGCGCTCCCTCAGTACTGCCCCTGACAGTGCGGCGCTCCCTCAGTACTGCCCCTCCGACAGTGCGGCGCTCCCTCAGTACTGCCCCTCCGACAGTGCGGCGCTCCCTCAGTACTGCCCCTCCGACAGTGCGGCGCTCCCTCAGTACTGCCCCTCCGACAGTGCCGCGCTCCCTCAGTACTGCCCCTGACAGTGCGGCGCTCCCTCAGTACTGCCCCTCTGACAGTGCCGCGCTCCCTCAGTACTGCCCCTGACAGTGCGGCGCTCCCTCAGTACTGCCCCTCCGACAGTGCGGCGCTCCCTCAGTACTGCCCCTCCGACAGTGCGGCGCTCCCTCAGTACTGCCCCGCCGACAGTGCGGCGCTCCCTCAGTACTGCCCCTCCGACAGTGCGGCGCTCCCTCAGTACTGCACTGGGAGTGTCGGCCTGGATTACGTGCTCAAGTCCCTGGAGTGGGGCTTGAACCCACAGCCTTCTGACTCAAGAGGCGAGAGTGCGACCCAAATGCAATCATCCCTTCTGTCAGACATCTCAAAGTAGGCAAAGTTTGCAAACAAGGAGATTTATCACATCCCCGACGGCAACCCCAAACCATCACAAGCCCCTTCCAATCTCACGCGGCCTTTTGTAAATGCTGCGAGGAACCCAGCAAGCCCGCGCTGCAAACTGCCAAGCCTCAACCATAGATCCAGCGGCCGCCTGCTGTACCTTGCCAATCCGTGTCGGAGAAGGAGAAGGGGAGAGGGGGAAAATATCGTCCCTCGGCAGCGTCAGAATCCGGTTGTCTTGCTCAGCAGTCACCATCTGGTCGCACTGCCAAAGAAAGATTAGCACCAGGTAACCAGATTGAATATCCCCAGGCCCGTCGTTCAGGCAAATCCACATCGCTGCGCGACAAAACACAGTCTGATCGTGCCATTCAATTGGCACAGTCGGCTCGCCGTCACCCTTTGCACCTGGTGGGTTTTATTGGGGGGGGGGGGGGGGGGTGAAGAGACAGCGAGGAACGCAGAAAAAAGTAAACACTTTACAATGGGGCAGCGACTTCAGGCCAGCTAGAGGAAACCCCCCCCCATCCCCGCACCACCAAAGAGACGCCCACCAGCTCCGTATGCTGCAAACCCAGCAAGTGGGCCTGGTTCACAGAGGCAGGCTGCTCATGGCACCCGCCGCATTCAGTAAATCCTCACTGGGATATACCGGGGGGGGGCTAAACGGGTTAAATTATGAATTAAATTAAAGTAAGTTAAATTACAGGTTGCATAGACTGGGCTTGTGTTCCCTCGAGTTTAGAAGATTAAGGGGTGATCTAATCGAGGTGTTTAAGATGATTAAAGGAGTTGATCGGGTGGAGAGAGAGAAACTGTTTCCTCTGTGGGGGGGGGGGGGGGGGGGGGGAGTCCAGAACAAGGGGGCAGAACCTTAAAATTAGAGCCAGGCCGTTCAGGGGTGAGGTCAGGAAGCACTTCTTCACACAAAGGGTGGTGGAAATCTGGAACTCTCCCCCCCTACAAGCTGTCGATGCTGGGGGGGGGGGTCAATTAAAAATTCCAAAACTGAGATTGTTAGGTTTTGGTTGGGTAGGGTATTAAGGGTTACGGAACCAGGGCGGGTAGATGGAGTAAAGATACAGATCAGCCCTGATCTGATTGAATGGTGGGAACAGGCTCGAGGGGCTGAATGGCCTCCTCCTGTTCCTATGTTCATGTCAGTGGCTGCCTGGGAGTGACTTGTGTGCCGAGTGCATCCAACCTGCAGCTCTGCTTTGGAGGTGAAAACACAACATCTTGAAAACAAAAACAAAAAAAATCACTTGGTGTTTTCTACAAAAACGCAGCCAGCTCTCCACTTCGGTTCTCGTCAGCCCGCGAACGTCCGCTAATTCACTTTCAACAGGCGGAAAATCCCGGCCATATTCTCTCCCCGGCCCCCTCTCCCCCAGCACACAAAGGGGAAGTACATTGAATCTAATGGTCCCCCCTCTGGACTGTCCTTCCCCTTCAGGTCACCTTACAAAACAAAAGCACTGTTCAAAATTAAGGATGCGGAAGTGTGTACTTTTACACGGAGTCTACTTCCCCATCTGATACATATTAAACATTTGAGGCCACAAAACCCACACAAGAAGTTCATGAGGTGAAGCTTTGGCGTTACTACAGGAAACTCTTTTTTTATCCGGCACCGACGTGATGCCGGTTTATCAAAAAGTCCGGATTACAGAGCGGTATAGTTAAAGGTACGAGAGCCCCGTACACGGCCACAGATCCAGGCGTCCCTGTTGCATGGCAACAGGTGCAGGAACCCCGGCCACAGATCCAGGCGTCCCTATTGCATGGCAACAGGTGCAGGAACCCCGGTTACACGGCCACAGATCCAGGAATGGCCACTAATATGAAGTAAAACTTACCGGAACCTACTCCTGAATTTTGCCGGTTAACAGAGATTTCCGGTTATTTAGGTGCCAGTAAATCGAGAGTTTCCTGTAGTTAGTAGTTACTTAGCCTGGTTAGGGTGCGAAGTACTCACCAGCGTGAAGGCGTCCTCCCACGAGCAGCTCATCTGCATGGCTGTGTGTATCCCTCTTAACAAAGATGGAAGAGGGGAAAAATACAAATCAGACACCAGAACCACGCGCCCCGCCGACCCCCCCCCAACCGAGGGCAACACATTCCCCCGACTCCCGAGATAAAGACGGCGTTTATTTCAGCCTGCCTAAGGCGGGCGAGGGAAAACCCTGATCATTTTCTACTTCATACCAGCAGGGCACGATTAGGAGGCGGACGACGCAGTTCAGAGTTTTCCTCTACGGTGCCAAATGGCTTGACCGCGAGCTCGGAAGAGCGGCGCCCGGCGCTATCGCTGAGCCTTCACAAATAGAATGATATGCAGATTAGCAGAAGGATCTGCAGATGGCGTCGGGTGAAGCAGGGTGGGAGGAGGTGCATGTGGAGCACGGACCGGTTGGGCTGAATGGCTGGTTTCTGTGCTGTAAATTCTGGGTCATTAATGCAATTCATAGACACTATCCAATGTGGGGGGGGGGGGGGGGGGGGGGCGGTGAACAGAGGTAGGTTGTGAGCTATGAACGCGCGCTCACTGGGAATTTAATGAGATTTAGTAAAGGTGCAACTATTTTAAAAATCCCAAACCAGACAGACAGAGAGTACAAAATAACAGAAAACGCTGGACAAACTCAGCAGGCCAGGGCAGCACCCAGGGAGAGAGAAACAGAGTCAATGTTTCAGGTCGAGGACCTTTCGTCAGAACTGGAAAAAAAGCAGGTTTAGGGGCTGGGAAAAGGGGGAGGGGATGAAAGAACAAAAGGGAAGGTCAGTGCTAGGATAGAAAGCGGGAGAGATTAAGAGACATTAAGAGATATTCAAGGCGGGCGGAGGTGGTAATAGGACAGGTTAAGAAACAAAGGATGGCTCTAGGTGGGGTGTGAATTGCGCTGGCAGAACGAAGGACAGCTGCCATGTGGGAGGGAAGAAGAAAAAAAAAAGCCAAACAAAAATTGTGGATAAAAAAAATGGCCCAAAAACTCGGGTCCCAACGGGTGGGTCCGCACGAGGTACTCACCCGTAGGCCCAACGAAAGTGCCGGTTTCCTGCATGCACGGGAAACCGGCACTTCCGTTCCCCTGAAAGAAGGGGTTCAGAGGTGGAACGCGTGCGCCAGAGAGGCAGCGCGTGCGCATCGAACTTACGGTCTTTTTGCAGGTTTTCCCGGGAGGGTAAGTCTCCAGGAGCTACGCTTGTAAAAAGCAGGCGCAAGGCCTGCTTTTAACAAGGTAAGTGGTGAATTAATTAAAATTAAAACATTTTTTCCCACAGGTTTATTATTTTTATTTTAAATACTTTAAAGAAAGGTAAGTTTATTTTTAGCCCCGTTAGAAAATGTAATTAATTTTTTCAAAAATTTTAATTATTGTTTAAAATAGTTACTTCATGTAATTTATAGTTATTTTAAAAATGTGATTTAAAAAAAAAATTTATTTGAAGATTTAGTGATGTTTTGGGGCTTATAGTATTTATAGGTTTGACAGGTCAACTTATGAATGAAGCATTCCCTGCTACCATTGGCTCTCCCTGGCCCACGTGATCCCAGGGGACGCTTTGAACTAACTGCGCCCCTGGGATACGCAAGCACTGCGTGCCGGCAGTTGAAGGAGGCCCAGGATCGGAATCCCACGCGGGCCCACAGCTCAACGGCCGGCGCGCTAGGTAAGTGCAGGTCGGGGGCTTGCACCTGCGGGAAGCCCCCGACCCGAATTTCTGGGTACAGGAAACTTTGTGCTATCCGGCACCCACGGGACCGAGCTGCTGCCGTTGCCTCAAAACTGCCGTACTCTCCAGAGTTAATGTTGAGAGATACAGAGATTCTTATCTCCGTATTTGACAACAAACACTGTTGCTTAGCAACAGCTTCTAAACACTCGGGTGTGGCCTGCAAGCTCTGTAGCTGAAGCTGTTGCTATAGCTACAGACCTTGCACAGCTTGACTGTTCAAACAAAGCAAAAAAAAAAGAATAAAAAACGGCTGCTGATTTTTGCCGGTTGCTCCAGATTGCTGGATAGCTCACCTCCTGATAGCACAAAGTTTCCTGTATATATATGTGATGGGGCCGAGGTTATGATCTGAAATTGTTGTACTCTCTGTTCAACATAGAGTTCAAGTGGGATCACAGCGAGTGCAGGTTTCACCTTCACCGACTAAAACTAATTGAAAATCTCAGTCATCACGCTAACTAATTCCTCCTCGTGATAACTGGACTGGAATGCTGTCAGATAGCTCCAGACACACCGCTCAAACCCCTCACCCCCAAACCAACTTCCCGACAGAGGCTGGAAGAGACATCGGGCTGCAGCGTTCTCAGACGGGCAACCACATCACTGAACAACAGATGTTATCAGTGTGCCAATCAGCCTGTGCTCACTTTAGAGACAAGCAGCTGGCTTCAAGTATATTGCACGACTACATGTCTCGGTGTGGATTTTTTTTGTCGAAAGGTAATTCCCTTTCGCATCAGTGGAGCTTGAATTTCATGCTGGCGCATTAGAGGGAGTTTCACAACAAAATGATCAGACTGTTCCCTCCAGCCATTCTGAAATGTAATGTGATTACACTGGAGAGGAGATTTACGAGGATGTTTCCTGGGCTGGGAATTTTAGCTGTGAGGAAAGATTGGAGAGGCTGGGGTCGTTTGCTTTGGAACAGAGGGGCTGAGGGGAGACTTGACTGAGGTGTATAAGATTATGGTCTACAGAGCAGTAGTGATACCCGCCCTGCTGTATGCCTCAGAGACATGGACCATGTACAGCAGGCACCTCAAAGCACTGGAGAGGTAGCACCAACGCTGCCTCCGCAAGATCCTGCAAATCCATTGGCAGGATAGGCGCACCAACGTCAGTGTTCTCGCTCAGGCCAACATCCCCAGCATCGAAGCTTTGACCACGCTCGATCAGCTCCGATGGACGGGCTACATCGTCCGCATGCCCGATACGAGACTCCCAAAGCAAGCGCTCTACTTGGAGCTCCGGCACGGCAAGAGAGCTCCAGGTGGGCAGAGGAAACGCTTCAAGGACACCCTCAAAACATTCTTGAAAAAGTGTAACATCCCCACTGACACCTGGGAATCCCTGGCCCAAGACCGCTCAAAGCGGAGGAGAAGCATCCGGGAAGGCGCCGAACACCTCGAGTCTCTTCGCCGGGAGCAAGCGGAAGCCAAGCGCAAACAGCGGAAGGAGCACACGTCAACCCAAGCACCCCACCCACCTGCCCCTTCAACCACCGTCTGCCCCACCTGTGACAGAGACTGTAGGTCCCGCATTGGACTCATCCGTCACCTGCGAACTCATTTTTAGCATGGAAGCAAGTCATCCTCGGTTCCGTGGGACTGCCTAAGAAGCAGTATAAAATTATGAGGGGCCTGGATAGAGTGGATTGGAAGGACTTATTTCCCTTAGCAGAGCGGGCAATAACCAGGGGGCATAGATTTAAAGTAATTGGTAGAAGAATTAGAGGAGAACTTTTTTCACCCAGAGGGTGGTGGGGGTCTGGAACTCACGGCCTGAAAGGGTGGTAGAGGCAGAGACCCTCATCACATTTAAAAAGTACTTGGATATGCACTTGAAGTGCTGTAACCTACAGGGCTACGGACCAAGAGCTGGAAAGTGGGATTAGGGTGGAGAGCTCTTTGTCGGCTGGCACGGACACGCTGGGGCGAATGAGCCTCCTTCCGTGCCGTAAATTTCTATAATTCCATGATTAAAAAGGCACGGAGAAACACCAATACCGATTCTCTGACAATTCGACACAATACATCCATTGAATAAGGCAACCAGAAACCCCACTCCCCCCAAAACAAACTCTAACCAGAAACTCGGACACTGTGAACATCAACATTCAAAAACTTCAACCCACCGTAATTCTCACTTTCACGGTGTACTTTTCCCCAACCGTTTCCCATTTTAACTGGCACATCCCTATCGGCTGTTACACTGCTTCCCCCAATCATTGTAATACTTAAACTGCAGCTCTCCCACAAGCCTGCCTCCTCTCGCCTTGAACCTATCTGCTGGAGTCCCTCCAATTTTAAGTCAACAGTGGGAGTGGAAGTTACCTTCTCAAGTATCAGAGTGCGGGAGGAGCGGAGCGGAGCGACAACTGATAGGAAGGCGCTGGTTTGGACCTGCTGCCTGGTGCAAAGTCTGTGGAGAAACTGCTACACCTGGAGGGAAAGCGGAGCAAGGATCTGACCCACGTACAAGATAAACCACCCCCCACCGCCCCCGGCCACCTCCAAACAGGGAGGCGAGTATATACAGTACTTCCCGCTTAGTAACGGTGCTCCCCGTGTTGCTGAGATTACAGACACCACGACGAGCCCAGCTTCAATCTCAGTCTGTACTGAGCCAGGGCAGCAGTAGAGACCCGAGGTTAGGGAAGGTGAAGAACAAAAAGCAGCCCGCTGGGTCTCACCGTCAAGGGTCTCACTTGAAGAATGTCTACTTGGGTAAGGTATTTAATTGATGATTTAATTTCATTTATTTCACGCGAGTTGTTGTGATCTGGAACGCGCTGCCTGAAAGGGCGGTGGAAGCAGATTCAATAATAACTTTCAAAAGGGGAATCGGAGAAATACTTGAAGGGGAAAAATTTGCAGGGCTGTGGGGAAAGAGCAGGGGGGCGTGGATCTAATCGGAGAGCTCGTTCAAAGAACCGGCACAGGCACGATGGGCCGAACGGCCTCTTCCTGGGCCATATCATTCTATGACCAGAGAAGCCTTAACCCCCAGGGGTGGAGGGACGAAAACCGAGGAAGCGGGAACGGAGACGAGCACGAATTACAGTCGCGACACCGCTAAAGGCGCCCTCAGCAACCGAGGGTTTACACGAACCGGGCAGAGGGTGGAAAGCTCCAAGTGCCACACTCACCTTTCGTGTGCAGTCTCCCGATTCATCACATCCATGCTCTCCTCCTGAAATGTAAAAAAAAAAAGCGACTGCCTTTTACACCTGCGTGCAGTAACCGGCAGCGACCTCTGCCACAGGAGGCATCCCACTTGCAGCAGGGTGGCGGACAGATCCAAGTGGCGACTGAAGTGTGGTTCATTTTGGGTTTTTTGCACTGGACGTGCATCCAAGCCCAATGCCCAGCGCTGCCCTCGGTCTCACCCCTCTTGCCTGACCCAAGCCCCCTGCCCATGAAAGCTGCCCTGCCCATGAAAGTGCCGAGCTAATAACGTCCATCTGTAGCTTGTAACATAGCACGCACTCTGCAGTGTGTCATTACCCAAGAAACTGTGCGATCCCCTTTTTCTTAGAAACAGAGAAAAATAGGAGCAGGAGTCGGCCATTCGGCCCTGCTCTGCCATTCAACACGATCATGGCTGATCCTCGATCTCAATCCCATATTCCCGCTCTCTCCTCATACCCCTTGATGCCTTTTGTGTCTAGAAATCGATCTATCTCCTTCTTAAATATATTCAGTGACTTGGCCTCCACAGCCTTCTGTGGTAGAGAATTCCACAGGTTCACCACCCTCTGAGTGAAGACATTTCTCCTCATCTCAGTCCTAAATGTCCTACCCCGTATCCTGAGACTGTGACCCCTGGTTCTAGACCCCCCCAGCCAGGGGAAACATCCTCCCTGCATCCAGTCTGTCTAGCCCTGTCAGAATTTTATACGTTTCAATGAGAGCCCCTCTCATTCTTCTAAACTCTAGTGAATACAGGCCTAGTCGACCCAATCTCTCCTCATAAGACAGTCCTGCCATCCCAGGAATCAGTCTGGTGAACCTTCGCTGCACTCCCTCTATGGCAAGTACTGTATATCCTTTCTTAGGTAAGGAGACTAAAACTGCGCACAGTACTCCAGGTGTGGTCTCTTCTTCATTTTTCTTCTTCGACATATCAAAACAGTAACAAAATAGGTTTCCATTAGACTCTCCTCATCATTATAGCATTAACCCGGCAAGCAGGTATGCTACAGGTTATAGACAATGTGTGAATGCGCTCTGTGTTATAAATCTCATCATTATAAAGAAACGACTCATGAAATAACGCTGGACGGCCAGCTGGTGGCGCCGTCCAAGGAGTATAAATACTCGGGCGTGGGGCCAGCTTGCCATGGGACATTTTGTAAGACAAGGAACTAGTGAAGTACAACTAGACCTCCATGTTCTGAAACAAGTTGATTAAAGTCTTGCTTTGTACTCCAACCAAGTGCGTAGTGAGTTTTATTATGCCACTCTGCAAAATAAATTTTCCAGAGGAACACCACGCAGGATATCAACGGAGAATTAACCTCCGTCTCCCGAAGCTGTGGCCATTCCGAGTTTCACCACTGATTTAAAGGCTGTCGGAATCTCGACCTGCAAAAACCTTGCTGTTCTTTAATGTTAATACAACGAAAAGCTAGAAAAGTAATAAACCTTGTTTTGAGTCTTACCTCTGATTACCCTAAAGAGTTAAGAGAGAGTTAAAACAAACACCTTACAGATTATGGCATCCGAAAAGGGACCTGGAAGTGGTATTATCATCAGTCACGCGCAGATGTCAATGAATAAAGAGGAATTTCTGGCTCGTGACTAGTGAAGCAACAGTAACTAGGTTTCTGGCTAGTGCAGTGACCGTAGGACTCTCCGGCTAGAGTAACTTGTATTTATTTAGCGCCTTTAACGTAGTAAAACGTCCCGAGGCGCTGCACAGGAGTGTTAGAAGATAAAAATTTGACACCGAGCCACCTGAGGAGAAATTAGGGCAGGTGACCAAAAGCTTGGTCAAAGAGGTCGGTTTTAAGGAGCGTCTTAAAGGAGGAGAGAGAGGTAGCGAGACGGAGAGGTTTAGGCAGGGAATTCCAGAGCTTAGGGCCCAGGCAACAGAAGGCACGGCCACCAATGGTTGAGTGATTATAATCAGTGATGATCAAGAGGGCTGAATTAGAGGAGTGCAGAGATCTCGGGGTGGGGGGTTGTGGGGCTGGAGGAGATTACAGAGATAGGGAGGGGTGAGGCCATGGAGGGATTTGAAAACAAGGATGAGAATTTTGAAAATCGAGGCGCTGCTTAACTGGGAGCCAATGTAGGTCAGCGAGCACAGGCGGGTGATGGGAGAACGGGACTTGGTGCGAGTTAAGACACAGGCAGCCGAGTTTTGGATGACCTCAAGTTTACGGAGGGTGGAATGTGGGAGGCCAGCCAGGAGTGCGTTGGAATAGTCAAGTCTAGAGGTAACAAAGGCATGGATGAGGGTTTCAGCAGCAGATGAGCTGAGGCAGGGGCGGAGACGGGCGATGTTACGGTGGCGGAAATAGGCGGTCTTTGTTATGCCGCTGATATGTAGTCGGAAGCTCATTTCAGGGTCAAATATGACACCAAAGTTGCGAACAGTGTGGTTCAGCCTCAGACAGATGCTAGGGAGAGGGATGGAGTCGGTGGCTAGGGAATAGAGCTGGTGACGGCGACCTAAAACAATGGCTTTGGTCTTCCCAATATTTAATTGGAAGTCGGACAAGCAGTCTGACAATTTAGAGACAGTGGAAGGATTGAGAGGAGTGGTGGTGAGGTAAAGCTGGGTGCCGTCTGCGTAACAGAAATAGGAGCAACAGTAACAGTATTATTGAATAATTGGTAGACTTTCGATTTCACCAATACATTGACTTATGTTTGTGACTGATTTTCCCTCTAACTGGCCCTTCTCAACACATATAGGAGAATTAGGGGAGGTGACCAAAGGCATGGAGGTTTCTGAGAGTGGGGAAAGGGAGCAGCAAGGTAGAGTGGTTTATGGACAGAGCTGGAGAATGTAGGGTCGAGACGGCTGAAGACTCTACCGCAGATGGCCAAACAGAGGGAGACGGGATGCACAAGAGGCCAGAGTTGAAAGAGCAGAGGGTGCTGGGAACATAGTCACACCCGAGCTCCTTGCCAAAAGAATGAAATCCTGTCACAGTTTATTTACAGGATCATCACCGGGGAGTGGAAGCATTGATGTTACCAGACTGGTGATCCAGAGGCCTGGACTAATGATCCGGAGACGCGAGTTCAAATCCCACCACGGCAGCTGGGAAATTTAAATTCAATTCATTAAATAAATCTGGAATTATAAAGCTAGTAATGGTGACCATGAAACTACTGGATTGTCAAAAACCCATCTGGTTCACGAATGTCCTTTTGGGGAGGAAATCTACTGTCCTTTCCCGGTCTGGCCTATATGTGACTCCAGACCCACAGCAATGTGGTTGACTCTTGACTGCTCCTCTGAAATGGCCCAGCAAGCCACTCAATTGTGTTCAAGGCGGCAGCTCACCTTCTCGAAGGAAAATAGGGATGGACAATAAATACTGGCCTTGCAGGGGATGCCCACATCCCATGAACACATTTAAAAAAAAATCTCTTCCTATCCAGGCAGGGACAGCAAACCATGCCTTCGGTCATTTGCCAGCCTTTGTTTTGCATAGGAACAAAATACCCGCCGTCCTCACAAACTCGTGTTGCCTCTGGAAGTACTGTTGCGCACAGGTCGGAGAGCGGCGGGAGCAATTTGAGGCGATGAATTAACAGAATCGCGCGACAAGCATATCACACAACATTAAAGCTCACAAGCTTAACCGTACGTTCCCCTGCAGGGTACCAACACACCAAATACGCTGCCCCTTTGTAAGTACATTAGAAATTGTCCCTTTTTTTGGGGTGAGGCAGTGTCGCGGGGTGCAGCACTGGGGGTTCGCCTCCGGGTGTGCATCAACCCCAGGGCGACAGCGTGGCTGTCCCGCATCTCGCTCTGAGGGAGATCTTTTACTGACCAAGGGTTAAGGCGTGTACGAGAGGGAATAGAGATCAATTCTTGTGCGACGCAATGGGGATGTGTGCAGAGGTCAGTTAGCCCACAGCAAAGGCGCTGATGCATTTAAGGGGATGGTAGATAAGTACATGAGGAAGAAAGGAATAGAAGGTTATGCTGATGGGGTGAGGTGAAGTGGGGTGGGAGCAGAAATGCCGGCATGGACCAGTTGAGCCGAATGGCCTGTTTCTGTGCTATAATTCTATGTAATTAAGTGTTTGCCACCACCAATCACATCACAGGGAATAGCAAGAGGGAAGAAACAGTCTGTTCCAGTTTGACAGTGCTTTTGTTGGACAGAATATAAGATAGAGAAACATAGATAAATAGGAGCAGGAGTAGGCCATTCGGCCCTTCAATATGATCATGGCTGATCCTCTATCTCAATACCATATTCCCGGTCTCTCCCCCATACCCCTCGACGCCTTTTGTGTCTAGAAATCGATCTATCACCTTCTTAAATATATTCAGTGACTTGGCCTCCACAGCCTTCTGTGGTAGAAAATTCCACAGGTTCACCACCCTCTGAGTGAAGACATTTCTCCTCATCTCAGGCCTAAATGTCCTACCCCGTATCCTGAGACTGTGACCCCTGGTTCTAGAGCCCCCCCAGCCAGGGGAAACATCCTCCCTGCATCCAGTCTGTCTAGCCCTGTCAGAATTTTATACGTTTCAATGAGATCCCCTCTCATTATTCTAAACTCTAGTGAATACAGGCCTAGTCGACCCAATCTCTCCTCATACGACAGTCCTGCCATCCCAGGAATCAGTCTGGTGAACCTTCGCTGCACTCCCTCTATGGCAAGTATATCCTTTCTTAGTCACTAATAAATCCAATCGGGAATTCAGAAGAAACTTCTTTCCCCAGAGAGTGGCGAGAATGTGGAACTCGCTCCCACAGGGGAGTAGTTGAGGCGACGAGCAGAGATGCATTTAAGGGGAAGCTAGATAAACACACGAGGGAGAAAGGAGTAGAAGGGCATGCTGATTGGATGAGATGAAGAGGCGGCTGGTGTGCAGCATAAACACCGGCATGGGCCAGTTGGGCCGAATGGCCTGTTTCTGTGCGGTATATTCGATGTAATATATCTGGTGACAATACCACTCCCATATGGTTAAGCAGTTGACCCAGAGGGACAATTAGCGCGGGACATCTGGGCACTAGACCTCAACAGGGGAACACCGGCACAACATATTCGAGTGAGTTTAACTGCGCCGTACACCACGAGGCAAGCCTTACCTGCCTAATCTGGTCAATCCGGCTGCTGAAGGTTCGGAATGGTGATAACGGGAAAGACTGGAGAGAGGCGGGGGAGGGGAGGAACAAAAAAAATACAAAGCTCGTCATTCAACTCGCTCATTGTGTTACTAATTGGAAGTTGACCTGAATATTTATAGCTTGCATAACCAGCCAAACTGTGGAGTCACTGTTCTGCCTAGCAACAATGAAGTGGGATTTTGAACAGCAAATCCCAGCACAAATAAACTGGTCATAAACACATCAGGTCATTTCCCTTCCTGCGCAGGGCAGACACGTGCCTCAGAGTTCCCAATCTCCCATGTCCCCCAAACTGCCAATCGATGTTGGAGTTGGCCGGGGCGATGCTGGGATGAATTCCCCGTTTTACCTCGAACCCGTGCCCGGAATCCCGACTAAACAATGTCTCGCCTGTTGGAAGGTCTGACTGTAAAGCCCCCCCCCGCCCCCACGCCGTCTCCTTTCTGATTCAGGCACTAGCCAAGTGGGATCGTCGGTCGCATGATTAGCACGTGCCCGTCAGATCGGAGAACCTCGTCCCACGACCGACGCGGAAGGCTGCCCTTACACTTCCACGCCCGCTGAAAGCGTGGGCGAGCTGGAACAACTCCAACCGGTGACGGGGCCAGTAATGCGGCGGTTCGCCAACATCCCACGAATTCCCACACTTACTGTAGCCCGAGCACTGTAACTCGGCATTAAAAAACCCAAAGCCAGTGGAAATGTTGCTTTCCAATGACACCCAAGTGTAAATCGCTTTCCTATTGCGACTCAGCTAAAGGCCTGGGGTTTGTCGAGCTCTGCCCCCTATAGTCCCGAAACTTAAGTCCAGAGGTGCCAGCTACTATGGCTGCTCTCAGCGCCAATGTTTCTTCAAAAATGTGCCCGTGGGACACTATCAAAAGTTGGGGTTTTTTTTTATGGGGGGGGTAATTTGCATCAGCCAGTTCCCTGGATTTAACCCTTTCTTGCTGACGAGGCAGTGCTTAATGCTTCTCTGTACAATACAATATTTGAAAGCCGGGACCCTAAAAGGTCAGGCGAGGGTCCAGCTGAGCAACAACAACCTACAGTTACACTGCACTTTTAACGTAGTAAAACGTCCCAAGGGGCGATTCTCAAACTAAATTTGGCACCGAGCTGCACGAGATGATATTAGGGCAGGTGACCTAAAGCTTGGTCAAAGAGGTCGGTTTTAAGGAGAGTCTTAAAGGAGGAGAGAGAGGCGGAGAGGTTTAGGGAGGGAAGTCCAGAGCTTAGGGCCCGGGCAGCTGAAGGCACGGCCACCAATGGTGGAGCGATTATAATCAGGGGATACGCAAGAGGCCCGAATTGGAGGAGCGCAGAGTAGGGCTGGAGGAGGTTACAGAGGCAACAACAACTTGCATTTATATAGCGCCTTTAAATGGAGTAAAATGTCCCACGGCACAGTTCCATGGGCACCAAGAGGCTCTTTGGTACCTTACCTAATTCCTCACACATGCTGATAGGCATTAGGGCATGGGAACTCTGGCTGATATTTGCTCTCTCCAGCAATTGTAGTTCTCCAACAATTGCCCCCCCCGGATGAAACCAACTAACTTGGAAGGGTGGGGAAAACAACCCAAGGAGCCTTGATGATAGAGAGGGCTGACCCACACCGACTGGGTGATGGCTTTAATCAATCAGCCATTGGGTTAGGGCGAAGAGAAGAGAGGGAGAGGAAATTAGTCAATATTTCTGCTGCTTCCGGTGACTCCTGGTGGAAAATGCACCTGGGCGGATGCCAGGCAGCTGAAGGCACGGCTGCCAATGGCGGAGCGATGGAAATCGGGGGATGCGCAAGAGGCCAGAATTGGAGGAGCGCAGAGATCTCGTAGGGTTGTGAGGCGGGAGGAGGTTACGGAGATAGGGAGAGTGCGCGGCCATGGAGGGATTAGAAAGCAAGGATGAGAATTTTAAAGTGGAGGTGTTGCAATAATAATAGTACATGGTGCTTTCCAAGTTGTAATGCTCCTGCCCTTACAGAACACAATCCTTCAACACCAGCACAGGAGGTCTACCAGCGTTTGAACGTTTTGCACACGGGCGGCCAGTGCCTCCTACATGCAGGTGTGCCAATGGTGTGCCCAATGAGAAGGATGTAGAGCCTGGCATTTGCTGAAAGGGGTTGGGGGGGGTTGGAGGAAAAAACAAAGAGGAATCCCAGAGAATCGGCCTCCAACAACCTTTGCACCTCTCTCAGTACCGGCCACTTCGTAAACGCTGATGTGGGGGCCGACCACAGACGGGATTTGGCTCTCGGACACGCTAAAGAACAACGAAAGAAAGACTCGCATTTCTCCAGCACCTTTCACCACCTCGGGACGTCCCAAAGAGCTTTACAGCCAATGAAGTACTTTTGGAACTGGAGTCACTGTTGTAATGTAGAAAACGCGGCAGCCAATTTGCACACAGCAAGCTCCCACAAACAGCAATGTGATCATGACCAGACAATCTGTTTTGGTGATGTCGGTTGAGGGATATACATTGGCCCCAGGACACCGGGGAGAAATCCCCCTGCTCTTCAAAATAGTAGTCGCGGGATCTTTACATCCACCTGAGAGAGCAGACGGGGCCTCGGTTTAACGTCGGCACCTCCGACAGTGCGGCCCTCCCTCAGTACTGCCCCTCCGACAGTGCAGCGCTCCCTCAGTACTGCCCCTCCGACAGTGCAGCGCTCCCTCAGTACCGCCCCTCTGACAGTGCGGCGCTCCCTCAGTGCGGCGCTTTCTCAGTACTGCACTGGAGCGTCAGCCTAGATTTCTGTGCTCAAGTCTCTGGAGTGCGACTCGAACCCACAACCTTCGGACTCAGAGGCGAGAGAGTGTGCTACCCACCAAGCCACGGCTGACACCATTATCTGAAACAGGACAAGTGTCTGCTCCACAAATGGAGCAATTGGGAATGCATACTGCCCCATGCGGTACTGAGGCATTCAGACCAGGATGATCCCAGCTTCCATCCCTAGGTTGCGCTAGGCTCGCCAAATCTCAGCTGGGGTAGTGTTCGGGATGCAGCAATTGAGCTCACACTGACCTAAGCAATAGAAAAATTCACAGCGCTCCCATTCTTCAGCGCCACCCCACACCCCCACCCTCCACGGAAGACATGTTTGGGGTGGGCGTGAGCCCACAGAAACGGACCCCAGCAAGAGTCAGTGCCTTCAGAAAAGAAGTGGAGAAAAAAAACACTGGTCAGATAGAATCATAGAACGACACAGCACAGGAGGCGGCCATTCGGCCCATCGTGCCTCTTTGAAAGAACTCTCCAATTAGTCCCACTCCTGCTCTTTCCCCACAGCCCTGCAAACATAGAAACATAGAAGATAGGAGCAGGAGTAGGCCATTCGGCCCTTCGAGCCTGCTCCGCCATTCAATGAGATCATGGCTGATCATCCAAATTCAGTACCCTGTCCCTGCCTTCTCCCCATATCCCTTGATCCCTTTAGCCTTAAGAAATATATCCAACTCTTTCTTGAATATATTTAATGAACTGGCCTCCACCGCCCTCTGTGGCAGAGAATTCCACAGGTTCACCACTCGCTGGGTGAAGAAATTCCTCCTCATTTCAGTCCTAAATGGCTTACCCCTTATCCTTAGACTATGACCCCTGGTTCTGGACACCCTGGCCATCAGAAACATCCTTCCTGCATCTAGTCTGTCCAGACCTGACAGAATTTTATAGGTTTCGATGAGATCCCCTCTCATTCTTCTAAACTCCAGCGAGTATAAGCCCAATCGACCCAATCTCTCCTCATACGTCATTCCTGCCATCCCAGGTATCAGCCTGGTGAATCTTCGCTGCACTCCCTCCATGGCAAGAACGTCCTTCCTCAGGTAAGGTGACCAAAACTGCACACAATACTCAAGGTGTGGTCTCACCAAGGCCCTGTACAACTGCAGCAAGACATCCTTGTTCTTGTACTCGAATCCTCTCGCTACAAAGGCCAACATACCATTTGCCTTCTTAACCGCCTGCTGCACCAAGTATTTCTCCTTTTGAAATTACTTCTGAATCTGCTTCCACCGCCCTTTCAGGCAGCACATTCCAGATCTCGTGGATCAGCCACGCTCCCACAAACAGATACATAACCAGATAATCTGTTTTTAGTGCTGTTGATTTGAGTGATAAATGTTGGCCTGGCCCCTGGAGGAACTCCCCTGCTCTTCTTCGAATAGTGCCGTGGGATCTTTTACCCGAGGGCAGACGGGACCTCGGTTTAACGTCCCGTTTGAAAGACGGCAGCGCAGACAGTGCAGCACTCCCTCAGTACTGCGCTGGGAGATTATGTGCTCAAGTCTCTGGAGTGGAGCTTGAATCTACCAGTTACCGACTACAAGAGGCGAGAGTGCTACCCACTCGGCCATGGCTGACACATTCTCTCTCGAATACCATTGAGGGGGCGCCAAGGATGGCATCGATTCCACTGCATTCTTAGACCAGCGAGACATGGGCAATAAATGTTGCCTTCACTCACACCCTGTGAACAAATCATAGAATTATACTGCACAGCAGGAGGCCATTGGGCCCATCGTGCCTGTGCCGGCTCTTTGAACGAGCTCTCCAATTAGTCCCACACTCCCCTGCTCTTTCCCCCCTTCAAGTATTTCTCCAATTCCCCTTTTGAAAGTTACTATTGAATCTGCGGCGCCTTCCAGATCAGAACAAATCGCTGCGTTAAAAAAAAATTCTCATCTCCCCCCCTCTGGTTCCTTTGCCAATTACCTTAAAAATGACCTCAAACAAAAACGATGCAGTTAGTGTTGCACAAGTCAGAAAGGTACGCGTGGGAGCTTAAGCAAAGTCCTAGAATATCTGAAGACAATAAAAAGCGTGGCAAAGCTCCAGCAAGTAATCAGCTCAGTTTGCAGAACGGGACAGTTTGGGAGTATTACATCAGCTTGGCTCAGCAGGTGGTGCGGCCCTGTGGCTCGCAAGGCTTCCAAATTCTCATCCCCGTGTTCAAAAACTCTCCACACCCCTCCCTACGTCTGTCGCCTCCTGCAGGCCTACCAACTCTCCTGGAACTCTGCGCTCCTCCAACACTGGCCTCTCGTGCATTCCCCACTCGCTTCGCCCCCCCCCCCCCCCCCCACCATTGGTGGCCGTGCCTTCAGCTGTCTGGGGCCTGCGCTTTGGAATTCCACTAAACCTCGTCTCGAAGACCCTGCTCGAAACTTAATTGGACCCAGCTTTTGGTCACCTGTCCCAACATCTCCTGGTGTGGCTCGGTGCGGATTTTTTGTCCGATTCCGCTCCTGTGAAGCGCCTTGGGACGTTTTCCCACGTTAACGGGGCAGTATAAATGCAGGCTGCTGCTGCAAAATGAACCTTGAGCACAACATAATTCATTCGGTTACCCCGAAAACCAAAAGCAACATTTCTCAGGGAAAGTTAAACTGAAAATTCCCCGGTTACTGTTTTGAGCAGCAACATTTTTTTTTAAAATTGGTTTGTGTGAAAAGGAAATTTCCAGCCCCGATGCCAACCAAAATATTTAAGTCCGCCTGGCCGCCAAAATGGTGGTGGATTGGAGGCCTGCGTTAAGGGGCGGGGACGAAGTGCCGCGTCGCGTTACTCACCGAGCTCGGGCAGCTGAGGTTCACTGAGGCACTGCTCCTCCGACAGCGCAGAGAGGTCGGCTGAAACACCGGCGACGAGTCGCTGCAAGAAATAAATCGAGATGGAGGTTAGCCAGCGCTTTCACCGAGGACTCGAGGCAGGGCCTCACTGTTTTCAGAGTGGTCAGCGCGCGCCAGCCAAAAAGACAGCTTGCTTGTCTTGGACCAATACAAGTCTTATTTTTCTCACAAATATTTACACGCATCGCACGTACGGGAGAGAAAGACAGGCAGAATAAACAAGTGCGAATACGATGCACAGTAACCTTTCCCAGTTTACTCCACTTTAATCGACACCTTGTGGGTGCTGCCTGATGGCTCTTAATATTGTGAACACACGCTAACACTCTATGCAAAGCTCAGGCACGTATACCGCGTGCATGGAGGGATTGGACTGTTCGCTGCAAGCCCAGTGCGCCAGATTTTTACTCTCTTTCATATAAACTGGTGGATTCATGTTTTGAGAAAATTCCTAAATGTTGTGTCGCCGCTGGCAAAGTCGCTCATCAATTTCAAGTTGCAATCAGAGTGCATCGCCCCTCTCAGTCCGTCAATACTTGACCTATTTTGTAGTCCCACAAATAGGACCCGCACAAGGTCACACAGGCAAGGTGCGATCCGGGACCGTGCAAGGTCGCGGGTACGGTAGCACAGTGGTCATGTTGCTGGACTAGTAATCTCCAGGCAATTCGGGACGGGGCAATCGTGCCAGCGACGCCCACGTCCCGTGAATGAACAAGAAAAAAACCCTCTGATCCTCAGTAAGGCATACCATCTGCCATATGTAACTCACGAAGCAGGGCTGTTCAGTCAAGGAATGTTCCTGGCACGGACTACTGGCAGGAGAACACGCTCGGCAACTCGGGTTCAGAAATGCAACGCCACGCAAGGTCCAGGCCAGCCTCAGCCTCGAGAGCGGCCACTGCACTTGGCCGCAGCGCTCCCGGGCTAAGGCGGCGGAAAAAGTTACGGCAGGATTCCTGCTCCGGATCGCCATCCCGTGATCCCGCCGGAAGTAACGGGCCAGGACAGGACTTGGGCTGGCCGCGCTGCTGCCTGCGGTCCAATAGCCCGTTGACACTCACCGTCGAGGCTCACCCATGAGGAATGGCCAGAGAGCTGCTGGTTTACCGGAGAACTGCACCCTGGAAAGAGACAGCCCCTTCCAAAAAAGAGAGAAAAAAAAAGCCAACAGGGCCTCTGCTCCGCGTCTCCTGTACGGAGGGGACTGAACTGAACAGCTGCCGCATGCACAGCCAGGACTAAATGTTCCAAACGCGGATGCCTCCCGATCAGAATCCAAGACTGGGAGCTGGTGGCAATCGGCCCGATTTCCAATCGGACTGCTCACCGACAATCGCGGACCTAGCAACAGCCAAGTCGCTCCCTGTGTTTGGGGGGGGGGGGGGGGGGGCGGGGGGAAGGGGGAAAGAGAGCTGGGGAGGTGCGGAAAAACTGGCGACAGCGAGTCCAGAAACGACCGCGATTCCGTCTGACGGACGGGCATTTATTCTCCCCAGGTTTCCCTCACGCCACAGCCCGCTGGCGACTCGCCAGCAGCTCTGCCCGCCTGGCTGAACTTCACGTGGCCGTCGAGACAACTGCAACTTGTATTTTCACAGAGCTCAAGTGGAGGTCAGTTCGACCAGCATCAGCGCTGGGTTAGACACGGACATTCACCCGTGGGGCCCTGGGTTCAAACCCACTCAACGGCAACAACTCGCATTCATTCAGAACGTAGTAAAACGCCCCCCAGGGCGCCTCACAGGAGCGTAAATCAAACTAAATTTGACACCGAGCCACAGGAGGAGATATTAGGACAGGTGATCAAAAGCTTAGCTAAAGAGGTAGGTCAAATATTTTCATCTTAAAATACTCCTGTGCGGCGCCTTGGGACGTTTTGCTATGTTAAAGGCGCTGTATAAATACAAGTTGTTGTTGTTTCAAGGCGGAGAGACGGAGAGATTTAGGCAGGGAATTCCAGGGGTTAGGGTCTCAACAGCGGAAGGCACGGCCGCCAATGGCGGAACGAACGAAGAGGGGGGGATGGACAAGAAGCCCGAATCGGAGGAACGCAGAGATCTCGGAAGGGTTGGAGGAGATTAACTAGACGGATGGGACAATGGTTCCCCTTAGGGTCCAATCTGGAGAGTTTGGGCAGGCTCAATCCATTTCCTAATGGAAGGAAACAGAGCTCTAGGCCCAACCAATCTGTGCTGGTGTTAATCCTCCACACAAACAGCAGTCCTAACCTCATGTGCCCACTGTTGTGTATGTAATATGTGTGCTACTTTGAACCTATGGACAGGACTGCACTACTTGTAGGGCGTAGTGATACGCAGTACCACTCCTGGCCATAGGGGTATAAATAGTACTGTGGGTACTGATCTCCCCTCAGTTCCCGAGTGCGGCCCTTATCTTCGCCGCGATCGATAGCCCGCGCTGTGCACCGCGGCTCTCGCACCTTGAGCTTCTGCAGCCGCCGCGCCTTTCAGTCCGAGTGCGGCCCTTATCTTTGGTCCCGATCGCTGGCCCGCGCTGCGCCTCGCACTTGAAGCGGCTCCCGGCCTCTGGCTCACCCGCTCGCGCGGCTCTTGCTCGCTCCCTCCCGGGCTCTGGCTTACCCGCTCGCGCGTTTCACCGCGGCTCTTATCAGGGATTGCGATCGCCCTTATCTTCTCCAACTTCCCCAGCCCTGTCTTTGCAGCCAACGCTGCACGGCTTACCCCACTACCTAGGTTGAACAAGGAAACTGCAGAAAGACTTCTGTCAGTCGCTGGAAGCTGTCAGGATGGCTGCTGCACTCCAGTGCTCAGTCGCTGATGGAGGCTTCAGAGTCCTAAAGCCTGTCGCTTCTAGTGGGGTGGTGATGTTTGAAACCTCTCTTCAACTGCCGCAGGGTAAGAACCTGACTCGTCGCCAGTGTTAAGTATGTGTATTGTATTGAACAATTAACACAAAGACTTAAACGTATAACTCAAACAGGTCTTTACTGGTTGGAGGTAGGGACTATACGTAGGTCTTTACTTCATGCCCACAGGCGGGAACTGAGGGGAGATCAGTACCCACAGTACTATTTATACCCCTATGGCCAGGAGTGGTACTGCGTATCACTACGCCCTACAAGTAGTGCAGTCCTGTCCATAGGTTCAAAGTAGCACACATATTACATACACAACACCCACCCTGTTCCTTCATCTCCCAACCACCGATCTCATCCATTCTTCAACCTCGACATGGTCTCTGCTTCAATCACTAACCCCGGTAACACATTCCACAGCCTCACAACCATCCCTGTAAAAAAACCTTTCTCCCGCTCTCTATCCTAAATCTCTTACGTTTAATATTATATCGCTATGGGCCTAAACAGTCTGAGAACATTAGAACTAGGGGTCGGCCATTCGGTCCCTCGAGCCTGCTCCACCATTCAATAAGATCATGGCTGATCATCGACCTCAACTCCACTTTCCCGCCCGATCCCCATATCTCTCGATTCCCCTAGAGTCCAAAAATCTATCGATCTCAGCCTTGAATATACTCAACGACTGAGCCTCCACAGCCCTCTGGGGTAGAGAATTCCAAAGATTCACCACCCTCTGAGTGAAGAAATTTCTCCTCATCTCGGTCTTAAATGGCCGACCCCTTATCCTGAGACTGTGACCCCCTGGCTCGAGACTCTCCATCCAGGGGGAGGCATCCTCCCTGCATCTACCCTGTCAATCCCCCCTCAGAATCTGTTTGTCTACCCTTCACCGTCCCTTCATAAATTTAAACACCTCTATCAAATGACCCCGTAACCTCCTCTGTTCTGTCGAAAACAGCTCGTACAACAAGTATCCCTAATTTACAACAACAGCCTGTATTTATATAGTGCCTTTAACGTAGTAAAACGTCCCAAGGCGCTGCACAGGAGTATTGCAAGACAAAAAATTTGACACCGAGCCACCCGAGGATAAATTAGGGCAGGTGACCAAAAACTTGGTCAAAGATGTAGGTTTTAAGGAGCGTCTTAAAGGAGGAGAGAGAGGTAGCGAGGCGGAGAGGTTTAGGGAGGGAATTCCAGAGCTTAGGGCCCAGGTAGCTGAAGGCACGGCCGCCGATGGTGGAGCGATTATAATCAGGGATGCTCAAGAGGGCAGAATTAGAGGAGCGCAGATATCTCGGGGGGGTTGTGGGGCTGGAGGAGATTACAGAGATAGGGAGGGGCGAGGCCATGGAGGGATTTGAAAACAAGGATGAGAATTTTGAAATCGAGGCGCTGCTTAACCAGGAGCCAATGTGGGTCAGCGAGCACAGGGGGTGATGGGTGAACGGGACTTGGTGCGAGTTAGGACACGGGGCAGCCGGGCAATCTCCAATTTAATATGAACACTTAACCCAGCAAGGTGGAATGTGTGAGGCCAGCCAGGAGTGCGTTGGAATAGTCAAGTCTAGGAGGTAACTAAGGCATGGATGAGGGTTTCAGCAGCGGATGAGCTGAGACGGGGCGGAGACGGGCGATGTTACGGAGGTGGAAGTAGGCGGTCTTAGTTATGCCGCAGATGTGTGGTCGGAAGCTCATTTCAGGGTCAAATATGACACCAAGGTTGCGAACAGTGTGGTTCAACCTCAGACAGATGTTAGGGAGAGGGATGGAGTCAGTGGCCAGGGAACGGGGTTTAACACCAACTGGCACATTCACTCCGAGAAGCCACAAGATGGTTGGTGCGGAATACAGAAAAATGCCACGCTGGTGCATTAGGGGGTGGTGCCCTTCGGAGGTTGGGAGTGAGGCACTTTGGGTCCAACAGTCCTGGGAGTACTCGATGCAGACGCTGGGTACCTGATAATGCAAAGTCTTCCAGTCCACAGTGCTAATCTGTCACATCTTGAAGTCCTTAAAATGAAGTCAGAGTCTTTATATCATATCAGAGAGAATTAATAACCCTTACAGCATTGTTGGAATGCTGTGTGCAGATTTAAACTGCGCATTACATGAACTCAACTGGTGTAATAGAGAGGGTACAGCACAGATTTTCAGCTCCTGCCCAATATGAGGAAATACAATTACCAAGAAAGAATTGAAAAATTGGGGCTATTTTCATAATTGCAACTCCCCCCACCCCAACATCAAATCCCCTTTTCTCCGACAGTGCAAATCGGAACAGGAGGCGGCCATTCAGCCCCTCGAGCCTGTTCCACCATTCAATGAGATCATGGCAAATCTGTGACCTAACTCCATCTACCCGCCTTTGCCCCATGTCCCTTAATACCTTTGGTTAACAGAAATCTATCAATCTCCGATTTAAAATTAATAATCGACCCAGCATCAATTGCCGTTTGCGGAAGAGAGTTCCAAACTTCTACCACCCTTTGTGTGTAGAAGTGTTTCCTAACTTCACCCCTGAAAGGTCTGGCTCTAATTTTTAGACTCTGCCCCCCTAGTCCGAGACTCCCCAACCAGCGGAAATAGATTCTCTCTCTCTACCCTATCTGCTCCCCTTAATATCCTGAAAACTTCAATCAAATCACCCCTTAGCCTTCTAAATTCCAGGGAATACAACCCTAGTTTGTGTAATCTCTTCTCGTAATTTAACCCTTGGAGTCCGCATGTTTTTAAATTAAACACAGTCGAGGTAGAATGACTCCAAACTCACTTCTAAGTGGGCACGAAAGCTTCCGCGACCACGAAGCGATTGTAATGTGAGCTGAACGTTAAGTCACAAGGGGGACAATCTCCCGTCTCCCGGCACGCTCACTCCTGACTACATTTTCCTACATTACAACAGTGACTACACTTCAAAAAAGTACTTCATTGGCTGTAAAGCACTTTGGGACATCCGGAGGTGGTGAAAGGCGCAGAGAAATGCAAGTCTGTCTTTCTTTTTTTTGGATCCAGACTGGCAGTTCCCAAGAAGAAAATCAAATGTCCTGGATTTTAAATACCCGAGGAATATGCGGTGGTGAGGGGGCTAATCCAGTTGCCCTTGCAGCCCCCCCCGCCCCCACACAGCTTTGTGCTCATTCGCCAGGATGCGCTGCCACACCTGATTATTTAGTGACCTCTCCCTCCCTCCCCCCCGCCAATGGAAAGCGCGGCCGTCAGTTGAGGAGTGGATCGGGGCCAGCTGCCCCACGCGGTTGAATAGCCTGCCATCGCTCACGCTCTCGGCTCGCACAGAAAGGACGGGCGGCCAAGCTGACTGGCAGCGCAGCCGTGGAGCTGGTGTCCGGCCGACTCCTGGTGGTGTGAGGCCCGGGGCGGGAAACTCACACAGAAAGAGACGGAGCGCAAGGGCCATATTTGAATCTCAGGGTTGGTAAGCCAGTGATTGATGTCATCGGACAGTCAGCGGTAAACGGCACTTAATACTCTGTATAAATGCAAGTTCTTTTATCATTACTCACTCCAACGGATCACTAAGCTTACTTAATAAATTAGGAACATAGGAACAGGAAGAGGCCATTCAGCCCCTCGAGCCATTCAATGAGATCAAGGCTGATCTGTGACCATCTACCTGCATCTAAGGTTGGGGGTTCAAGTCCCACTCCAGGGACTTGAGCACATAAAGATAGGCTGACACTTCAGTGCAGCGCTGAGGGAGCGCCGCACTGTCGGAGGTGCCGTCTTTCGGATGAGACGTTAAACCGAGGCCCCGTCTGCTCTCTCAGGTGGACGTAAAAGATCCCGTGGCGCTATTTCGAAGAAGAGCGGGGGAGTTTTCCCCAGTGTCCTGGCCAATATTTATCCCTCAATCAACATAACAAAACAGATGATCTGGTCATTATCACGTTGCTGTGCACAAACTGGCTGCCGCGTTTCCCACATTACAACAGTGACCACTCTTCAAATAGTACTTAGTTGGCTGTAAAGCACTTTGAGAGGTCCAGTGGTCGTGAAAGGCACTGTATAAATGTAAGTCTTTCTTTTACCCGCCTTGGGTAATCCTTAATACCCCTGCCTAACAAAAATCTAGCAATGTATCGGCAACATATGATAGACAAAACTGTACTGAAGCCAATATTCTTTAGTATTGTCGCAATGCACATCACCTCAAGTTAATTCTATCACCAGTGAGAGCGCCCTGCAATTCTAGTGTTACACGTCCTCCAGACACAATCCAAGTTAGAGTGGGCGAAAGCTAGCATCGCACTCCTGGGTGTTTTCAGTTCAAGTGAATGCAGCATGAAAATTTCACAGACCCACCATCGCACCTTGCAGAGGGGCAGTGACAGCACTCCCAACCATCCAGGATTCTATATGTTGGCCCAGAAATTCGGCTCTCCACGAGTGAGTGCGCACGGGGTACTCACCTGTAGGCCGAATGGAAGTGCCGGTTTTCTGCATGCACTGCGCATGCGCGGGAAACCGGCACTTCCGATCCTCTGAACGAAGAGGTTCAGAGGTCGAACGCGCGCGCAGGGGAGGCTGCGCGTGCGCTTTGAACTTAGGTTTTTTTTTTTATATACAGGTTTTCCCGGGAGGGTAAGCCTGCAGGATTTACACATTTAAAAAGCAGGCGTAAGGCCTGCTTTTTGCAAGGTAAGTGGTCAATTAATTAAAATTAAAACATTTTTTTCCCCCACAGGTTTATTATTTTTAAATACTTTAAAGCAAGGTAAGTTTATTTTTAGCCCCGTTAGAATATATTATTTTTTTCAAAAATTTAAATTGTTTAAAAGAGTTATTTAATGTAATTTAGAGTTTATTTAAAAAGTGTGATTTAAAAAAAAAATGTATTTGAAGGTTTACTGCTATTTTGGGGCCCGTAGTATTTATAAGTTTTGACAGGTCTTCCTGTCAATCTTATGAATGGGCTTTTCCCTCCTCCGATTGGCTGCCCATGGCTCACGTGATCCCAGGGGACGCATCGCACTAACTACGCCCCTGGGACACGCAAGCACAGCGCGCCGGCAGCTGGGCCAGGTCCCGGAGCGGAATTCAACGGGGCCCTAGAGCTCAACTGCCGGCGCGCAAAGTAAGTGCAGGTCGGGGGCTTGCATGATATATTGACAGGTACGGTTCCACATAACAACAAGGTAAGTGCAGGTCGGGGGCTTGCATGATATATTGACAGGTACGGTTCCACATAACAACAAGGTAAGTGCAGGTCGGGGGCTTGCATGATATATTGACAGGTACGGTTCCACATAACAACAAGGTAAGTGCAGGTCGGGGGCTTGCATGATATATTGACAGGTACGGTTCCACATAACAGAACTAGGGCACCGATAGATCACAGCCCCGACACACACACTCAACTCTTCCACTGTCAAAACCACAACACATCACACACTGCTGCATGGAAGAGTTTGAGGTGATAGCAGGGCATAGAGAACACGGGAGGAAATCACTATTTTACAACACTAGACCAGGAGACACTATAATACAACTATCGGCCCATTTTCATTCAGATGCTCAGACCCGTCTCAAATGTAATACAAGTTTCACCTTCTCTGCATGAAAAGCTTTAAAGAATACTACAGGGTAAGGCTCTATGTAGCCCTATCGGCCAAGTCTGCCTTCCAAAGTACACACAAATCATTTTGTGTTCTGTAGAGGTGAAAATGATTCTAACCATTGTTGGGTTGGCCACCTAAATCAGATCCACAATTATCGAGGTTGGGGCATTCAATTCTCGTCCACCCAGTTCCTGCCACTGGTCCCATTCCCCCCTAGCTCCGTTCCCAATGCCTCCTTTCATTTATGAATGCTGTCAGGAGCAGAGTGCCGAGGAATTGCCCAAGATGGGGACTTCCTCGAGACGCTGTATTTTAAAACCACCGAGCTCGCACCCTTACCATCCAAAACAATTCACCCACAACCCCTTTGTGTTAGTCGGGACGGCGTGAGACAGAGACGTGTGGAAGTGGAAGGTTCAAGGGTCGATTCCCAATCGGCGTTGAGCTAACTGACCAATGGCAACATTTGGGGGGGCTCTGCACTCGTTCCCAGTGCCCCGGGGAAACTTAAACCGGGACATACTTCCCACTCCTGATCCGGACCACCCCCAGGATGGAAACCGCACGTGCAGACATTAGGGCAGGGAGAGGAGCCAGCTTGATTATGATGCTCTCCCTGGTCAAATGGCCACGGAGGTGTTGCACAGACCTCAGATCCCCGAAAGCTCATGTCGGCTGGCCTGTGTCTAAGTCGGATGTGTCCCTAGAATGTGTGCACTCTATAAATTTAGGGAGAGAAACTCTCCGTGTGAGGATAGCTCAGTGGTTTAATTTGGAGACTTAATTCTGGGGCTGGGCCTCCATTGTCAGACAAGATAAAAACACCAACTGCACGTGCATAGCCTTGAGCACGGGCCAATGGAGAGTGATCCATTAGCTTAGTGAATGCTGGCTATTCCCCCGCCCACTCCCCCCCCCAGGCCAGAATAACCTGCAGCCAATCACAGCTCAGCTGCTGCCCTGGCGACGAGCAGTTAACTCAACACCGACCAACAACAACCTGCATTTGTGCAGCGCCTTCAACATTGTAAAACGTCCCAAGCAGCATTATCAAACAAAAATTGACACCGAGCCACATAAGGTGATATTAGGACAGGCTTGGTCAGCGGGGTCGGTTTTAAGGAGGAGAGAGAGAGACGGAGAGGTTTAGGGAGGGAATTCCAGAGCTCGGTGCCCAGGCAGCTGAAGGCACGGCCGCCAATGGTGGAGCGAAGGGAGATGCACAAGAGACCAGAGATCTCGGAGGGCAAACCAGGGACTAAACTGTAGTTTAATACCGCACCAGAGGAGGCTAAGGGGAAGACTGAATTGAGGTGTATAAAATGATGAGGGCCTTGACAGAGTGGACATGAAAGGCCTAATTCCCTCAGCAGAGAGGTCAATAACCAGGGGGCATAGATTTAAAGTAATCGGTAGAAGGATTAGAGGGGAGTTGAGGAGAACGTTTTTCACCCAGAGGGTGGTGGGGGTCTGGAACTCACTGCCTGAAAGGGTGGGAGAGGCAGAAACCCTCATCGCATTTAAAAAGTACTTGGATGTGCACTTGAAGTGCCGTAACCTGCAGGGCTACGGAGCAAGAGCTTGAAAGTGGGATTAGGCTGGAGAGCTCTTTTTCAACTGGCACGCGGACATGATGGGCCAAATGGCCTCCTTCTGTGCATTTTTCCAGGAAATGTCATGAAAATCACATCACGTACAATATTTAAAAAAAAAAAGAGGCTTTTAAACTGTGCTTCCACCCTTCCAGTTTGGGAATGCGCTGCACAAGAGCTTCTGAAATACAAACCAGAGGATTTCAATTATTTTTCATCAACAAAGATATCTTACAGGACGCACACCAGGTGCTCACCAAGTTTGCTTCCGACAGCACCTCCCAACCCCGTGACCTCCACCATCTAGAAGGCCAAGAGCGGCAGCACCATGGGAACACCATCATCTATCTACAAGTCCCCCTCCAAGTCATGCACCGGCCCCACTGGGACGGATGAGAGAAGAACAAACTCGCCTTTACATAGTGCATTTCAGGACCTCGGGGCAGGCGAAAGCGCTTCACAGTCAATGAAGGACTGTTGAAGTGCAGCCACTGTGGAAATGGATCAGCCACGCTCCCACAAACAGATACATAACCAGATCATCTGTTTTTAGGGCTGTTGATTGAGTGACAAATGTTGGCCAGGCCTCTGGAAGAACTCATGTGGATGACCGCTTTGCGGAACACCTCCGTTCAGTCCGTAAGGGGGACCCCGAGCTTCCGTTCGCCTGTCATTTCAATTCACCGCCCCATTCCCACTCGGACCTCGCTGTCCGCGGCCTCTTGCATTGTTCCACGGAAGCTCAGCGTAAGCTCGAGGAACAGCACCTCATCTTCCGATTAGGCACTTTACAGCCTTCTGGACTCAATATCGAGTTCAACAATTTCAGATCATAACCTCGGCCCCTATTATATTTTTTATCCACACCTTTGGTTTGTGACTTTTCCTCTTTTTCCTCTCTCTCCCACATGGCAGCTGTCTCTCACTCTGCCAGCGTATTTCACACTTCATCTAGAGCCATCCTTTGTCTCTTTACCTGTCCTATTACCATCTCGTCTCGCCTTGAATATCTCTTAATGTCTCTTCTTCCATCCCCTCCCCCATTTCCCAGCCCCCAAACTGCCTTTTCTTTCATTTCCTGCCTTTTTTCCTCAGTTCTGACGAAGGGTTTCGACCCGAAACGTCGACTCGGTTTCTCTCTCCACGGATGTTGCCTGGCCTGCTGAGTTTTTCCAGCGTTTCCTGTTGTTACTCTGGAAGAACTCCCCACCAAGGATGGCAGGGATTCCACTGCATTCTTGGACCAGCGAGACATGGGCAATAAATGTTGCCTTCACTCACACCCTGTGAACAAATCATAGAATTATACAGCACAGGAGGCAGGCTTTTGGCCCACCGTGCCTGTGCCGGCTCTTTGAACGAGCTCTCCGATTAGTCCCACTCCCCCCTGCTCTTTCCCCACAGCCCTGCAATTTTTTCCTTTTCAAGTATTTATCCAATTCCCTTTTGAAAGTTACTATTGAATCTGCTTCCACCGCCCTTTCAGGCAGCGCGTTCCAGATCACAACAACTCGCTGCGTAAAAACATCCTCATCTCCCCCTCTGGTTCTTTGCCAATTATCTTCAATCTGCGTCCTCTGGTTACCGACCCTCCTGCCACTGGAAACAGTTTCTCCTTATTTACTCCATCAAAACCCCTCATAATTTTGAACGCCTCTATTAAATCTCCCCTTAACCTTCTCTGCTCCAAGGAGAACAATCCCAGCTTCTCCAGTCTCTCCACATAACTGAAGTCCCTCATCCCTGGGACCATTCAGGTCAATCTCCCCTTAACCTTCTCTGCTCCAAGGAGAACAATCCCAGCTTCTCCAGTCTCTCCACATAACTGAAGTCCCTCATCCCTGGGACCATTCAGGTCAATCTCCCCTTAACCTTCTCTGCTCTAAGGAGAACAACCCCAGCTTCTCTCGTCTCTCCAAACACCTCGAGTCCCTTGTCCTTGTCACCATTCTGGTAAATCTCCTCCGCACCCTCTCCAAGGTCTGGACATCCTTCCTAAAGTGTGGTGTCCGGAATTGGACATAATACTGTAACCGGGGCCTAACCAGTCTAAGCCTCTATTTATAAAGTCAACCATCCCCTATACTTTTTTTAAACAGCGTTTTCAATTTGTCCTGCCACCTTCAAAGCATATATGAAAAAGAAATCAGAACTGAGCCCATGATCCACACCTCAAGGTTCTGGACTTAGCAGATGATGACAACCCTAATTTCAAATACACTTCATGACAGCACAATAGAATTAAACTCCTTGTAACATTATACTTGCATTTCTATGACACCTTATTTTGCATATATGCGCACTTAGAAGAATCACAGAATGATACAGCACTAAAAACACAAGTCGCACCTTCAAACATCACTTTACACAGGAAACAGAATGCAGAGTGTTTCAAACAGCCGCTGCTGCACATTACTGAAATCCTAGTGACAAGACCAACCTCTCTGATAAAAAGACTTGCATTCCTACAGCGTCCTCCACGACCACCGCACGTCCCGAAACACTTTAGTCAATTCTGAAGCGTGGCCCACTGTTGTAATGTGGGAAGCGAGGCAGCCAATTCGCGCACAGCAAGCTACCACAAACAGCAAACATAGAAGATAGGAGCAGGAGTAGGCCATTCGGCCCCTCGAGCCTGTTCCGCCATTCAATGAGATCATGGCTGATCATCCAAATTCAGTACCCTGTCCCTGCCTTCTCCCCATATCCCTTGATCCCTTTAGCCTTAAGAAATATATCTAACTCCTTCTTGAATATATTTAATGAATTGGCCTCCACTGCCTTCTGTGGTAGAGAATTCCACAGGTTCACCACTCTCTGGGTGAAGAAATTCCTCCTCATCTCTGTCCTAAATGGCTTACCCCTTATCCTTAGACTGTGACCCCGGTTCTGGACTCCCCGACCATCGGGAACATCCTTCCTGCATCGAGTCTGTCTAGTCCTGTTAGAATTTTATAAGTTTCAATGAGATCCCCTCTCATTCTTCTAAACTCCAGCGAGTATAAGCCCAATCGACCCAATCTCTCCTCAGACGTCATTCCTGCCATCCCAGGTATCAGTCTGGTGAATCTTCGCTGCACTCCCTCCATGGCAAGAACATCCTTCCTCAGATAAGGCGACCAAAACTGCACACAATACTCAAGGTGTGGTCTCACCAAGGCCCTGTACAACTGCAGCAAGACATCCTTGTTCCTGTACTCGAACCCTCTTGCTACAAAGGCCAACATACCATTTGCCTTCTTAACCGCCTGCTGCACCTGCATGCTTACCTTCAGCGTCTGGTGCACAAGGACACCCAGGTCTCGTTGCACTTCCCCTTCTCCCAATCTATTGCCGTTCAGATAATAATCTGCCTTCCAGATAATAGTCTGCCTTCCTGTTTTTGCCACCAAAATTATACGTGATAACGACCAGATAATCTGTTTTTGCCATGTTGATTGAGGGATAAATATTGGCCCCAGGACGCCAGGGAGAACTCCCCTGCTCTTTTTCAAAATAGCGGCCGTGGGGTCTTTTACATCCTACATTACCACAGTCACTACGTTACAAAAAGTACTTCAAGTACAAAAATTGGCTGTAAAGCGCTTCGAGACGTCCGGTGGTCGTGAACGGCACTATAGAAATGCAGCTAACGTAGTACCATTGTTCAAGAAGGATAGTAGGGATAAACCAGGGAATTACAGGCCAGTGAGCCTATGAATCCGTGGTATGGAAATTATTGGAACAAATTCTGAGGGACAGAATTAGTCTCCACTGGAGAGGCAAGGATTAATCAAGGATAGTCAGCATGGCTTTGTCAGGGGGAGATCATGTCTAACCAATTTGATTGAATTTTTCGAGGGGGTGACTAGGTGTGTGGTTGAGGGTAGTGCAGTTGATGTCGTCTACATGGACTTCAGTAAGGCTTCTGACAAAGTCCCACATGGGAGACTGGTCAAGAAGGTAAGAGCCCATGGGATCCAGGGCAATTTGGCACATTGGATCCAAAATTGGCTTAGTGGCAGGAGGCAGAGGGTGATGGTCGAAGGTTGTTTTTGTGACTGGAAGCCTGTGTCCAGTGGTGTACCGCAGGGATCGGTGCTTGGTCCCTTGCTGTTTGTAGTGTACATTAATGATTTAGATATGAATGTAGGAGGTATGATCAGTAAGTTCGCAGATGACACGAAAATTGGTGGAGTGGTAAATAGCAAGGAGGGAAGCCTCAGGCTACAGGACAATATAGACAGGATGGTCAGATGGGCAGAACAGTGGCAAATGGAATTTAACCCTGAAAAGTGTGAGGTGATGCATTTTGGGAGGACTAACAAGGCAAGGGAATACACGATGAATGGTAGGACCCTAGGAAGGACAGAGGATCAGAGGGACCTTGGTGCACATGTACATAGATCCCTGAAGGCAGCAGGACATGTAGATAAGGTGGTTAAGAAGGCATATGGGATACTTACATTCTATGCCTCGGCTAATGAAGGCAAGAGCAGGGAGGTTATGATGGAGCTGTACAAAACGCTAGTTAGGCCACAGCTGGAATACTGTGTGCAGTTCTGGTCGCCACACTATAGGAAGGATGTGATTGCATTGGAGCGGGTGCAGAGGAGATTCACCAGGGTGTTACCTGGGCTGGAGCGCTTCAGCTATGAAGAGAGACTGGACAGGCTGGGGTTGTTTTCCTTAGAGCAGAGAAGGCTGAGGGGGGACCTGATTGAGGTGTACAAAATTATGAGGGGCGTAGATAGGGTAGATAGAAAGGAACTTTTCCCCTTAGTAGAGGGGTCAATAACAAGGGGGCATAGATTCAAGGTAAGGGGCAGGAGGTTTAGAGGGGATTTGAGGAAGAACTTTTTCACCCAAAGTGTGGTTGGAATCTGGAACTCACTGCCTGAAAGGGTGGTAGAGGCAGGAACCCTCACAACATTCAAGAAGCATTTAGATGAGCACTTGAAACGCCATAGCATACAAGGCTACGGACCAAGTGCTGGAAAATGGGATTAGAATAGACAGGGCTTGATGACCGGCGCGGACACGATGGGCCGAAGGGCCTCTTTCTGTGCTGTATAACTAAGTCTTTCTTTTTCCACCCGAGAGCAGACGGGACCTCGGGTTTAACGTCTCATCTGAAAGATGGCACCTCCGACGGTGCAGCGCTCCCTCAGGGTTGCTCTGGGAGCGTCAGCCTAGATTTTGCTGCTCAAATCTCTGGAGTGGAGCCTTGAACCCACAACCTTCTGACTCACAAGGTGATAGAGAGACTGCGCTACCCACACTGAGCCACAGCTGACACTAGTTGCATTTCATCTTTCCGATGAGACGTTAAACCGAGGCCCCGTCTGCTCTCTCAGGTGGACATAAAAGATCCCACGGCCACTCCTTCAAAGAGGAGCAGGGAAGTTCTCCCCGGTGTCCTGGGGCCAATATTATTCGCCCAACCAACATCACTGAAAAACAGGTGACCTGGTCATCATCACATTGCTGTGCACAAATTGGCTGCCGTGTTTCCTACAACAGTGACTACACTTTAAAAAGTACTTCATTGGCTCTAAAGTGCTTTGGGACATCCTGAAAGGCGCTATATAAATGCAACTTTTATAGAATCATAGAATGGCTACAGCACAGGAGGCCATTCGGCCCATTGAGCCCGTGCCAGATCACTTCAGCGAGTCCCACTCCCGTCCTTTCCCCGTAACCCTGCAAATTTGTTTCCTTCAGGAACCTATCCATTTCCCCTTAGAAAGCCTTTATTGAATCTGCCTCCACCACCCTATCAGGCAGCGCGTGCCAAATCCGAACCACTCGCTGCGTAAAAAAGATTTTCCTCATGTCGCCTTTGGTTCTTCTACCAATCACCTTAAATCTGTGTCCTTGGGTTCTCGACCCTTCCCTCAATGGGAACAGCTTCTCTCTATCTACTCTACAAAAGCAAGGAAGTTATGATGAACCTTTATAAAACACTGATTTGGCCTCAACTGGAGTATTGTGTCCAATTCTGGGCACCGCACATCAGGAAGGATGTGAAGGCCTTAGAGAGGGTGCAGAAAAGATTTACAAGAATGATTCTAGGGATGAGGGATTAGTTACATGGATAGACTGGAGAAGCTGGGGTTGTTCTCCTTAGAGCAGAGAAGGTTTGGAACTGGGTCTAGAACCGGGGGGGGGGGGGTCGTCTAGAACCTGAGGGCACGGGGGTCACAGTCTCAGAATAAGGGGTCGGCTCTTGAAATTTCTTCACTCAGAGGGTGGTGAATCTTTGGAATCCTCTGCCCCAGAGGGCAGTGGAGGCTCAGTCGTTGAGTATATTCAAGGCTGAGATCGATAGATTTTTGGATATTAAGTGAATCAAGGGATATGATACCTGGGATGGTAGAAATGACTTATGAGGAGAGGTTGGGTCGATTGGGCTTATACTCGCTGGAGTTTAGAAGAATGAGAGGGGATCTCATTGAAACGTATAAAATTCTAACAAGACTAGACAGACTAGATGCAGAAAGGATGTTCCCGATGGCGGGGGGGGGGGGGGCGGGGGAGTCCAGAACCAGGGGTCACAGTCTAAGGATAAGGGGAAAGCCATTTCGGACAGAGATGAGGAGGAATTTCTTCACCCAGAGAGTGGTGAACCTGTGGAATTCTCCACCACAGAAGGCAGTAGAGGCCAATTCATCATTAAATGTATTCAAGAAGAAGTTAGATATATTTCTTAAGGCTAAAGGGATCAAGGGATATGGGGAAAAGGCAGGGACAGGGTACTGAGTTTGGATGATCAGCCATGATCTCATTGAATGGCGGAGCAGGCTCAAGGGACCGAATGGCCGACTCCTGCTCCCATTTCTGATGCTCTTATGTTAGACAGACAGACCAGACAGACAAGAGAGACAAGAGAGACAAGACACATTCATTACCTGATGTTGCTGATCATGGGGGCGCTGTTGGACCTGCGCAGGAGCGCCCCGCCCCCGCCGGCCGCCGGCACCGCCGCGCACGCGCACTGGTCCACTTCCATCCGCTCCTCCTGCGCCATCGAGAAAGGGGCGTGGCCGACAAAGAGGGGCGTGGCGTGGCCGAGGAGAGGGGGCGTGGCCGAGGAGAGAGGCGGCGAGCGGGGAACCAGGCCGCACAGCCTCGGGCTCGCGTAGCCACCGCCCCCCCGCCACCACACCCCCCCCACCCCACACACACACAACACCTCAAATTTAGGCCGCCGAAAGCCTTTCGACGGAGAAACAAAAGAGGGTGGAAGGCCCGACCGAAAACACCGGAGGAACGGGGAAAAAAAACAACCAAAAAAAAAAGCCGTCAGTCGTCTCAGAGGATTAAACCGCCGCGTCTCCAGGTTGCCTCCATTTTTTTTCCTTTCTCGCCGCTCGATTTTGTGTGGAAGGAGGGTGGGTAAGGGGGGAAAAAAACAAAATGTCGCCGCGACGACGACGACCACCAGAAGCCTTCGCTCGGGCCGCGCCGTTGCTAAGTTTCCATCCTGCTGTTCCGGCACCTTCCTGAGGGGGGCACCTGACCCACGCCAACTGGGTGGTTGAGGATGCGTCGTGCGTGCCTTGCGTCATCGCGTCACACGCTTTGTGGGCAAGCTTGGACGGCCTCTTTTTTCCTCCCCAATCATAAAGGAGAGGATAAACAAAGATGGCCGCCGCCCAAATGGTGCGTCATGGCGTCACACGCTTTGTGGGCAGGCTGGAAGCCCTCATTTTCCTCCTCACTCCCCATAAAGGAGAGGATAATCAAAGATGGCCGCCACCCTATCAGTCGCAATTGGCTTTCTTCATGTATTGAACTGCGACCCCCCCACCGCACAAAATGCAAAATGTGTCTCATTTGCAAAAAAGTTGCTGGAAATCTGAAATGCAAATTTTTAAATAAGCAACCCCTCCAGAGAAAATGCTGGAAATAGTCAGCAAGTTCAGGCCGCATCTGTGGAGAAAAAGAGTTATATATAGTGGCTGAGTGGGTCGGACTCTCTCTCGCCTCTGAGTCAGAAGGTCGTAGGGTTCAAGACCCACTCCCGAGACTTAGCCCGCAATCCACACTGACACTCCCAGTGCAGTACTGAGGGAGTGCCGCACTGTCGGAGGGGCAGTACTGAGGGAGCGCCGCACTGTCGGAGGGGCAGTACTGAGGGAGCGCCGCACTGTCGGAGGGGCAGTACTGAGGGAGCGCCGCACTGTCGGAGGGCGGTACTGAGGAAGCGCCGCACTGTCGGAGGGGCGGTACTGAGGGAGCGCCGCACTGTCGGAGGGGCAGTACTGAGGGAGCGCCGCACTGTCGGAGGGGCGGTACTGAGGGAGCGCCGCACTGTCGGAGGGGCGGTACTGAGGGAGCGCCGCACTGTCGGAGGGGCGGTACTGAGGGAGCGCCGCACTGTCGGAGGGGCAGTACTGAGGGAGAGCCGCACTGCCGGAGGGGCAGTACTGAGGGAGCGCCGCACTGCCGGAGGGGCAGTACTGAGGGAGCGCCGCACTGTCGGAGGGGCAGTACTGAGGGAGCGCCGCACTGTCGGAGGGGCAGTGCTGAGGGAGCGCCGCACTGTCGGAGGGGCAGTGCTGAGGGAGCGCCGCACTGTCGGAGGGGCAGTACTGAGGGAGCGCCGCACTGTCGGAGGGGCAGTGCTGAGGGAGCGCCGCACTGTCGGAGGGGCAGTACTGAGGGAGCGCCGCACTGTCGGAGGGGCAGTACTGAGGGAGCGCCGCACTGTCGGAGGGGCAGTACTGAGGGAGCGCCACACTGTCGGAGGGGCAGTACTGAGGGAGCGCCGCACTGTCGGAGGGGCAGTACTGAGGGAGCGCCGCACTGTCGGAGGGGCAGTACTGAGGGAGCGCTGCACTGTCGGAGGGGCAGTACTGAGGGAGCGCCGCACTGTCGGAGGTGCCGTCTTTCGGATGAGACGTTAAACTGAGGCCCCATCTGCACTCTCAGGTGGATGTAAAAGATCCCACGGCACTATTTCGAAGAAGAACAGGGGAGTTCTCCCCGGTGTCCTGGCCAATATTTATCTCTCAATCAACATAATAAAAAATAAACATTATTGGGTTATTATCACATTGCTGTTTGTGGGAGCTTGCTGTGCGCAAATTGGTTGCCACGTTTCCTACATTACAACAGTGACTCCACTTCAAAAGTATTTAATCGGCTGCAAAGCCCTTTGGGACGTCCTGAGATCGTGTAAGGCGCTATATAAATGCAAATCTTTTCCAATGTAAAGGTGATTTTAATGGATTTAATAGTAATCTAGATAAATTGCAGAGAATGGACGTTATGTTTTGGGTTTTTACACTGGATATTTCCCTCTGGTTCTTTGTCCCATAACGGAGGCCTCAGTCACTGTAAGCCTTTTAGTTGTCCAATATCTCGGTAAATGTAGTGAGGCGGGAGGTTGAACAGAGAATCCTTGTTACGCTATTTATAGCTGGATGTGTCACATGCAGATTCCTCGACTTCCGATACAAGGGGAAGAATAAACACTCTTATCAGAGCACGGCTTAGGCTGTAAACTACAGCTTTATTGGACGGTAAACACATAAATGAACGGTAGTAAATCCAATCAGTATAATGACAGTAATTAGATGCTTGCTTATTTATTCCTCTTCAGATAAAGGAAATAGCCAAGCCGGCCGTGGCTCAGTGGGTAGCACCCTCTCGCCTCTGAGTCAGAATCCGACTCCAGAGCGTTGAGTGCAAAAATCCACACTGACACTCCCAGTGCAGTACTGAGGGAGTGCTGCACTGTCGGAGGGGCAGTACTGAGGGAGTGCTGCACTGTCGGAGGGGCAGTACTGAGGGAGCGCCGCACTGTCGGAGGGGCAGTACTGAGGGAGCGCCGCACTGTCGGAGGGGCAGTACTGAGGGAGCGCTGCACTGTCGGAGGGGCAGTACTGAGGGAGTGCTGCACTGTCGGAGGGTGCCGTCTTTTGGATGAGACGTTAAACCGAGGCCCCGTATGCTCTCTCAGGTGGACGTAAAAGGTCCCATGGCACTATTTCGAAGAAGAGCAGGAAAGTTTTCCCCGGTGTCCTGGACCAATATTTATCCCTCAACCAACATCACTAAAACAACAGATTATCTGGTCATTATCACATTGTGGGAGCTTGCTGTGCGCAAATTGGCGTTTCCTACATTACAACAGTGTAATCTTCAAAAGTACTTAAAGGCGCTATAGAAATGCAAGTCTTTCTTTAACACTCAAATAAAAGACATTCCATACCTGACAGTTCCCTGCAGATCCACCTCGCAACCCCTATCTAGACTGCTCCTTCCTCTGATGATTTCTGAATGACTCCCACCCTGGAAAAAGACAGTCGGAGACATACTCGTAAAGACAGGCCTGAGCACAAGAGATTCAATGATATTCCTGTAACCCAGAGCTAGAATGGTCCAGGGAACTAGATTGATTCCTGGGGTGAGAGGGCTGTCCTATGAGGAGAGATTGAGTAGATTGGGCCGATACTCTCTGGAGTTTAGAAGAATGAGGGGTGATTTCATTGAAACATATCAGATTCTGAGGGGGATTGACAGGGTAGATGCCGAGAGGATGTTTCCCCCTGACTGGAGAGTCTAGAATTAGGGGGCACAGTCTTAGGGCAGCACGGTGGCATAGTGGTTAGCACTGTTACCTCACAGCGCCAGAGACCCGGGTTCGAATCCGGCCTCGGGCGACTGTCTGTGTGGAGTTTGCACATTCTCCCCGTGTTTGCGTGGGTTTTCTCCGGGTGCTCCGGTTTCCTCCCACAGTCCAAAGATGTGCGGGTTAGGTTGATTGGCTATGATAAAAAAAATTGACCCTTAGTATTAGGGGGATTAAATACGTGGGGTTACGGGGATAGGGTGGGATATGTGTTGGTGTAGGGGTTACGGGGATCGGGTGGGATATGTGTCGGTGCAGGCTCGATGGGCCGAAATGGCCTCTATCTGCACTGATTCCTGTGATAAGGGGTCGGCCATTTGGAACTGAGATGAGGAGAAATTTCTTCACTCAGAGGGTTGTGAATCTTTGGAATTCTCTTCCCCAGAGGGCTGTGGATGCTCAGTCGTTGGGTATATTCAAGGACGAGAGCGATAAATGTTTGGACTCTCGGGGAATTGAGGGATATGGAGATCGGGCGGGAAAGTGGAGTTGAGGTCGAAGATCAGCCATGAGCTTATTAAATGGCGGAGCAGGCTCGAGGGGCCGAATGGCCGACTCCTGCTCCTATTTGTTATGAAGTAAGGTGGACGCATAAACACCGGCATGGACAAGTAGGGCCGAACTGGCCTCAACTGCCTCGTGTGGTGGAGAATTCCACAGGTTCACCACTCTCTGGGAGGGAATTCCAGAGTTTAGGGCCTAGGCAGCCCAGAGAGTGGTGAACCTGTGGAATTCTGTACCACGCAAGGCAGTTGAGGCCAATTCATTAAATATATTCAAGAAGGAGTTGGATATATTTCTTAAGGCTAAAAGGATCAAGGGATATGGGGAGAAAGCAGGGACAGGGTAGTGAATTTGGATGATCAGCTATGATCTCATTAAATGGCGGAGCAGGCTCGAGGGGCCGAATGGCCTACTCCTGCTCCTATCTTCTACGAATGGCCTATTTCTGTGCACAAATATTCTATGTAATTCCCAGCATGTTGGATACAAAGGCCGTTTGCCGGTCAGGGTAATCTCGAGCACCATTTGAAGTTCATCTGCCTGAGGTAGACACCAACACTTATAGAGCCAGCTATCGGGGATGCTTCTGGGCAGGACAACACTAATTAATGGCTTTGCTGCATAAAGGCATTAGCTGAGTAAACCCACTTATTGTTTCACTGTAACACACCAATTACTCTACCCAACCGTGAGCTCAGTAACCTCCTCCAGCCCTACAACCCTCCGAGATTGCGGCGTTCCTCCAGTTTGGGCCTCTTGCTCATCCCCGACTTCCATCGCTCCACCATCGCCGGCCAGGCATTCAGCTGCCTGGGCCCTAAACTCTGGAATTCCCTCCCTAAACCTCTCCGCCTCTCTCTTCTTTAAGAAGCTTCTTAAAACCAACCTCTTTGACCAAGCTTTTGGTCACCTGCCCTAATATCTCCTTATGTGACTCGGTGTCAAATTTTCACACTCCTGTGCAGCGCCTCGGGGACATTTTACTACGTTCAAGGTGCTATATAAATGCAGGTTGTTGCTGTCGTAGCTATTAAAATATGTAGGTAACGGTAGCAAAGTGGTTAAGTTACTGGACTAGTAATCCAGAGGCCTGGACTAATGATCCGGAGACAGGAGTTCAAATCCCACCACGGCAGCTGGGGAATTTAAATTCAGTTCATTAAATAAATCTAGAATAAAAAGCTCATATCAGCAATGGTGACCGTGAAACTACGGGATTGCCGTAAAAACTCATCTGGTTCACTCTTGTCCTTTCGGGGAGGAAATCTGCCACCCTCACCCGGTCTGGCCGATATGCGACTCCAGAGCCACAGCAATGCGGTTGACTCTTAACTGCCCCTCTGAAATGGCCCAGCGAGCCACTCAGTCGTCAAGAAGGCAGCGGCTCACCACCACCTCCTCGAGGGCAATTAGAGAATGGGCAATAAATGCGAAGCCCACATCCCGTGAATGAATAAAAGAAACTCTAGACTTATGACTAGAGTTGTGACTGAAACTGCCTATTCTTCATATCTGAATTTAATATACAAATATGGCCAACTGTAAAATATTGACATTGTTGTGCTGGGTAAATGTGTGGTATAGTCCTATCGCATTCCGGGTGGAATGGTTCCAGGTTCAATTCCAAGTGTGTGCTCAGTCGGATGATCTCTTCAAATGCTTACAAAAATTCTTACAGGGCTTGACAGGGTAGGTGCAGGGAGAACGTTTCCCCCTGGCTGGAGAGTCTCGAACCAGGAGTCATAGAGTCATATGGCACAGAAGGAGGCCATTCGGCCCATCGTAGTCCGTGCCGTCTCTCTGTAGAGCAATCCAGTCAGTCCCATTCCCCCGCTCTATCCCCGTAGCCCTGCAAGTTTATTTCCCTCAAGTGCCTATCCAGTCTTCCCTTGAAAACATCGAGTGTCTCCGCTTCCACCACTTCCGTCGGCAGCGAGTTCCAGGTCCTCACCACTCGCTGCGTAAAAAAGTTTTTCCTCACATCCCCCCTGTATCTCTTGCCCAAAACCTTAAATCTGTGTCCCCTAGTCCTTGTACCATCAACTAGTGGGAACAGCCTTTCCCCGTCTAGCGTATCCAAACCTGTCATAATCTTGTACACCTCGATCAAATCACCCCTCAGCCTCCTTTGCTCTAATGAAAACAAATCCAGCTTCTCCAACCTGTACTTGTAGCTAAGATCCCCCATCCCCGGAACCATTCTGGTAAATCTCCTCTGCACCCTCTCGAGGGCCTTCACATCCATCCTAAAGTGTGGTGACCAGAACTGGATGCAATACTCCAGTTGTGGCCTAACCAGCGCTGTATAAAGGTTCAGCATAACTTCTCTACTTTTGTACTCAATACCTCTATTTATGAAACCCAAGATCCCATATGCTTCGTTAACCATTCTCTCAATATGTCCCACCACCTTCAGGGACCTATGTACATTAACTCCCAGGTCCCTCTGTCCCTGCACACTCTTTAAAACTGTGCCATTAAGTGTATATTGCCTCTCACTGTTCCTTCTGCCAAAATGCATCACCTCACACTTCTCTGTATTAAATTCCATCTGCCACTTGTCTGCCCATTCTGCTAGCCTTTCTATGTCCTGTTGCAGTTGATTGATATCATCCTCACTGTTTGCCACACCCCCAAGTTTGGTGGCATCGGCAAATTTGGAAATTCTACTCTGTATTCCATTATCCGGGTCATTTATATATATCAAAAAAGCAGTGGCCCCAGCACTGACCCTTGGGGAACACCACTGTCTACCATCCTCCAGTCTGAAAAACACCCATTTACCACAACTCGCTGTTTTCTGTCCTTAAGCCAATTCCTTATCCAAGCTGCCACTGACCCACCTATTCCATGAGCCTCAATTTTGTTAACCAGCCTTCTATGTGGTGCTTTGTCAAGCGCCTTCCGAAAATCTATGTAGACAACAGCGATTGCATTCCCTTCATCAATCCTCTCTGTTACTTCATCAATAAATTCAATTAGATTAGTCAAACATGATCTGCCTTTTACAAACCTGTGTTGGCTCTCCTTAATTAGCTTAAACCTCTCGTTAATTTTTCCCTTGATTATTGTTTCTAAAACTTTACCCACCACTGATGTTAAACTGACCGGCCTGTAGTTACTAGGATTGTCCTCACACCCTTTCTTGAACACAGTCTCAGAATAAGGGGTCGGACATTTAGGACTGAGATGAGGAGAAATTTCTTCACTCAGAGGGTGGTGAACCTGTGGAATTCTCCACCCCAGAGGGCTGTGGAGGCTCAGTCGTTGAGTATATTCAAGGCTGAGATCGATAGACTTTTGGACTCGAGGGGAATCGAGGGATATGGGGATCGGGCGGGAAAGTGGAGTTGAGGTCGAAGATCAGCCACGATCTTATTGAATGGCGGAGCAGGCTCGTGTGGCCGACTCCTGCTCCTAATTCTAACGTTCTTGTGCAATTATATTTGACTTTATTGATCGGTTTGCATAATTTGCCACCAAATTGCAATGATTCTGATTACCGAGTATGGAACAAAATACCGTCGACCATTATACTGCCAGGTTAGGATGGCGTCTCCAGGAATTGAAGATTGATCTCCAGAACATTGCTGCCAGCAACTCCCGGGAGAAAAAAATCATGGGAGAGGTAAGAAAAAGTGTGTTTTTTTCACTTTAATTTATAAACATATAGGAGTTGACAGTCAAAGATCATCCATTGAGTCACGAATAGTCTTCGCTTTCCAATCGGCTGTGGGAAGAAAGAAAAAAAAGACTTCCATTTCTCCAGCGCCTTTCACCACCTCAGGACGTCCCAAAGCGCTTTACAGCCAATGAAGTACTGTTTGAACTGTGGTCACTGTTGTAATGTAGGAAACGCGGCAGCCAATTTGCGCACAGCAAGCTCCCACAAACAGCAATATGATAATGACCCGATCATCTATTCTAGCGATGTTGGTTGAGGGATAAATATTGGCCCCAGGACTCCGAAATAGTGCCCGTGGGATCTTTTACGTCCACCCAAGAGGGCAGACGGGGCCTCAGTTTAATGTCTCAATCCGAAAGACGGCAGCTCCGACAGTGCGGCGCTCCCTCAGTACCGCCCCTCCGACAGTGCAGCGCTCCCTCAGTACTGCTCCTCTGACAGTGCGGCACTCTCTCAGTACTGCCCCTCCAACAGTGCGGCGCTCTCTCAGTACTGCCCCTCCAACAGTGCGGCGCTCCCTCAGTACTGCCCCTCCAACAGTGCGGCGCTCCCTCAGTACTGCCCCTCCAACAGTGCGGCGCTCCCTCAGTACTGCCCCTCCAACAGTGCGGCGCTCCCCCAGTACTGCCCCTCCAACAGTGCAGCGCTCCCTCAGTACAGCCCTTCCGACAGTGCGGCGCTCACTCAGTATTGCCCCTCCGACAGTGCGGCGCTCCCTCAGTACAGCCCTTCTGACAGTGTGGCGCTTCCTCAGTACTGCCCCTCCGACAGTGCGGCGCTCCCTCAGTACTGCCCCTCCGACAGTGCAGCACTCCCTCAGTACTGCCCCTCCGACAGTGCAGCGCTCCCTCAGTACTGCCCCTCCAACAATGCGGCACTCCCTCAGCACTGACCCTCCGACAGTGCTGCGCTCCCTCAGTACTGCCCCTCCGACATTGCGGCGCTCCCTTTGTACTGCCCCTCCGACAGTGCAGCACTCCCTCAGTACTGCCCCTCCGACAGTGCAGCGCTCCCTCAGTACTGCCCCTCCAACAGTGCGGCGCTCCCTGAGTACTGACCCTCCGACAGTGCAGCGCTCCCTCAGTACTGCCCCTCCGACAATGCGGCGCTCCCTCAGTACTGCCCCTCCGACAGTGCAGCACTCCCTCAGTACTGCCCCTCCGACAGTGCAGCACTCCCTCAGTACTGCCCCTCCGACAGTGCTGTGCTCCCTCAGTACTGCCCCTCTGACAGTGCGGCGCTCTCTCAGTACTGCCCCTCCAATCGTGCTGGTGCCCCCTCAGTGCCGGCACTGGGAGTGCCGGGCTGGATTTACGTGCTCAAATCTCCGGAGTGAGGCAGTGCGTCATGAGGAGGGATGTGTCTGGCATCCAAAGGCGGGGGGGTGGGGAGGCGGGGCAGTTGCAGGTCAGGCGACGCAACCTCCTGGAATCCACCCAACCAGAGTTGGAACCACATGTGTGATCCAGTGAACTCGTCAAGGCACCGAAACTAGTTGGCTGCATATTTGAATCAGGAAGGGCAGCATGAGGAAGGTGCATTACTGCCTGTCACAGTGGCAGCACTATTGCACCCTCATCACCCCATCATGTGTGGACCTCGACAGGCTTGCGAACCTACATACCCCTGGGCCCCCGTGTGCAGTTTGTCCTGTGGAACAGTGACGGAATTGGGTTTGACCCTCCCTGTCCTCCAGCCAAGAAAAACTGATAGGGAAGGTGGGCGGGGACAGCAAATAATTAAAAAGGCGAATGGAATGTTGGCCTTCATCTCGAGGGAGCTGGAATACAAAGATGTGGAAGTCATGTTGCAGTTGTATAAAGCTCTGGTCAGAGCCCATCTGAAGTGACTGCGTTCAGTTCTGGGCCCCGCACCTCAGGAAGGATATACTGCCCTTGGCGGGAATGCAGCGTAGATTCACCAGATTGATACCGGGGGCTTAAATCACGAGGACAGGTTGCATAAAGTTGGCTGGTATTGCCTCGAATATAGACGATTAAGGGGTGATCTAATCGAGGTGTTTAAGATGATCAAAGGAGTTGATCGGGTGGAGAGAGAGAAACTATTTCCTCTGGTGGGGGGCGGGGGGAGTCTAGAATGAGGAGGTATAACCTAGAAGATAGGAGCAGGAGTAGGCCATTTGGCCCCTCGAGTCTGCTCCACCATTTAATGAGATCATGGCTGATCATCCAAATTCAGTACCCTGTCCCTGCCTTCTCCCTATATCCCTTGATCCCGTTAGCCTTAAGAAATATATCCAACTCCTTCTTGAACATATTTAATGAATTGGCCTCAACTGCCTTCTGTGGTGGAGAATTCCACAGCTTCACCACTCTCTGGGTGAAGAAATTCCTCCTCATCTCTGTCCTAAATGGCTTACCCCTTATCTTTAGACTGTGACCCCTGGTTCTGGACTCCCCCGCCATCGGGAACATCCTTCCTGCATCTAGTCCTGCTAGAATTTTATAAGTTTCAATGAGATCCCCTCTCAGTCTCTAAACTCCAGTGAGTATAAGCCCAATCGACCCAATCTCTCCTCATATGTCATTCCTGCCATCCCAGGTATCAGTCTGGTGAATCTTCGCTGCACTCCCTCCATGGCAAGAACATCCTTCCTCAGATAAGGTGACCAAAACTGCACACAATACTCAAGGTGTGGTCTCACCAAGGCCCTGTACAACTGCAACAAGACATCCTTGCTCCTCTACTCGAATCCTCTCGCTATGAAGGCCAGCATACCATTGCCTTCTTAACCGCCTTCTGCACCTGCATGCTTACCTTCAGCGACTGGTGCACAAGGACACCCAGGTCTCATTGCACTTCCCCTTTTCCCAATCTATTGCCGTTCAGATAATAATCTGCCTTCCTGTTTTTGCCACCAAAATGGATAACCTCGCATTTATCCACATTATACTGCATCTGCCCAATCGCCCAACCTGTCCAAATCGTACTGGAGTTTCTCTGCATCCTCCTCACAGCACACACGCCCACCCAGCTTTGTGTCGTCTGCAAACTTGGAGATATTACATAACCTTAAAATTAGAGCCAGGGGTGATGTCAGGAAGCACTTCTTCACACAAAGGGTCGTGGAAATCTGGAACTCCCCCCACCCCCGCCCCCCCACCCAAAATTGAAAATTTCAGAAATTGGAATGAGAGGTTTTTGTTGGGTAAGGGTATTAAGGGTTACGGAACCAGGGCGGGTAGATGGAGTTAAGATCGAATTGAATGGTGGGACAGGCTCGAAGGGGCTGAATGGCCTCCTCCTGTTCCGAGGAGGCAACGCTGTCCCAGAATCCACGCGGCACGTGAAAGCCGCAGATCCTTGTCCCGTCACTCGGTGGGCAATGTGTTGGGAACGTTGAGGTAAACTGCCAGCTTCCTCACTCACGGTGCGCACCGCGGACCTGCTCGCCCGTGGGTTTCCATCCAGTAACTCCAATGGAAGGAAGGGGAGGAGACCTGCTGTCCTTACCTATCGGGGGCCTACACGTGACACCAGTCCCACACCAACGTGGTTGACTCTTAACTGGTCTCTTATTCTTTCGTATGGTCGCAGCAAGGCAAATCAGATGTCAATCTCTAAGTCAGATATCCAGGCCAAAGCCTGTGACAGCGTGCATATCTTATAGGATGCCTGCGAATTACTTTTTAAAAAATTCATTCACAGGATGTGGGCGTCGCTGGCGAGGCCGGCATTTATTGCCCATCCCTAATCGCCCTTGAGAAGGTGGTGGTGAGCCGCCTTCTTGAACCGCTGCAGTCCCATGTGGCGAAGGTGCTCCCACAGTGCTGTTAGGGAGGGAGTTGCAGGATTTTGACCCAGCCACGATGAAGGAACGGCCGATATATTTCCAAGCCGGGGATGGTGCGTGTGTGACTTGGAAGGGGCTTAAGTGGAACTGGAAGCGACATCGCACTTGACCAGCTCGCGACTTCTGACCTTTACCCTTCTTGCAAGTGTATTCGATAAATTCACCGCGTAATCTTTAGTCTACACACCAAGGGGCTGCCTTTGCAGCTTGTCGCTCCCTTTGGCGGAAAGATTGTCAGGAAACTTAACACGAGCCGGTGTCATGACTGATCTGCCTGTTGTTGAGTCTCCATAGCAACATGTGTACCTTTGACCTTTGGATCAAATCCAACACAGACACACAGCTGATGAAGAAAGTCCTTGTCCTCTGGCTGATCTTCGCTTGTAATGGAGTGTCTTTAGGTTAATGAGACCCCAGTGACATCTTATAGTGTTTACTTTGGCCAATGCTCGTGCACTGCCGGCAAGAACGGAGCACGGCTGCGTGGGATGGGAGCCTATTAAATACCGTACAATCTCACGGCACAGGAGGAGGCCATTCGGCCCATCGTGCCTGTGCCACTTCTTTGAAAGAGCTCTCCAATTGGTCCCGTCCCCCACCCCTGCTCTTTCCCCACAGCCCTGCAAATTTTTCCCTTCCAGTATTTCTCCGATTCCCTTTGGAAAGTCACTATTGAACCTGCTTCCACCGCCCTTTCAGGTAGCGCATTCCAGATCGCAACAACTCGCTGCGTAAAAGTGGTTAGAATGTGGAACTCGGGAGTGTTTGAGGCGACGAGAATAGATGCATTTATGGGGAAGCTGGACAAACACGTGAGGGAGAAAGGAATAGAAGGATAGGTTGATAGCGTGAGATGAAGGAGGGTGGGAGGAGGCTCGTGTGGAGCAGAAACACCGACATGGACCAGTTGAGCCGAATGGCCTGTTCTGTGCTGTAAATACTGATGTAAGAAAACTACTAGGCACTTGGTCTAAGCGTTAAACCAAGCTTTAATCAACTGTTTTACAACATGGAGGTCTAGTTGTGTCCTTCACTAGTTCCTGTTAAGAATGTCCTGTGCAAGCTGGGCCCGTGCCTGACTATTTATACTCTCCCTGGACAGCGCCACCCGCAGGCTGCTCAGTATTATTTCATAAATCTTTCTTTCATGAATGACTGATTCATATCAAATACTATGTAATCTCCCTCTCTACTTCCTTTACCAATTACCTTAAATCTGTGTCCTCTGGTTACCGACCCGGTGGCGTTCATTATGTTGATCTTCTGCCCCCGGTAGCTCCATCAAAGGCGAGGGACGTGGATGCTGAGAATCCAACCTTTGCAACTTCCAGACGTAGTACAGCGTGGATTGAATGCAAGGCAAAGCCTCTCTGCAGTGTCCCATTAAGAGCTGCCTAGATCAGACGGATAGTGTCAGACCGTTTCTCGCAAAGAGGAAGAGAAGGTCAATGCCGGACCGCGAGCGGGCACCTCCTCACAGCAGTTTACAAGGTGATGGTAGCAGAGGGCCGGTACAATAACCGGCCCCTCCTGCCACGCAACCCCCACCCCCTCCCCATAGTGTCAGCCGTGGCTCAGTGGGTAGCACTCTCTTTCTTGCCTCTGAGTCAGAAGCCCCACTCCAGGGACTCGAGCACAACTTTCTAGGCTGACACTCCCACTGCAGTACTGAGGGAGCGCCGCAATGTCAGAGGGGCAATACTGAGGGAGCGCCGCACTGTCGGAGGGGCAATACTGAGGGAGCGCCGCACTGTCGGAGGGGCAGTACTGAGGGAGCGCCGCACTGTCGGAGGGGCAGTACTGAGGGAGCGCCGCACTGTCGGAGGGGCAGTACTGAGGGAGCGCCGCAATGTCAGATAGGCAATACTGAGGGAGCGCCGCACTGTCGGAGGGGCAGTACTGAGGGAGCGCCGCACTGTCGGAGGGGCAGTACTGAGGGAGCGCCGCACTGTCGGAGGGGCAGTACTGAGGGAGCGCCGCACTGTCGGAGGGGCAGTACTGAGGGAGCGCCGCACTGTCGGAGGGGCAGTATTGAGGGAGCATTGCACTGTTGTAGGGGCAGTACTGATGGAGCGCCGCACTGTCGGAGGGGCAGTACAGAGGGAGCGCCGCACTGTCGGAGGGGCAGTATTGAGGGAGCATTGCACTGTTGTAGGGGCAGTACTGAGGGAGCGCCGCACTGTCGGAGGGGCAGTACTGAGGGAGCACCACACTGTCGGAGGGGCAGTACTGATGGAGCGCCGCACTGTCGGAGGGGCAGTACAGAGGGAGCGCTGCGCTGTCGGAGGGGCGGTACTGAGGGAGCGCAGCACTGTCGGAGGGGCAGTACTGAGGGAGAGCCGCAATGTCGGAGGGGCAGTACTGAGGCAGCGCCGCACTGTCGGAGGGGCAGTACTGAGGGAGCGCCGCACTGTCGGAGGGGCAGTACTGAGGGAGCACCGCACTGTCGGAGGGGCAGTACTGAGGGAGCGCCACACTGTCGGAGGGGCAGTACTGATGGAGCGCCGCACTGTTGGAGAGGCAGTACTGAGGGAGCACCGCGCTGTCGGAGGGGCGGTACTGAGGGAGCGCAGCACTGTCGGAGGGGCAGTACTGAGGGAGAGCCGCAATGTCAGAGGGGCAATACTGAGGGAGCACCGCACTGTCGGAGGGGCAGTACTGAGGGAGCGCCGCACTGTCGGAGGGGCAGTACTGAGGGAGCGCCACACTGTCGGAGGGGCAGTACTGAGGGAGCGCTGCACTGTCGGAAAGGCAGTACTGAGGGAGCGCCGCACTGTCGGAGGGGCAGTACTGAGGGACCGCCGCCCTGTCGGAGGGGCAGTACTGAGGGAGCGCCGCAATGTCAGAGTTGCCGTCTTTCGAATGAGATGTCAAACCGAGGCCCCATCTCAGCTCTCAGGTGGATGTAAAAGATCCCGCGACCGCTATTTCGAAGAAGAGCAGGGGCGTTCTCCCCGGTGTCCTGGGCCAATATTTATCCCTCAATCAACATCACTAAAATACAGATTATCTGGTCATTATCACATTACAGTTTGTGGGAGCTTGCTGCGCGCAAATTGGCTGCCGGGTTTCCTACATTACAACAGTGACTACACTTCAAAAAGTACTTAATTGGCTGTAAAGCGCTTTGGGACGTCCTGTGGTTGTGAAAGGTGCTAGAGAAATGCAAGTCTTTCTTTTCTTTCCCATCTGCTGTGCGATGGAGAGAGATAAATAGAGAGGACAAGGGCTCTTAAAGAGCTTAGGAAGATTTTATGAAGCTCAACGTAAGCTCGAGGAACAGCACCTCATCTTTCGATTAGGCACTTTACAGCCTTCCGGACTCAAGATCGAGTTCAACAATTTCAGACAATAACCCCATCCCCCATTTTTCATGCTGTTGTGGCGGAGCCACCAAAGGACTCAGAGCGGTTGTACATAATTCCTTTAACAGCAATGTAGTTACTGTTAAGTCTGTGAGTTGTTCAAGTAATTAATACTCAGACTTAATCAGTAACAATAAAACAGGTCTTTACTGGTTGGAGGTAGGGACTATTCTGAATACAAGATTACTGCACAGTGCTTATATACCGGTGTGTTCACCCCCGGTATTACGTCTACAGCAGCCTGAGAAAGTAGTACATCTCTTAAGGTGGAACAGGCTTAAGCTCTCTTAAGGTGGGACAGGTTACATACACAACACTCCTCCCTTCTTAGCTTTATAGTCATCCCCCCCATTTAACATAACGTAATAACATATATACATATATAACTTCATGTTTAACGTAACATATCACAGATTCAGTCTCTGCGGAAAACAGTTCACATATTCAATCTCTGTGGTGTAGTCGGTTCACGTTACTCATTCAATAGTCCTTTCATGGATTTAACAGCTTGAACTTCCGAACTGATTTGGCTCCGTTCGGAGGGACCACGTGTGTGATCTGGTAGAGGTGATAATGGTTCAGATGGGTCATCTTCTGTTTTTACTTTTCCTTTTCTGCTTCTTGGAGACTCTCTGGGCTCCATTGTCAGCTGCCACAGCTGCCAGCTGCATGCGCAGTTCCTCCTTCTCTTCCTCCTTTTTTTGTAGTAGAGCCACCTTCTCCTGATGTTCCGTAGACTTTCGGTGCTCCTCCATGATTTCTGTATGGTGGGAGTCGAAGTTACAAGTTGGGCAGGACAGGACATAGTAATATTCGGAGTCGTCCGACAGGTCAGCGAGAGGGTCGTCTATTTCCTCCATACCCAGCTGGACGTTAGCCAGCTCTTGTTCCAAATCCAGACATCTTTCCTGAAGAGACTTCTTCATGTGTACCTCTGCCTCCAGCTTTTTCTGGGCTTTCAGCAAGTCGTTTACTAGTGACCTCATTTGTGATTTTAATACTTCAACTTCCTTTGGAGATTGATTGATCGGACTATGCAATCCCTCTACCGGAGCAGCTGTTTCAGCGGTCTGTTGTTCTACATTGACGTGAGTCAGCGTACTTTTGGCATCCAATGGCTGCTCTGTTGCAGTCGTTTCAGTCTGTGTCGTCACATCAGCCATCTCAATGACTTTTGAGAGCTCCGAACCCTTTTCCTTTGAAGATCGCAGCTCGTGTTCAAGTTTTTCCCATTTCAGAGTCTTGTCCCTCAGCATATGAAGGAGTTTGCTGACCGTTAACTCTTCTGACACCAGATTATGGCACGCACCTTCAGAACCTGAATCAGCTTTGATTCGTTCGGCCTCCTCGCGCAGATGGTTGGTGTGCTCCTGCTCCATTTTCTCCATCAGTTGCTTCTGTTGCCTTTCTAGATTCTCCCACTCTGTAACAAAGAACTTTTTTATTTCATTCATCTCTTGCTCAAAACGGCGAATCATTTGTTCTAATTGCTGTTGTAGTTTGAAATGGAGTTGAGTTCGAGCCCAGTGTCCCTCAAAAATGTGCATATCAGTAGACTTGACAGACTCAGAATTCTCTGTTAAACTATGTTGTTGTTGCTCAGTGGAATTCTGTGCTGAAACTTTGTCTTTTGCACATGGGTTGGTCTTACCATCATCAGTTCTAGAGTCTGGGCTGATTATCTGCACTGAGTTCTCACTCTTTATGGCTTTTAGCGAATGCCAGTCCATATTTATGTTTCTAAACCACTCCCGGCCTAGTAGTGGTGGACCTCCCTCCGGTAGCACATATAAGTCCATTATTTGACTTCCTTCGCCCTTGTTGGCCACTGCAACCTTTATTGTCCCGATGGGGTACACTCTCTGCCCCGTGTAGGTTGTCAATATAATCTCCGTATCCTGTAGGGGAATATGTTGGAATAACCTGTAATCTTTCTTATTCATGACCGACAATGCCGATCCAGTGTCCAATTCCATTTTTACTTGGACTCCTTCTATCTGAAGAGTAACCCAAATTGTCTGGAGGTCTGCACCCTTACCATCGTTGAGTACCCTTAAGCTAGCCAGTTCAATACTGCTTAAGCCAGCCAGTTCATTACTGCTAGCGTCTGAATCGGACTCCTGTTCGGCCACCTTGTGTACTTTTGCGTATTTTCCTTGCGGTGACTTCTTGTTGCTGGTCTTCTTCCCTGACCTGCATACTCTAGCTATATGTCCAAGCCTACCACAAGTTCTACATTCTTGGTTTTTAAACCAACACTGGTTCTGATCATGCGTTGTCTTTCCACAACGATAACATTTGCCAGAACTCACACCCAATTTGTGTGCACTGAGCTCCAGTGACCGTAGCTGCATTACTGCCGTGCCTCTCGCTGCGGCTTCGTGTGCTGCTGCCATAGTGACCGCCTTCTCAAGCGTCAGCTCATTCTCCTCGAGCAGTCGCTTTTGTGTATCCTGTTTAAATAAACCACACACAAATTTGTCTCGTAGTGCATCTGTCAGTCCCGTTCCAAACTGGCAATATTTCGCTAATTTACGCAATTCCAGCAAATATTCAGCATTGCTTTCATGCTGTAGCTGCCTTCTGTCATAAAATTTAAATCGTTCCGCTAGCATCAGCGGCGTGGGGTTTAGATGATCTTTCAGGACAGTAACAATCTCATCGAACGTCTTATCCGCCGGTTCATCTGGTGATAACAGGTGTTTCAATTGCCCGTATGTCTTCGCACCCATTAAATTTAATAATGTTAGTGCTTTATCAGCCTCACGAATTTTATTTGCCTTACAATAATTTTTAACTCGTTCAACATATATGGCCCAATCTTCGATGTCACTATCAAAGTTGCTAATATTCCCGTGTTTAGGCATTGTAGTACTTTATCAGATTTGCAATTTCTCAGATTTTTTTTTTTTTACTGCTATCCAAGATGGCGGCTTCCCGCTCTTGCCGTCGTCCTCCGCCCACAAAATGGCGGTTTTCCCGCGCTTGGCGGTCTTCACCCGTCCCCCCCGACGCCGTCTCCCTTCAGCCCCCGAGTGCGGCCCTTATCTTCGCCGCGATCGCCCGAGTGCGGCCCTTATCAGCGGATGCGATCGCTCTCGCGGCTCTCGGCCCTTATCAGGAGATGCGATCGCTCTGTTGAAAAGCCTCCCGCTCGAAGCGGCTCTTGCGCCCTATTCCTCCTGCTCCCCCAGCCCCGTTCGTGCGGCCAACGCGGTCGACTGCCTGTCGCGTCGCTGCCCGGCTCAGACAACGGCTTACCCACCACCAAGCTGGAGAAGAAGCTGACGGTCGCCGATGGAGGCTCCGAGGTCAGGATGTCTTCCAGTGGGGTGGAGAGGGTGGAAACCTCTCTGTAACGTCCTGGCTGTGGACGAAACTGCCGTGGAGTGACTGCCGCAGGGTCCGAATCAGACTCGTCGCCAGTGTTAAGTCTGTGAGTTGTTCAAGTAATTAATACTCAGACTTAATCAGTAACAATAAAACAGGTCTTTACTGGTTGGAGGTAGGGACTATTCTGAATACAAGATTACTGCACAGTGCTTATATACCGGTGTGTTCACCCCCGGTATTACGTCTACAGCAGCCTGAGAAAGTCGTACATCTCTTAAGGTGGAACAGGCTTAAGCTCTCTTAAGGTGGAACAGGTTACATACACAACAGTTACTGTCTGTGCCTGTGCCTTTAATTACACTGTTTGACTGTACAATGTCCAGTTACCTTTACAGCGCGGTTTCAACGTGATGACGTCATGCCGTTAGTCACGTGATGCCCCAATGGCGGGAAGAACGTGATGACATCATGACGTCAGTCTTCTGACCAGGGGATCAGTCCTCGTGGAGCCCTCAAGGAGAGTAGACCTGTAGTTGATGTATTCCAGCAGTTTCTAGTTAAAACCTGTTTTGTTGCATTAAAGTTCATTGTTTTAATTGCCTGAGTTGAACTCAGTGTTTTCGATAGGAACCTCCGTTCCTACACTCTATTATTTTGCCATTCCCATTTGCAACATTTTATCTTCCTGCCTCTTACATAAGCACAGTATGTTCTTTCAATTCCTCCCTCCCCTCCTAACGCCCCCCCCCCCCCCCGTCTCTGCGCCTGCTTAATATCTGTTACATCTCCAGCTTTTTCCAGTTCTGATGAAGGGTCCCAGACCTGAAGCGTTAACTCTGTTTCTCTCTGCACGGATGCTGCCTGGCCTGCTGAGTATTTCCAGCATTTTAGAAACATAGGCCATTCGGCCCCGCGAGCCTGCTCCGCCATTCAATGAGATCATGGCTGATCATCCAAACTCAGTACCCTGTCCCTGCCTTCTCCCCATATCCCTTGATCCCTTTAGCCTTAAGAAATATATCTAACTCCTTCTTGAATATATTTAATGAATTGGCCTCCACTGCCTTCTGTGGTAGAGAATTCCACAGGTTCACCACTCTCTGGGTGAAGAAATTCCTCCTCATCTCAGTCCTAAATGGCTTACCCCTTATCCTTAGACTGTGACCCCTGGTTCTGGACTCCCCAACCATCGGGAACATCCTTCCTGCATCTAGTCTGTCTAGTCCTGTTAGAATTTTATAAGTTTCAATGTGATCCTCTCTCATTCTTCTAAACTCCAGCGAGTATAAACCCAATCGACCCAATCTCTCCTCATACGTCATTCCTGCCATCCCAGGTATCAGTCTGGTGAATCTTCGCTGCACTCCCTCCATGGCAAGAACATCCTGTTTTTCTGCTGTTATTTCTCGTAAAGAGCGTCTGTTGACTCCACTGTGTCAGCCAATGAGTTGAAGGCGGTGCGGGACTTACTGCAGGACCCGCAGCAAACAGTCTATCTTACAGCAAACAAAGTCTTATTTTGGCATAAGATGGAGTGCGTGGAGATATTACAAATTACGTGCATGAAATCAATCCCAGTCACTTACAGCCGTGCGGTCTCCAGGCGTGATTGACGGGGGAATTACCCAGTCATCTCCATCCTGGCCAGGATTTGTTGTATCACTCTATGCAGCTTTAAAGAGGGAGGATTGTTCGCCAAGGGCATTAAGGGCTATGGAGCCAAGGCAGGTAAATGGAGTTAGGATTCGGATCAGCCATGATCCCATTGGATGGTGGAACCGGCTCAAGCGGTTGAATGTCCGACACTTACCTTTCCCTAAAGGGTGTCACGAAGATAACCAGGAGAATTACAGGTGCCATGCATTTGGCGATACCTTAGAGTCCCCTTTTCTGTTGACTCCTCCCCACACCCCCCCCTCCACCCCGAGATCTCTCTGACCAGTTTTGATTTTTTTTTAATTCATTCACGAGATGTGGGCATCGCTGGCAAGGCCGGCATTTATTGCCCGTCCCGAATTGCCCTTGAGAAGGTGGTGGTGAGCCGCCGCCTTGAACCGCTGCAGTTTTTCCCAGCGGTTTGATACAACTGAGTGGCTCACTGGGCCGTTTCAGAGGGGCAGTTAAGTGTCAACCACATTGCTGTGAGCCTGGAGTCACATATAGGCCAGACCGGGTAAGGGCTGCAGATTTCCTTCCTTAAAGGACATTAGTGAACCAGTTGGGCTTTTCCGACAACCCGGTAGTTTCATGGTCACCATGACTGACACTATCCAGATTTATTTAATTAACTGAATTTAAATTCCCCAACTCACGGATCATTAGTCCAGGCCTCTTGGATCACTAGTCCAGTAACGTAACCACTATGCTACCACTCCCAATGTATGAATGATGTTATTAGCCAAGCACATCCGACAGTCTGCAGCATTGGCCTTACTCCGGGTGATGTGTACATTTAGAGGAGCGTTGGGTGGGCTCCCTCAGTGGTTGGAATTACACCACCCATTGTGGTGGTGAGCCACACAGAGTAGGTAGGCCACAAGTTCAATGGAGGGTTGCCAACTCGGCTCGGACATACTCCTGGATGTTTCATCACATGACCTCCCGCCCGTGCTGCCTTGCCATTGGCCGTCCAAATCGCCCCGGCTCGCCACAGCCAATCGGAAAGCGAGCAAACTCTTCATTGGGGGGTGACTAGGTGTGTGGATGAGGGTAGTGTAGTTGATGTAGTCTACGTGGTAGGGTAAGGCTTTTGACAAAGTCCCGCATGGGAGACTGGTCAAGAAGGTAAGAGCCCATGGGATCCAGGGCAATTTGGCACGTTGGATCCAAAATTGGCTTAGTGGCAGGAGGCAGAGGGTGATGGTCGAAGGTTGTTTTTGTGACTGGAAGCCTGTGTCCAGTGGTGTACCGCAGGGATCGGTGCTGGGTCCCTTGCTGTTTGTAGTGTACATTAATGATTTAGATATGAATGTAGGAGGCATGATCAGTAAGTTTGCAGATGACACGAAAATTGGTGGAGTGGTAAATAGCGAGGAGGGAAGCCTCAGGCTACAGGACAATATAGACGGGATGGCTAGATGGGCAGAACAGTAGCAAATGGAATTAAACCCTGAAAAGTGTGAGGTGATTCATTTTGGGAGGACTAACAAGGCAAGGGAATACACGATGAATGGTAGGACCCTAGGAAGGACAGAGGATCAGAGGGACCTTGGTGTGCATGTACATAGATCCCTGAAGGTAGCAGGACAGGTAGATAAGGTGGTTAAAAAGGCATATGGGATACTTGCCTTCATTAGCCGAGGCATAGAATATAAGAGCAGAGAGGTTATGATGGAGCTGTACAAAACGCGAGTTAGGCCACAGCTGGAATACTGTGTGCAGATCTGGTCGCCACACTATAGGAAGGATGTGATTGCATTGGAGAGGGTGCAGAGGAGATTCACCAGGATGTTACCTGGGCTGGAGCACTTCAGCTATGAAGAGAGACTGGACAGGCTGGGGTTGTTTTCCTTGGAGCAGAGAAGGCTGAGGGAGGACCTGATTGAGGTGTACAAAATTATGAGGGGCATAGATAGGGTAGATAGAAAGGAACTTTTCCCCTTAGTAGAGGGGTCAATAACCAGGGGGCATAGTTTCAAGGTAAGGGGCAGGAGGTTCAGAGGGGATTTGAGGAAGAACTTTTTGGTTGGAATCTGGAACTCACTGCCTGAAAGGGTGGTAGAGGCAGGAACCCTCACAACATTCAAGAAGCATTTAGATGAGCACTTGAAACGCCATAGCATACAAGGCTACGGACCAAGTGCTGGAAAATGGGATTAGAATAGACAGGGCTTGATGGCTGGCGCGGACACGATGGGCCGAAGGGCCTCTTTCTGTGCTGTATAACTCTATGACTCTATGACTGTCAGTGAAACAGCCTTTCCCCCTCATCTCCAATATTTTTATAAGTCCTAAACAAAAGTGTTCATAGACTGAGACGTGTAGAGGATCAGAGGGACCTTGGAGTGCATGTCCACAGATCACTGAAGGCAGCAGGACAGGTAGATAAGGTGGTTAAGAAGGCATACGGAATGCTTGCCTTTATTAGCCGAGGCATAGAATACAAGAGCAGGGGGGTTATGCTTGAACTGTATAAAACACTAGTTAGGCCTCAGCTAGAATACTGTGTGAAGTTCTGGTCACCACATTACAGGAAAGATGTGATTGCACTAGGGAGGGTGCAGAGGAGATTTACAAGGATGTTTCCTGGTCTGGGGAATTTTAGCTACGAGGAAAGATTGGATAGGCTGGGGTTGTTTGCTTTGGAACAGAGGAGGCTGAGGGGAGACTTAATGGAGATGTATAAGATTATGAGGGGCCTGGATAGAGTGGATAATCAACAACCAGGGGGGCACAGATTTAAAGTCATTGGTCGGAGGTTTAGAGGGGAGTTGAGGAGAACTTTCTTCACCCAGAGGGTGGTGGGGGTCTGGAACTCACTGCCTGAAAGGGTGGGAGAGGCAGAAACACTCACCACATTTAAAAAGTACTTGGATATGTTCTTGAAGTGCCGAAACCTGCAGGGCTACAGACCAAGAGCTGGAAAGTGGGATTAGGCTGGAGAGCTCTTTGTCGGCCGGCGTGGACACGATGGGCCGAATGGCCTCCTTCTGTGCCGTAAATATCCATGATCCTACGAAAGACCACCCCAATCATTTTTCTCCCGGGTTGTTTTGCTGGCAGCACTGTCCCAGAGATTAATCTTCAATTCCTGGGGATTCCGGGCCAATCCTGGAAGGTTGGCAACCCCTTGTCCAATCCCCGGTCGCGGCTGGGTTTTCCCAACCGCAGCCAAGGCAACAGTAAGGGGGCTTTGCAGTAGGCCTTGGTGTATCTTCGCCCATTACCCCCTGGGCTCGCTGACCTACATTGGCTCCCGGTTAAGCAGCGCCTCGATTTCAAAATTCTCATCCTTGTTTTCAAATCCCTCCATGGCCTCGCCCCTCCCTGTCTCTGTAATCTCCTCCAGCCCCACAACCCCCCGAGATATCTGCGCTGCTCTAATTCTGCCCTCTTGAGCATCCCTGATTATAATCGCTCCACCACTGGCGGCCGTGCCGTCTGTTGCCTGGGCCCTAAGCTCTGGAATTCCCTGCCTAAACCTCTCCGCCTCGCTACCTCTCTCTCCTCCTTTAAGACGCTCCTTAAAACCTACCTCTTTGACCAAGCTTTTGGCCACCTGCCCTAATTTATCCTTATGTGGATCGGTGTCAAATTTTTGTCTTAAAAAATACTCCTGTGCAGCGCCTCGGGACGTTTTACGACTTTAAAGGGCGCTGTATAAATACAAGTTGTTGTTGTTGGTGTATCTGGCGCGGAGAAAGTAAATATCAGCCAGCGTTCCCCGCCCTTGATTGTTATTTCTGCGGTGAGCTCGGGGTGGGGCTCAGCCGTGACGGTCCCTGCAGTCAAATAGCTCGCCAGCACCCACGACGAATGGCCACTTGGATGAGGGAGGTGGGCAACGCCCAGCAGGAAGCAGAGGGAAGAAAACAAAACTGCCAATAACTTGAGACAACCATTAACAGCACAGATCTCTCTTTATATAACATTTAGGATTATAAGGCAATCCACTATAATACACTTGTCCGTCAAACAGATAGTGACAGTCTGATCTCCACATAAGGACCTCAGGGTGGACATTTTAAAAATCAAAACGGGAGAGAGACTCCGCGAGAAAATGGCCAGCCAATCCGGCATTGGATGTGCAACATTTTAGTGGCCCAAGTAATATTTCGGACCAAACTGCCCTTTTTCTATTTCAGTAATAAGAGTGGAATTAATGGCAGTCCATATGCCAGAGGGGGGTTGGGGGGGGACAGCGTGAGTCCACCAACTCAACTTGGCGATAATCGGCAACTAGGAACTAAACATCCGAAAGAAAACATGTCGAATGCAAGACCCAAAAGTCAAACTTTTACTCAGTGAGTCTACAACAATCAAATGGCCAATCATCCAAGGCTGAAAAGTTAATTATGTTAACAGTGTCAGCCATGGCTCATTGGGCAGTGCTCTTGCTCTCGCCTCTGAGTCAGAAAGTCGTGGGTTCGAGCCCCACTCCCGAGACTTAGAGCACAGAAATCTAGGCTGACACTCCCAGTGCAGTGCTGCGGGAGCGCCGCACTGTCGGAGGTGCCATCTTCTGTTAAACCGAGGACCCGTCTGCCCTCTCGGGTGGACGTGAAAGATCCCACGGCCACTACTTTAAGGAGCAGGGGAGTTCTGGGGTCAATATCTATCCCTTAACCAACATCACTAAAAAAAAACCAGATGATCTGATCATTATCGCATTGTGGAATCTTGCTGTGCGCAAATTGGCTGCCGCGTTTTCTACATTACAACAGTGACTACACTTCAAAATAAAGTACTTCATTGGCTGTAAATCGCTTTGGGATGTCCTGAGGTGGTGAAAGGCGCTGGAGAAATGCGGGTTCTGTCTTTTTTTATATCTGGCGACACTGTAGAAAAGTCATTGGTTCGACCACAGTACGATTTGGGGAGCGGAGGTCACGAGCCATTTCTGCAGCTCAGCCCTTGACTTGCAGGGAGCTTCAACACGCCCTCCCACACAAGGCTCCCCCTGTTAGGCTGAGCCACTCTGATGTCCCACGACCCATCCATCAATGTCTCGTTAAGACTGCAGCAGCTACGACATCGGACCAAAATCGGTGGAGGGGTGGGCAATTCCATGAGGTCAATTTTGACACAATATATACACACACACACATATATATAAAAAAAATTTGACAGCATCGTGACGCGGGCAACGTCAGAACAAAAAGTCGACAAAAGGCGTGGTTGAACGCCACTAGTTGCTGCGGGCAGAGCTTAGGGGGGGCGCAAACATCTAGGGACAAGCGCGGCACAGGCGGCCTCTCTCTCTGTGCTTAAGCTCCGCCCACAGAACAACAGCTAGCGACCTCGCCATCTGGGGTCTCATGCTGGCCACGGCGCCAGTCCAGATTCCCTAACCGCTTCGTTGGCAGCGCCGGCGGCTCAGGTCGGCGACGTCAAGTGGTTGAACGGTTTGAAAATGTTCCACGAGGACTTTGAGTCGTCGGCGTTCTTCTTGGGCTTGAGGCAGTTCTGCGGCCACTTGTCCTTAGTGAGGAAGTACAGCAGGGCGTTGAGCCAAGCGTTGAAGCTGGCCAGGGGCCTGGTGACCTTGTAGCAGATGGTCACCACCCTCTTGGTTGCGCAGGCCACGTAGGGCATGGCCTTGTTGACCAAGAAGATGGTTTTGGTCACGTGGAATGGGAAGAAGCACAGGGCAAACAGAAGGGTGATGGTCAGAATGGTCTTGATGGACTTCCGCCGCTTCTCCAAGCCCGGCACGGCGGACTTGAACTCCTGGTTGTTGATGGTCTTGAAGATGGTCTTTATCACGCGGGAGTAGCACCAAGCGATGATGGAGAACGGCAGGAAGAAGCCCACCAAGTGCAGGATGATGCCGTAAGGCACATAGTGGGGGTACTCTATGTCGAGGGCGTCATCCCAGCAGTTGGTGACGTTGTTGGAATCGGCGGTCTTGGCGAAATGGAAAATGGGGCAGGTCAGGGCCAGGACCACCAGCCACACCAGCACGCAGACCACCCTGGCGGTCTTCTTGGTCTCCATGGTGATGGTCCTCATGGGGTGGCAGATGCCCAGGTAGCGGTGGAAGCTGATGCAGGTGAGGAAGAAGATGCTGCAGTAGAGGTTGAAGTAGAAGAGAAAGCGGACCAGGCGGCACGTAAAGTCCCCAAAGACCCAGACGTCGTGCATGATGTAGCTGGCGATGAGAAACGGCAGGGACAGGCCGTACATGAAGTCAGTCAGGGCGAGGTTGAACATGTAAATGAGGGAGCAGTTCCACTCTTTACGCCGCTTGAGAATGCTGCAGAGGATGACGGAGTTGAGTGCCAAACTGAGGATGCAAGTGTAGGTGTAGCACACGGGCAGGAAGACGTATTTGTATGATTCATCATTGTTACATGAGTTCGAGGCATCAGGAGAGATGTCTTGGCTCGAGCCATTGTCAACCATCGGGCTTGTGACATTTTCATTCATCTTCTAGTATCTTCTGCTTGTAGTAAGCATCGCTCTCCAGTAGATGGTAGTTAGGAATTCTCAGACACCTAGAAGTAGAGAAGGAAAGAAAAAGAGGTGAGAGATACGGAGACAATTCAGTGCTGGATCGAAGGGAGGGCGATACCGAGGAAAGGTCTCGGACCTGAACCGCTGGCCAATGCTGCCTTGACCTGCTGCCATATTTATCCCTCAACCAACATCACTAAACCAGTTGATCTCTCCATTTATCTCATTGCTGTTTGTGGGAGCTTGCTGTGCGCAAAAGGGCTGCCGCATTTCCCTGCATTACAGCAAGTGACTTCGCTTCAAAAGTTCTTAAATCTGGCCTCTTGCGCATCCCCGATTTCCATCGCTCCACCATACCCCTGTAGTCGCCTCCAGTCCTACGACCCCCCGAGATATCTGCGCTCCTCTGATTCTGCCCTCTTGAGCATCCCTGATTACAATCACTCCACCATTGGCAGCCGTGCCTTCAGCTGCCGAGCACCTAAGCTCAGGAATTCCCTGCCTAAACATCTCCGCCTCTCTCTCCTTTAAGACGCTCCTTAAAACCTACCTTTTTGACACAGCTTTTGGTCACCTGCCCTAATGTCTCATTAAGTGGCTCGGTGTCGAATTTTGTCTGATAATCGCTCCTGTGCAACGCCTTGGGATGTTTCACTACGTTAAAGGTGCTGTATAAATGCAAGTTGTTGTTGTTGTAAAGCGCTTTGGGACATCCCAAGGTCGTGAAAGGTGCTATCTAGATGCAAGGGGAGGGGGGAAATCGGCATCGCCCATTTTGGGGCGCTAATATCGGCCAGGCGCAAAGTTTAGCGCCTGGCGCTAATTATCGCCACCGACTGCAAAATTGGCCTCTATCGCCCCTGGAGGTGATTTGAGTGTTAAATCAGGCGCTACACACCTCTCTTAAGGCGCTAACATCAGGGAGCAAGGCGCTACCTCAGAACGCTACCGAAGTTCAGGCGATGTCCGTTACCATGGAAGCCAGACAGACTGGCGCCATCCAGTTCTTAAAGGGGAGGGGCCATCTTGCTGGCCAGTCACTCCCTGCTCATTGCAGCCTTGAATCTCGGCCTGGAGAGACCTCAAAAGCAATTGTGTTGGAAGCACTAATGGATAGGCCCAGGGGAACGAGCCCGGCGCTTAGGAACCTCAAAAGTGGTGCTGAGGGCCAAAACTCCTTAGGACAGCGTTAAAACCAAAACTTTTGCCGACAAGAAAAGGCAGGAAGCGGCCGCCTTTAAATAGCGCTCCCCCAGCCCCTTCCCGACATGAAAACGTTCCCCTCTACCTGTCGTTCCTAGCGGCAGGCGCTAAGGCAGGGGGCACGACTCAATATCCGGTCTGGGGCGTTGCACGCTCGACTGACGTCACGATCTGCGGGCGCAGGAGATCGTGGCGGTAGTGTTTAGCGCTGCCGCAAAACGATTGTTCGATTTCGCGAGCGGCGCTAAGTTGCGAGCGCCCCCCGGAGGCACTAACCAACCGAATTTTCCCCCCCCAAGATCTTTTCATTTCCAGCTTTTTCTGGTTTGGTTTCGATCTAACGTCTGCCTCGGACTGGGTGAAGTTGCAACGCAGTCAGTCACCTGTCAACCATGGGTAGTTACGATAGAAGAAGCTGCCTTGTCCCCGCAGGGTTACCCATTGGAGATTCAGGCACACGGGGGGCCCCTGACCTTCCGGCCACTGTGAGACTCTCAGTGAGGGAAGCCCCGGCGGCAGCATGAAACTGGAATTTGATCCCGACATGAGTCAGGTTTAACGCTAGCTGATTGAAATTTCACACTCTGTCCAACCGGAGCTCTGAAACACCCAGATACATGGTGGACGGAGAAGACCCCACGGCACTCTTTTGAAGAAGAGCAGGGGAGTTATAGGATCTTACAGCAGAGAAGGAGGCCATTCGTCCTGTCGTACCTGTGCCGGCTCTTTGAAAGAGCTCTCCAGTTTAGTCCCACACCCCAGCTTTCTCCCCAGAACCCTGCAAATTAGTCCTCTTCAAGAACATATCCAATTGCCTTTTGAAAGTTCCTATGCAATCTGAGTCCCACCACCCTTTCAGGTAGTGCGTTCTAGTGGGGTACCGCAGGGATCGGTGCTAGGACCCCAGCTATTCACAATATATATTAATGATCCAGACGAGGGAACTAGATGTAACATCTCCAAGTTTGCAGACAACACAAAGCTGGGTGGGCGTGTGTGCTGTGAGGAGGATGCAGAGAAACTCCAGTACGATTTGGACAGGTTGGGCGATTGGGCAGATGCATGGCAAATGCAGTATAATGTGGATAAATGCGAGGTTATCCACTTTGGTGGCAAAAACAGGAAGACAGATTATTATCTGAACGGCAATAGTTTGGGAAAAGGGGAAGTGCAATGAGACCTGGGTGTCCTTGTGCACCAGTCGCTGAAGGTAAGCATGCAGGTGCAGCAGGCGGTTAAGAAGGCAAATGGTATGTTGGCCTTCATAGCGAGAGGATTCGAGTACAGGAACAAGGATGTCTTGCTGAAGTTGTACAGGGCCTTGGTGAGACCACACCTTGAGTATTGTGTGCAGTTTTGGTCGCCTTATCTGAGGAAGGATGTTCTTGCCATGGAGAGAGTGCAGTGAAGATTCACCAGGCTGATACCTGGGATGGCAGGAATGACGTATGAAGAGAGATTGGGACGATTGGGCTTATACTCGCTGGAGTTTAGAAGAATGAGAGGGGATCTCATTGAAACTTATAAAATTCTAACAGGACTAGACAGACTAGATGCAGGAAGGATGTTCCCGATGGCGGGGGAGTCCAGAACCAGGGGTCACAGTCTAAGGATAAGGGGTAAGCCATTTAGGACAGTGATGAAGAGGAATTTCTTCACCCAGAGAGTGGAGAACCTGTGGAATTCTCTACCACAGAAGGCAGTGGAGGCCAATTCATTAAATATATTCAAGAAGGAGTTAGATATATTTCTTAAGGCTAAAGGGATCAAGGGATATGGGGAGAAGGCAGGGACAGGGTACTGAATTTGGATGATCAGCCATGATCTCATTGAATGGCGGAGCAGGCTCAAGGGGCCGAATGGCCTACTCCTGCTCCTATCTTCTATGTTCCAGATCACAACAACCCTCTGTGTGAAAAAAGTTCTCCTCATCTCCCCTCTAGTTCTTTTGCCAATTATTTTAAATCTATGACCTCTGCTAATCAATTCACTCCCCAGAGGAAACCGTTTCCCCCTACTTGCTCCATCAAAACCCTTCATCATTTTGAATACCTCCATTAGGTCTCATCAACATCACTAAAACAGATTGTCTGGTCATTTATCACATTGCTGCTTGCTGTGCGCAAATTGGCTGCCGCGTTTCTCACATTACATCGGGGACTACACTTCAAAACTACTTAATTGGCTGTGAAGTGCTTTGGGACATCCTGAGATCATGAAAGGTGCTGTAGCAATGCAAGTCCTTTATTTTGAGTGCTGCTTCTGCCTCGAAAAGGAGCATTCCTCCTCAGTGTGGGGAACGTTACAGCAAACTAAACCATCGCGTGCTTCACTTTCTATCTAGCACGGATTAGATACAGAGTAAAGCTCCCTCTACACTGTCCCATCAAACACTCCCAGGGCAGGTACAGCACGGGTTAGATACAGAGTAAAGCTCCCTCTACACTGTCCCATCAAACACTCCCAGGGCAGGTACAGCATGGGTTAGATACAGAGTAAAGCTCCCTTTACACTGTCCCATCAAACACTCCCAGGGCAGGTACAGCACGGGTTAGATTCAGAGTAAAGCTCCCTCTACACTGTCTCATCAAACACTCCCACGGCAGGTACAGCAGGAGTTAGATACAGAGTAAAGCTCCCTCTATACTGTCCCATCAAACACTCCCAGGGCAGGTACAGCACGGGTTAGATACAGAGTAAAGCTCCCTCTACACTGTCCATCAAACACTCCCAGGGAAGGTAGAGCACAGGTTAGATACAGAGTAAAGCTCCCTCTATACTGTCCCATCAAACACTCCCAGGGCAGGTACAGCACGGGTTAGATACAGAGTAAAGCTCCCTCTACACTGTCCCATCAAACACTCCCAGGGTAGGTACAGCACGGGTTAGATCCAGAGTAAAGCTCCCTCTACACTGTCCCGTCAATCACTCCCAGGGCAGGTATAGCACAGGTTAGATACAGAGTAAAGCTCCCTCTACACTGTCCCATCAATCACTCCCAGGGCAGGTACAACACGGGTTAGATACAGAGTAAAGCTCCCTCTACACTGTCCCATCAAACACTCCCAGGGCAGGTACAGCATGGGTTAGATACAGAGTAAAGCTCCCTCTACACTGTCCCATCAAACACTCCCAGGGCAGGTACAGCACAGGTTAGATACAGAGTAAAGCTCCCTCTACACTGTCCCATCAAACACTCCCAGGGTAAGGTCCAGCACGGGTCAGATACCGAGTAAAGCTCCCTCTACACTGTCCCATCAAACACTCCCGGGGCAGGTACAGCACGGGTTAGATACAGAGTAAAGCTCCCTCTACACTGTCCCCATCAAACACTCCCAGGGCAGGTACAGCACAGGTTAGATACAGGGTAAAGCTCCCTCTACACTGTCCCATCAAACACTCCCAGGCAGAGGCTGAATAATTCGGGTTGTATGGTACCAGCAACAACATCTTTGACTCCTTGGTATGAAATTCCCACTGACTGCTATCGTAATGAAGTTTATCAACACACTGAAAATGAATGGGTCCCCTCTGTCAGCAAGGTAATGAATCAAATGCATTCATTACTCGTCTCCCACAGCACACTTTCAGTTCCAGTGTACTTCAATCTCCAAGCTTGGCACTCGCCCCCATCCAGTATCAATATGACATTTCCATTTACCACACCAAACATCCTCATCGCTGTTTGTGGGAGCTTGCCGTGCACAAATTGACTGCCGCATTTCGTACATTACAACAGTGACTGCACTTCAGACAGTAATTCATTGGCTGTGAATGGCTTTGGGACGTGCTGAGGTGGTGTAAGGCACTGGAGAAATGCACATTCTTTCATTTACGGCTCTGTAAAAGCAGTTGCAGGTTTGTGCTCCCAAAACTACTCCAAACACATTTCACATCGACCTCTCACAGCCAGCAAGGCAGAGGAGATATATTTTGCATTTTATCAGACCCTCTTGGGCTCTGCTAATATTGAAACAGCGTTAAATTGGATTCAAATGAGATCTGAATTATCCATTTATAAGAAAGACAGACTTCCATTTCTCCAGCCCCTTTCACGACCTCAGGACGTCCCAAAGCGCTTTACAGCCAATGAAATACTTTTTGAAGTGTAGTCACCGTTGTAATGTAGGAAACGCAGCAGCCAATTTGCACACAGCAAGCTTCCACGAACAGCAATGTGATAATGACCTGATAATCTGTTTTTTAGTGATGTTGGTTGAGGGATAAATATTGGGCCCCGGACGCCGGGGGAGAACTCCCCCCTGCTCTTCTTCCAAATAGTGGCCGTGGGATCTTTATCGTCCACCTGAGAGAGCAGACGGGGGCCTCGGTTTAATGTCTCATCCGAAAGGCACGATAATTCAGCAACTTCTCCCTTCTCAGATCTCTGAGAAAACACCCCCAAAAATACTTAATTTGAAGCTCAGTGACTGAAGTTATGTGGGCAGTCATTTACGTGCACAGCAAGATCCCACGGGCAGCCATGAGGTGAACGAAGAGTTAAACTGATTTTTTTTTCTTCGGTGATGTTGATCAGCGATGAATGTTGACCAGGACACTGGGAGAACCTTCCTCTCTTCTTCCAACAGGGGCCGCTGGGATTGTTAACCTCCTCCTGAACAGGCAGACGGGACCTCAGTTTTACATCCCCTCCCCCGAAGTACGGCACCTCTGACAATGCAGCACTCTCTCGGTGTCGCATCGAGCCGAGATCAGCAGCACGAACAGAAAATGCTGCCACAACACTCAGCCAGGTTCTGACGAAAGGACATCTCCCCGAAAGCTTAACCCTACCTTCCTCGCTCCACACACGCTACCTGACCTACGGAATGTTTCCAGCATATTCTCGCTTTATTTCAGATATCCAGTATCTGCAGTATTCTGATTTTCCGTATCTGGTGTCGGCTGTGGTTCAGTGGGTAATGTGCTCCCCTCTGAGTCAGAAGGTTGTGGGTTCCATTCCCCACTCCAGAGACTTGAGCACAAAAATCCAGCCTGACACTCCCAGTGCAGTACTGAGGAAGCGCCGCACTGTCGGAGGGGCAGTACTGAGGGAGCGCCGCACTGTCGGAGGGGCGGTACTGAGGGAGCGCCGCACTGTCGGAGGGGCAGTACTGAGGGAGCGCTGCACTGTCGGACGGGCAGTACTGAGGGAGCGCCGCACTGTCGGAGGGGCAGTACTGAGGGAGTGCTCCACTGTCGGAGGGACAGTACTGAGGGAGCGCCGCACTGTCGGAGGGGCAGTACTGAGGGAGTGCTCCACTGTCGGAGAGGCAGTACTGAGGGAGCCTCCGCTGTACTGTAGGAGGGGCAGTACTGAGGGAGCGCTGCACTGTCGGAGGGGCAGTACTGAGAGAGCGCCGCACTGTTGGAGGATCAGTACTGAGGGAGCGCCGCACTGTCGGAGGGGCAGTACTGAGGGAGTGCCGCACTGTCGGAGGGGCAGTACTGAGGGAGCGCCGCAGTGTCGGAGGGGCAGTGCTGAGGGAGCGCCGCACTGTTGGAGGGGCAGTACCGAGGGAGTGCTGTACTGTCGGAGCTGCTGTCGGATGAGGTGTTAAACCGAGGCCCCCGTCTGCCATCTTAGGTGACGTAAAAGATCCTGTGGCACTATTCAAAGAAGAGCAGGGGAGTTCTCCCCGGTGTCATGACACCAATATTTATCACTCGATCAACATCACCAAAACAGATGATCTGGTCATTATCAGATTACTGTTTGTGGGAGCTTGCTATGCGCAAATTGGCTGCCGCGTTTCCTACATTGCAACAGTGACTACAAAAAGCAAAGAAGGTATGCTCAACTTTTATAAAACACTAATTGGGCCTCGGCTGGAGTATTGTGTCCAATTCTGGGCTCCGCACTTTAGGAAGGATGTCAAGGCCTTGGAGAGGGTGCGGAGGAGATTGACCAGAATGGTACCGGGGATGAGGGACTTCAGTTACGTGGAGAGACTAGAGAAGCTGGGGTTGTTCTCCTTAGAGCAGAGAAGGTTAAGGGGAGATTTAATAGAGGCGTTCAAAATTATAAGGGGTTTTGATAGAGTAAATAAGGAGAAACTGTTTGCAGTGGCAGGAGGGTCGGTAACCAGAGGACACAGATTGAAGATAATTGGCAAAAGAACCAGAGGGGAGATGAGGAGAATGTTTTTACACAGCGAGTTGTTGTGATCTGGAACGCGCTGCCTGAAAGGGCGGTGGAAGCAGATTCAATAGTAACTTTCAAAAAGGGAATTGGAGAAATACTTGAAAAGGAAAAACTTGCAGATCTGTGGGGAAAGAGCAGGGGGGAGTGGGACTAAACGGAGAGCTCTTTCAAAGAGCTGGCACAGGCACGATGGGCCGAATGGCCTCCTTCTGTGCAGTATGATTCACTGATTCCGTGATATGAATCTGCTAGAAATATAGAAAATATTGGCAAATGAACCGATGGACTGTCACAACCCAAAGGATTCTTATCTCCAGAGATTTCCTGGTAAGAGCATTGGCTAAGAACTGCGTATCTCTCCATCTCTCTCTCTCCTTCTCTCTCGCTCTCCTTCTCTCGCTCCCTCTCTCTCTCTCTCGTCCATTCCACCCCTTAGCTGTTGAAGAGACAGTATTTTGGAAATTCTCTGCATTACTGTTGCACAATGTTTGGTGATGAGTAACAGCTCAGGTTTGTAGCAGTGATTCCGACCTGTACTGATCCTTGCAAACTGTTAAAACATAACTTAGTAACTGAGTGGTAAGTAACCAACAAACCTGACCCCCCTCGCTTCTGAATCCGCTTTTTTTTTTACAAAAAAATCGATTTTGTTTTTTAACCTAAGGCCACATCCAACATTTAACAAGCAACCAAGGTTGCGAGGGGGGGTGGCGGGGGGGGGGGGGTCGAAGTTTGAAGGGTTAAGGTGTGCAAGAGAGAGGGGGAGGCAGGTAGGCAAGTTCTGTTTACAACCACTTTGCTCCAGTTCACAGGATGAGAATATGGTGTGATATTAATTGGAGGACATTATCAGTATCATGAGACACAATGGGCCATTGCTTTAGAAGTACAGACAGCCTCCTCATTAGGGGAGTACCGTGTCAGGAAGCACCTGTTGTTGAATATCTAGTTTTTTCTTTACCAAATTGGTCTCGAACTCCAGGGACTTGAGCACATACTTCAGGTTGACGCTCCCAGTGCAGTACTGAGGGAGCGCCGCACTGTCAGAGGGGCAGTACTGAGGGAGTGCCGCACTGTCAGAGGGGCAGTACTGAGGGAGCGCCGCACTGTCGGAGGGGCAGTACTGAGGGAGCGCCGCACTGTCGGAGGGGCAGTACTGAGGGAGCGCCGCACTGTCGGAGGGGCAGTACTGAGGGAGTGCCGCACTGTCGGAGGGGCAGTACTGAGGGAGCGCCGCACTGTCGGAGGGGCAGTACTGAGGGAGTGCCGCACTGTCAGAGGGGCAGTACTGAGGGAGTGCCGCACTGTCGGAGGGGCAGTACTGAGGGTGTGCTGCACTTTCGGAGTGGCGGTACTGAGGGAATGCCGCACTGTCGGAGGGGCGGTACTGAGGGAGTGCCACACTGTCGGAGGGGCAGCACTGAGGGAGCGCCGCAGTGTCGGAGGTGCAGTACTGAGGGAGCGCCGCACTGGTGTAGGGGCAGTACTGAGGGAGCGCCGCACTGTCGGAGTGGCGGTACTGAGGGAGTGCCACACTGTCGGAGGGGCAGCACTGAGGGAGCGCCGCAGTGTCGGAGGTGCAGTACTGAGGGAGCGCCGCACTGTCGGAGGGGCAGTACTGAGGGAGCGCCGCAGTGTCGGAGGTGCAGTACTGAGGGAGCGCCGCACTGTCGGAGGGGCAGTACTGAGGGAGTGCCACACTGTCGGAGGGGCAGTACTGAGGGAGCGCCGCAGTGTCGGAGGGGCAGTACTGAGGGAGTGCCACACTGTCGGAGGGGCAGCACTGAGGGAGCGCCACAGTGTCGGAGGGGCAGTACTGAGGGAGTGCTGCAGTGTCGGAGGGGCGGTACTGAGGGAGCGCCGCAGTGTCGGAGGGGCAGTACTGAGGGAGCGCCGCACTGCCGGAGGGGCAGTACTGAGGGAGCGCCGCACTGCCGGAGGGGCAGTACTGAGGGCGTGCCGCACTGCCGGAGGTGCCGTCTTTCAGATGAGACGTTAAACCGAGGCCCTGTCTGCCCCCTAAGGGTGAAAAAAATCCCATGGCACTATTTCGGAGAAGAGCAGGGGAGTTATCCTTCGGGTCAATATTTATCCCTCAATCAACATTACTAAAACAGATTATCCAGCCATTATCGCATTGCTGTTTGTGGGAGCTTGCTGTGCGCAATTGGCTTTTGCCTTCCCTACATTCTTCTTCGGCAGTCCCTCGGAACCGAGGATGACTTGCTTCCACATTAAATATGAGTTCTCAGGTGACGGATGAGTCCAATGCGGGACCTACAGTCTCTGTCACAGGTGGGGCACACGGTGGTTGAAGGGGTGGGTGGGTGGGGTGCTTGGGTTGACGTGCGCTCCTTGCGCTGCCTGCACTTGGCTTCCGCTTGCTCCCGGCGAAGAGACTCAAGGTGTTCGGCGCCTTCCCAGATGCTTCTCCTCCACTTTGTGCGGTCTTGAGCCAGGGATTCCCAGGTGTCGGTGGTGGGGGGTGTTACATTTTTTCAAGGGGCTTTGAGGGTGTCCTTGAAGCGTTTCCTCTGCCCACCTGGGGCTCTCTTGCCGTGCCGGAGCTCCGAGTAGAGCGCATGTTTTGGGAGTCCGCATGCGGACAATGTGACCCGTGGTTGATTGAGCGTGGTCAAAGCGTCGATGCTGGGGATGTTGGCCTGAGCAAGAACACTGACGTTGGTGCACCTATCCTGCCAATGGATTTGCAGGATCTTGCGGAGGCAGTGTTGGTGGTACCTCTCCAGTGCTTTGAGGTGCCTGTTGTACAAGGTCCATGTCTCTGAGGTATACAGCAGGGCGGGTATCACTGCTGCTCTGTAGACCATGAGCTTAGTGCCGGGTTTGCGGTCCTGGTTTTCAAACATTCTCTTCCTCAGGCGACCGAAGGCTGCACTGGCACACTGAAGGTGTTATTGGACTTCGTCGTCGACGTCTGCCCTTGTTGACAGTAGGCTCCCTACATTACAACAGTGACTACACTTCAAAAGTACTTCATTGGCTGTAAATCGCTTTGGGACATCCAGAGGTCATGAAAGGCGCTGGAGAAATGCAAATTTTTCTTTCTTATTTAACGTTTAGAGGATGTGGATACTCTTGCCCACACTCACACCCAGAGTTCTTTTCTGGATTAGAGAGCCAGGTCAGTAGCAGACAGTCTGAACAAGGTACTGCTGGCCGCAAATTAGACAGTGTATCTATCGGTCTGACATTGGTATGTCTGCATCCTTTCATCTCTTCAGTCCCGCCAACAAACCCTTTCCAGTCCCCCCTCTCGTCCCCCCCAGTCGTCCCTCGAGCACTCCAGCCTCCCCCCCCCCTCAGCACCTCTAACTCCAGTCCCTCTCATTAAAACCAGCCTTGCTCCCGGGGTTGCCAGCTCTGGTTGGACGTATTCCTGGAGCTTTTATCATACGACCTCCTGCCCCCCCCCCCCCCCCAACGATCGGTCGCACAACTTACCCATCCTCACCGTCCCCCGCCAATCGGAAGGTGAACAGACTCATCATTATCCAATGGGATCATTCTTGACTGTCAAAACAGCCCTCTTTCCCCATCTCTAATATTTTCAGAAATGTCCGAGCAACATGGAAACCCCCCCCCGCCCCTCCCACAATGTGATAGAGCACAGAAGGAGACCATTCGGCCCATCGTGCCTGTGCCAGCTCTTTGAACGAGCTCTCCGATTAGTCCCACTCCCCCCTGCTCTTTCCCCACAGCCCTGCAGATTATTTCTTTTCAAGTATTTATCCAATTCCCTTTTGAAAGTCACTATTGAATCTGCTTCCACCGCCCTTTCAGGCAGCGCGTTCCAGATCACAACAACTCGCTGCGTAAAAACATTCTCCTCATCTCCCCTCTGGTTCTTTTGACAATTACCTTCAATCTGTGTCCTCTGGTTACCGACCCTCCTGCCACTGGAAACAGTTTCTTATTTACTCCATCAAAACCCCTCATAATTTTGAACACCTCAATTAAGTCTCCTCTTAACCTTCTCTGCTCCAAGGAGAACAACCCCAGCTTCTCTAGTCTCTCCACGTAACTGAAGTCCCTCGTCCCTGGTACCTTCTCGTTAGAGCTCCCCATAACCTTCCCTGCTCTAATGAAGGTTAATGAATGAATGAATGAATTGATTGATTAATTCATTCATTCATTGATTGATGAAGGCGATGACTGTTACAGGTCTCCCAGGCATCAAGTGCTCTCCAGTAACTTACCTCAATGGTCATTCGCTAGGCGGTCTGGGGACAACTGTAGCATTCTACCACCGACCCAGATAACTCAGTCCCATCTGGGGATTAAACTGGGACCCCCGCCTGCCCTGTGTGACTCAACCCACATTGGCTGCTTCATCCATTCATTGAGTGTTGATTAGAGATGAATGTTGACCAGGACACGAAAATTGAGTTGTACAGCACAGAAAGAGGCCCTTCCGCCCATCGTGTCCGTGCCGGCCATCAAGCCGTGTCTATTCTAATCCCATTTTCCAGCACTTGGTCCGTAGCCTTGTATGCTATGGCGTTTCAAGTGCTCATCTAAATGCTTCTTGAATGTTGTGAGTGTTCCTGCCTCTACCACCCTTTCAGGCAGTGAGTTCCAGATTCCAACCACCCTCTGGGTGAAAAAGTTTTTCCTCAAATCCCCTCTAAACCTCCTGCCCCTTACCTTGAAACTATGCCCCCTGGTTACTGACCCCTCTACTAAGGGGAAAAGTTCCTTTCTATCTACCCTATCTATGCCCCTCATAATTTTGTACACCTCAATCAGGTCCCCCCTCAGCCTTCTCTGCTCCAAGGAAAACAACCCCAGCCTGTCCAGTCTCTCTTCATAGCTGAAGCACTCCAGCCCAGGTAACATCCTGGTGAATCTCCTCTGCACCCTCTCCAATGCAATCACATCCTTCCTATAGTGTGACGACCAGAACTGCACACAGTATTCCAGCTGTGGCCTAGCTAGCGTTTTGTACAGCTCCATCATAACCTCCCTGCTCTTATATTCTCTGCCTCGGCTAATGAAGACAAGTATCCCAGATGCCTTTTTAACCACCTTATCTACCTTTCCGGTTTGTGATTGGCCGTGGGAAGGTGGGATTGACGCGTTGGGCGGCCAATGGCGAGAGTGCGGGTTTTGGGGGGGGGGGGGGGGAGCGGGGCTGTTGGAGGCGGGAGATCATGTGATGAATCTTCCAGCAATACGTCGAACCGTCCAACGCACTGCGAGTCTCTAAACCGCCTTCTCGCCCTCACAAACACTACCTGGTGTTAAGTATGTGTATTGTATTGAACAATTAACACAAAGACTTAAACGTATAACTCAAACAGGTCTTTACTGGTTGGAGGTAGGGACTATACATAGGTCTTTACTTCATGCCCACAGGCGGGAACTGAGGGGAGATCAGTACCCACAGTACTATTTATACCCCTATGGCCAGGAGTGGTACTGCGTATCACTACGCCCAACAAGTAGTGCAGTCCTGTCCATAGGTTCAAAGTAGCACACATATTACATACACAACATTCCTCCCTTCCTAGCTTTACAGTCATCTCCCCATTTAACATAACGTAATAACATATATACATATATAACTTCAGGGTTACATAACAGAATAACATAGATACATAGATAACTTCATGTCAAAACAGATCACAGATTCAGTCTCTGCGGAAAACAGTTCACAGATTCAATCTCTGTGGTGGAGTCGGTTCACGTTGCTGGAGTGACTCATTCAATAGTCCTTCCATGGATTTAACAGTTTGAACTTCCGAACTGAATTGGCTCCGTTCGGAGGGACCACGTGTGTGATCTGGTAGAGGTAATAATGGTTCAGATGGGTCATCTTCTGTTTCGACTTTTCCTTTTCTGCTTCTTGGAGACTCTCTGGGCTCCACTGTCAGCTGCCAGCTGCATGCGCAGTTCCTCCTTCTCTTCCTCCTTTTTCCGTAGTAGAGCCACCTTCTCCCGATGTTCCGTAGACTTTCGGTGCTCCTCCATGATTTCTGTATGGTGGGAGTCGAAGTTACAAGTTGGGCAGGACAGGACATAGTAATATTCGGTGTCGTCCTGATCTAGGCCAGTGAGAGGGTCTTCTATTTCCTCCATACCCAGCTGGGCGTTAGCCAGCTTTTGTTCCAAGTCCAGACATCTTTCCTGAAGAGACTTCTTCATGCATACCTCTTCATCCAGCTTTTTCTGGGCTTTCAGCAAGTCGTTTACTAATGACCTCATTTGAGATTTTACTACTTCAACTTCTTTTGGAGATTGATTGATCGGACTATTCAATCCCTCTACCGGAGCAGCTGTTTCAGCGGTCTGTTGTTCTACGTTGACGTGAGTCAGCGTACTTTTGGCATCCAAGGGCTGCTCTGTTGCAGTCATCTCAGTCTGTGTTGCCACCTCAGCTCTTCCAATAACCTTTGAGAGCTCCGAACCCCTTTCGTTTGAATATTGAAGTTCGTGTTCAAGTTTTTCCCATTTCAGAGTCCTGTCCTTCAGCATATGCAGGAGTTGGCTGACCGTTAACTCCTCTGACATCAGACGTTTTGTGTGCTCCTGCTCCATTTTCTCCATCAGCTGCTTCTGTTGTCTTTCCAGATTCTCCAACTCTATATCAAAGAACTCTTTCGTTGCATTCAACTCTTGCTCACAACGGCGAAGCATTTGTTCTAATTGCTGTTGTAGTTTGAAATGGAGTTGAGTTCGAGCCCGGTGTCCCTCAGAAATGGGCACATCAGTAGACTTGCCAGACTCAGAATCCACAGTTAAACTATGTTGTTGTTGCTCAGTGGAATTCTGTGCTGAAACTTTGTCTTTTGCACCTGAGTTGGGCTTACCATCATCCGTTCCAGAGTCTGGGCCGACTATCTTCACCGAGTTCTCACTCGTTATTGTTTGTAGGAAATGCCAGTCCATATTCATTTTCCTAATCCACTCCCGTCCTAGTAGTGGAGAACCTCCTTCAGATATCACATATAAGTCCATTATTTGACTGTCTTCGCCCTTGTGGACCACTGCAACCTCTATTTTCCCGATGGGGTACACTCTTTGCCCCGTGTATGTTTTCAATATAATCCCCGTATCCTGTAGGGGAATATGTTGGAATAACTTTCCGTAATCTTTCTTATTTATGACCGTCAATGCCGATCCAGTGTCCAATTCCAGTTTTACTTGGACTCCTTCTATCTGAAGAGTGACCCAAATTGTCTGGAGGTCTGCACCCTTACCAGCGTTGAGTACTCTTAAGCTAGCCAGTTCATTACAGCTTAAGCTAGCCAGTTCATTACTGCTAGCGTCTGAATCGGACTCCTGTTCGGTCACCTTGTGTACCTTTGCGTATTTTCCTTGCGGTGACTTCTTGTTGCTGGTCTTCTTCCCTGACCTGCATACTCTAGCTATATGTCCAAGCCTACCACAAGTTCTACATTCTTGGTTTTTAAACCAACACTGGTTCTGATCATGCGTTGTCTTTCCACAACGATAACATTTGCCAGAACTCACACCCAATTTGTGTGCACTGAGCTCCGGTGACCGTAGCTGCATTACTGCCGTGCCTCTCGCTGCGGCTTCGTGTGCTGCTGCCATAGTGACCGCCTTCTCAAGCGTCAGCTCATTCTCCTCTAGCAGTCGCTTTTGTGTATCCTGTTTAAATAAACCACACACAAATTTGTCTCGAAGTGCCTCTGTCAGTCCCGTTCCAAACTGGCAATATTTCGCTAATTTACGCAATTCCAGCAAATAATCAGCATTGCTTTCATGCTGTAGCTGCCTTCTGTCATAAAATTTAAATCGTTCCGCTAGCATCAGCGGCGTGGGGTTTAGATGATCTTTCAGGACAGTAACAATCTCATCGAACGTCTTATCCGCCGGTTCATCTGGTGATAACAGGTGTTTCAATTGCCCGTATGTCTTCGCACCCATTAAATTTAATAATGTTAGAGCTTTATCTTGGTCATGAATTTTATTGGCCTTACAATAATTTTTTACTCTTTCAACATATATGGCCCAATCTTCGAGGTCACTATCAAAGGTGCTAATATTCCCGTGTTTAGGCATTGTAGATTTGCAATTTCTCAGATTTTATTTTGTTTACTTGTTATCAAAGATGGCGGCTTCCCGCTCTTGCCGTCATCCTCCGCCCACAAAATGGCGGTTTTCCCGCGCTTGGCGGTCTTCACCCGTCCCCCGACGCCGTCTCCCTTCAGCCCCCGAGTGCGGCCCTTATCTTTGGTTCCGATCGCTGGCCCGCGCTGCGCCTCGCACTTGAAGCGGCTCCCAGCCTCTGGCTCACCCGCTCGCGCGGCTCTTGCTCGCTCCCTCCCGGGCTCTGGCTTACCCGCTCGCGCGTTTCACCGCGGCTCTTATCAGGGATTGCGATCGCCCTTATCTTCTCCAACTTCCCCAGCCCTGTCTTTGCAGCCAACACTGCACGGCTTACCCCACCACCTAGGTTGAACAAGGAAACTGCAGAAAGACTTCTGTCAGTCGCTGGAAGCTGTCAGGATGTTTGCTGCACTCCAGTGCTCAGTCGCTGATGGAGGCTTCAGAGTCCTAAAGCCTGTCGCTTCTAGTGGGGTGGTGATGTTTGAAACCTCTCTTCAACTGCCGCAGGGTAAGAACCTGACTCGTCGCCAGTGTTAAGTATGTGTATTGTATTGAACAATTAACACAAAGACTTAAACGTATAACTCAAACAGGTCTTTACTGGTTGGAGGTAGGGACTATACATAGGTCTTTACTTCATGCCCACAGGCGGGAACTGAGGGGAGATCAGTACCCACAGTACTATTTATAGCCCTATGGCCAGGAGTGGTACTGCGTATCACTACGCCCAACAAGTAGTGCAGTCCTGTCCATAGGTTCAAAGTAGCACACATATTACATACACAACACCTGGCACCAAGACACAATGCACCGATCTAAACATTTGAAAGAAAGAAAGACTTGCACTTCTATAGCGCCTTTCCCCAGGACATCAGAACGTCCCAAAGCGCTTTACAGCCAATGAAGTACTTTTTGAAGTGTAGTTACTGTTGTAATGTAGGAAAACGCGGCAGCCAATTTACACACAGCAAGATCCCACAAACAGCAACGTGATAATGACCAGATCATCTGGGTTTTTTTTTTAGTGATGTTGGTTGAGGGATAAATATTGGCCCTAGGACACTGGGGGAGAACTCCCCTGCGCTTCTTCGAAATAGTGCCGCGGGATCTTTTACGTCCACCTAAGAGGGTCGACAATCTGCTGGGCGATGTTGATGCAACGAGGGAACAGAATTTGTCTCTTTCCTGTCAACACCATTAGCGCAGCATTCAATGCGGGATCAACAGCACGAACGGACGTTCGCGAGCGAACAGAAAATTCCAACCTTCATTCTGAGCAAAACAATTCAGCCAGAAATATATCCTGCCCTATTTGTTCGGTGGCTGCGGACTATTTTCCTCTGATTTACCCTCTTGCAGTCTTGTCAAAGTTACCAGGCCTGTTACCAAGGTTACCATAGTTACCCGCTAAGCAGCCATTTGAGATTTGATACATATTCTTTCAAGGTGCGACGACCTCTGTGTAAATTGCTCCTTTATCAACCTCTCCTTTCCCCTCTCCTATTTACCCAACAAACATTGTAATCATATGTTTGGACCGATAAATGCTACGAATAAATCGTTGTAAAATAAACAATCCTATGTGTTGTAGGAACAGGCGGAGGCCATTCAGCCCCTCGAGCCTGCTCCCACCATTCAATTAGATCAGGGCTGATCTGTATCTTAACTCCATCTACCCGCCCTGGTTCCGTAACCCTTAATACTCGTACCCAACAAAAACCTATCAATCTCAGTTTTTAGAATTTTCAATTGACCTCCAGCCTCGACAGCTTTTTGGGGGAGAGAGTTCCAGATTTCCACCACCCTTTGTGTGAAGAAGTGCTTCCTGACATCACCCCTGAACGGCCTGGCTCCAATCTTAAGGTTACGTCCTCTTGTTCTCCTGTGCACAGTTTTGGTCTCCTTATCTAAGGAAGGATATTCTTGCCTTGGAGACGGTGCAACGAAGGTTCACCAGATTGATTCCTGAGATGAGAGGGCTGTCCTATGAGGAGAGATTGTGTAGAATGGGCCGATACTCTCTGGAGTTTAGAAGAATGAGAGGTGATCTCACTGAAACATACAAGATTCTGAAGGGGATTGACAGGGTAGATGCTGAGAGGCTGTTTCCCCCTGGCTGGAGAGTCTAGAACCAGGGGTCACAGTCTCAGGATAAGGGGTCGGCCATTTAGGACTGAGATGAGGAGGAATTTCTTCACTCAGAGGGTGGTGAATCTTTGGAATTCTCTGCCCCAGAGGGCTGTGGAGGCTCAGTCGTTGAGTATATTCAAGACTGAGATCGATAGATTTTTGGACTCTCGGGGAATCGAGGGATATGGAGATCGGGCGGGAAAGTGGAGTTGAGGTCAATGATCAGCCATGATCTCATTGAATGGCGGAGCCGGCTCAAGGGGCCGAATGGCCGACTCCTGCTCCTAATTCTTATGTTCTTATGTCCTGGACTCCCCCCACCAGAGGAAATAGTTTCTCTCTATCCACCCTATCAACTCCTTTAATCATCTTAAACACCTCGATTAGATCACCCCTTAACCTTCGATACTCGAGGGAACTCAAGCCTCTGTATTCCTCTACCTCTGATGCTGCGTTCCCTCTGTATTAGAAGCCCAGTCAGGCATTGGGGAGGAGAGACCCGGCCTAGCAACGTAGGCTCAACCCATCTCTTTTTGACCTGAACGTGACCCCACCGCCACCTGATTAAAATGCTTCCCCCCCCCGCCACCCCTTCCCTCGACCCATCGGACTAGGCCCTCCATCAGCAAAGCCCATCGTAGCTCAGTCAGTAATAAGGCTTATCTCTGTAGGCCCGTTAGTGCACCTTGACAAGCCGGAATAGCCCCCGCCCTCTATAATAAACCCGACCAGGGCCCGCCTTCTCCCTGTGGGCAAATATGTGTGTCGCTCTCTCGTTCTCTCTCACACTCATTCTATCTATCATCTATATCTATAAAACTATCTATCTCGTTCTATCTATCAACAATCTATCTCTCACACTTGTTCTATCTATCATCTATCTCTCGCTCTCTATCTTTCGCTCACATTCATGTATCTATCTATTTCTCTCTCTATCACACTCATGATCTATCTATCTCTGTCTATCTATCAGTCTCTCTAGCTCTCTATCTGTCTATCTGTCTATCTCCCTATCTATTTGTCTGCCTCTCAGTCTCTCTATATCTCTATCTATCTCTCTATCTATCTACAGTATCTGCCTCTCGGTCTCTCTGTCTATCTATCTCTCTGTCTATCTCTGCCCAACTCTATCTGTCTCTCTCTCTATCTGTCTATGTCTCGCTATCGATCTCTGTTTCTCTCTCTCTCTGTCTCTCTGTCTCTCTCTCTCTGTCTCTCTCTCTCTGTCTCTATCTATCTATCTATCTATCTGTCTGTCTATCTGTCTGTCTATCTGTCTCACTTACTCTAAAGCTGGAACAGCCCCAACTCTTTGATGAAGCTGTGACTTTGGCCCACTATAAGTCGACTAACCCGAGTCCACACAGAAGCCTGTCTCTGCAGGCCTCATTAACATAGACTAAGCTGAGTCTGCAGTGAGGCCCATCTCTCTGGCCCCCCACTCTCTCTCTAATAAACGGGACCAGTACCACACTATAGTTGGGCCCATCGATGCAGGGCTTCTTTATTCTCTGTCTCTAATGAGCTGAAATTAGTGCCAATCTCACAGTGTGGCCTCTCTCCGTGGCTCCCACAGTTCGAACCCATCAACCAGAGGAAAATCTTTATGAAGGTAAATAGGCCTAAACTAAGTGACCAAGTTTCCCGGGAATTCTGGATTTGCTTTAGTTCTCAGAAGCTCTGGGTTGCCGCAAACTCTTCATTTATTCTCTTTGATCCACAATATATTGAGTAATGAGCGGAGTGACTGAATATTAAAAAAGGTGGGCAATCTTTCCTAGATACCTGTGAAATAAAGTGCGTTCGAAGGGTTACTGAGTGTCAGCCAATGGCTCAGTGAGTAGCACTCTCTCTCGCTCTCAGTCAGAAGGTTGTGGGTTCAAGTCCCAACCCAGGGACTCAAGCACAAAAATCTAGGCTGACACTCCAGTGCAGTACTGAGGGAGTGCCGCACTGTCGGAGGGGCAGTACTGAGGGAGTGCCGCACTGTCGGAGGGGCAGTACTGAGGGAGTGCCGCACTGTCGGAGGGGCAGTACTGAGGGAGCGCCGCACTGTCGGCGGGGCAGTACTGAGGGAGCGCCGCACTGTCGGAGGGGCAGTACTGAGGGAGTGCCGCACTGTCGGAGGGGCAATACTGAGGGAGCGCCGCACTGTCGGAGGGGCAGTACTGAGGGAGCATCGCACTGTCGGAGGGGCAGTACTGAGGGAGTGCCGCACTGTCGGAGGGGCAGTACTGAGGGAGCGCGCCGCACTGTCGGAGGGGCAGTACTGAGGGAGCATCGCACTGTCGGAGGGGCAGTACTGAGGGAGTGCCGCACTGTCGGAGGGGCAGTACTGAGGGAGCGCCGCACTGTCGGAGGGGCAGTACTGAGGGAGCGTCGCACTGTCGGAGGGGCAGTACTGAGGGAGCGCCGCACTGTCGGAGGGGCGGTACTGAGGGAGTGCCGCACTGTTGGAGGGGCAGTACTGAGGGAGTGCCGCACTGTCGGAGGGGCAGTACTGAGGGAGTGCCGCACTGTTAGAGGGGCAGCACTGAAGGAGTGCCGCACTGTCGGAGGGGCAGTACTGAGGGAGCGCCGCACTGTCGGAGGGGCAGTACTGAGGGAGTGCCGCACTGTCGGAGGGGCAGTACTGAGGGAGCGCCGCACTGTCGGAGGGGCAGTACTGATGGAGCGCTGCACTGTCGGAGGGGCAGTACTGAGGGATCGCCGCACTGTCGGAGGGGCAGTACTGAGGGAGCGCTGCACTGTCGGAGGGGCTGTACTGAGGGATCGCCGCACTGTCAGAGGGGCAGTACTGAGGGAGCGCCGCACTGTCGGAGGGGCGGTACTGAGGGAGCGCCGCACTGTCGGAAGTGCCGTCTTTCGAATGAGACGTTAAACCGAGGCCCCGTCTGCTCTCTCAGGTCGACGTAAAAGATCCTACGGCACTATTTCAAAGAAGAGCAGGAGAGTTCTCCCCGGTGTCCTGGGGCCAATATTTGTCCCTCAACCAACATCACTAAAACAGACTAACAACAGAAAATGCTGGAAAAACTCAGCAGGCCAGGCAACATCAGTGGAGAGAGAAATAGAGTCAATGTTTTGGGTTGAAACCCTTCTACAGAACTAAAACAGATTATCTGGTCATTATCTCATTGCTGTTTGTGGGAACTTGCTGTGCACAAATTGGCTGCTGCGTTCTTTCTTTCTAGGATTGCCAACTCTCCAGGAATTGAAGATTAATCTCCTGGTCACTGCTGCGAGCGAAAAATTATAGGGCGCATTAGAAAAATGTTTTTTGCATTTTCTTTGTACACTTGTAAAAATGTTGGAGATGGGGAAAGAAGGCTGTGTGGCTGAGAGTCAAGATGAATCCAATTGGGGAACAAAGGGCATAAGTTTAACTTGGAGGCTGGTAGGGAGTGAGGGGAAGGCCGGATTGCGGTCGGGAAACCCAGGAGAACGGGTTTCCCTCAGGCCCTGCTGAATTTAACGCCTGATTAACATTCTTTCTCTTTGTTTCCCCCCCTGGGAGAGATCGGAGGATGGAACCAGGGACGGGGGAGTCGGAGATTGGGCAGAGGTGGCGGGGGGTGGGGTGGTTTCTGGGATCAGTGGGCCGGAGGATGGATCGAGGGCCTAGGATTGGAGGCCATAGTGCGGTTTGGAGATCGGACTCCTCGCAGGGGGTGATCGGAAGGGTCGGGGGAGATCGGTAGGGTCGGAGGGAGATCGGAAGGGTCGGGGGAGATCGGTAGGGTCGGAGGGAGATCGGAAGGGTCGGGGGTGATCGGAAGGGTCGGGGGGAGATCGGAAGGGTCAGAGGGGAGATCGGAAGGGTCGGGGGTGATCGGAAGGGTCAGGGGGGAGATCGGAAGGGTCAGGGGGGAGATCGGAAGGGTCGGGGGGTGATCGGAAGGGTCAGGGGGAGATCGGAAGGGTCAGGGGGGAGATCGGAAGGGTCAGGGGGAGATCGGAAGGGTCAGGGGGAGATCAGAAGGGTCAGGGGGGAGATCGGAAGGGTCAGGGGGGTGATCGGAAGGGTCAGGGGGAGATCAGAAGGGTCGGGGGAGATCGGAAGGGTTAGGGGGGAGATCGGAAGGGTCAGGGGGGTGATCGGAAGGGTCAGGGGAGATCAGAAGGGTCGGGGGAGATCGGAAGGGTCAGGGGGAGATCGGAAGGGTCAGGGAGGAGATCGGAAGGGTCGGGGGGAGATCGGAAGGGTCGGGGGGAGATCGGAAGGGTCGGGGGGGAGATTGGACGCCTCGCGGGGGAGATCGGAAGGGTCAGGGGGAGATCGGAAGGTTCGGGGGGAGATCGGAAGGGTCGGGGGAAGATCGGAAGGTTCGGGGGAAGATCGGAAGGGTCAGGGGGAGATCGGAAGGGTCAGGGGGGAGATTGGACGCCTCGCGGGGGAGATCGGAAGGGTCGGGGGGAGATCGGAATGGTCAGGGGGCAGATTGGAAGGGTCGGGGGGAGATCGGAAGGGTCAGGGGGGGAGATTGGAAGGTTCGGGGGGAGATCGGAAGGGTCGGGGGGAGATCGGAAGGGTCAGGGGGGAGATTGGACGCCTCGCGGGGGAGATCGGTAGGGTCAGAGGGAGATCGGAACGGTCAGGGGGCAGATTGGAAGGGTCGGGGGGAGATCGGAAGGGTCCGGGGGAGATCAGAAGGGTCGGGGGGAGATCGGAAGGGTCGGGGGGAGATCAGAAGGGTCCGGGGGAGATCAGAAGGGTCAGGGGGCAGATTGGAAGGGTCGGGGGGAGATCAGAAGGGTCGGGGGGAGATCAGAAGGGTCAGGGGGGGAGATCGGAAGGGTCGGGGGGAGATCGGAAGGGTCGGGGGGAGATCGGAAGGGTCGGGGGGAGATCGGAAGGGTCAGGGGGGGAGATCGGAAGGGTCGGGGGGAGATCGGAAGGGTCAGGGGGGGAGATCGGAAGGGTCGGGGGGAGATCGGAAGGGTCGGGGGGAGATCGGAAGGGTCGGGGGGAAATCGGAAGGGTCGGGGGGAGATTGGAAGGGTCGGGGGGAGATCAGAAGGTTCGGGGGGAGATCGGAAGGGTCGGGGGTAGATCGGAAGGGTCAGGGGGAGATCGGAAGGGTCAGGGGGGGAGATTGGAAGGTTCGGGGGGAGATCGGAAGGGTCGGGGGAAGATCGGAAGGTTCGGGGGAAGATCGGAAGGGTCAGGGGGAGATCGGAAGGGTCAGGGGGGAGATTGGACGCCTCGCGGGGGAGATCGGAAGGGTCGGGGGGAGATCGGAACGGTCAGGGGGCAGATTGGAAGGGTCGGGGGGAGATCGGAAGGGTCAGGGGGGGAGATTGGAAGGTTCGGGGGGAGATCGGAAGGGTCGGGGGGAGATCGGAAGGGTCAGGGGGGGAGATCGGAAGGGTCAGGGGGGAGATTGGAAGGTTCGGGGGGAGATCGGAAGGGTCGGGGGGAGATCGGAAGGGTCAGGGGGGAGATTGGACGCCTCGCGGGGGAGATCGGTAGGGTCAGAGGGAGATCGGAACGGTCAGGGGGCAGATTGGAAGGGTCGGGGGGAGATCGGAAGGGTCAGGGGGGGAGATTGGAAGGGTCGGGGGGAGATCGGAAGGGTCGGGAAGATCGGAAGGGTGGGGGAGAGATCGGAAGGGTCGGGGGGTTTCCGATCGCGGCGGGGGAGATTTGAAGAGGCAGTGATGCTGGATCCAGCAGGTGAATGGAAAGGCTCTCATCTCCTGGATCCAGCAGGTGACTGGAAAGGCTCTCACCTCCTGGATCCAGCAGGTGAATGGAAAGGCTCTCACCTCCTGGATCCAGCAGGTGACTGGAAAGGCTCTCACCTCCTGGATCCAGTGGTCCTTGCCTTCCTTTAGCTGCCTGGGATCCCGACCAGATCAGAGTTAAATTCGTAATGGTGTTTCCAAATTAAAGTGCCAACCCGCCTCCTGGGAGCAGGTTGGCCGCCTGCCCCCCGTCTCCGCCCGCCCCCAACCATCCCACCTCTGTTCAAACCAGAAGTGGGCGGGTTAGAGAAGGGTTGGGGTAGGGATTCAGATTTCTAAACACTTTAACCTCCCACCCAACCCAAACCCGCTGCTTTTTTGGGGGGGGATTTCAAATTCGCCCCCCCCCCCCCCCCACTCCATAAGAGTCTGTTCATTTTCCGATTGGCCGTGGGAAGATTGTGCGCTGTGAGGATGGACCAATGGCGGCAGGGTGGGGGCGGGGCGGTCGGAGGCAGGAGGTCATGTGATGAAATCTCCAGGAATACGTCCAACCTGAGTTGGCAACCCTGTCCCCGCCTCCTTTTTAAACATGGCGGGAGCTTTTGCCGATCTGCTGCTATTTAGAACATAAGAACATCAGAAATAGGAGCAGGAGTCGGCCATTCGGCCCCTCGAGGCTGAGGCTGCTCCGCCATTCAATAAGATCACGGCTGATCTTCTACCTCATCTCCACTTTCCTGCACTATCCCCATATCCCTTGATTCCCTTAATATTCAAAAATCTATCGATCTCTGTTGAATATACTCAATGACTGAGCCTCCACAGCCGTCTGCGGTAGAGAATTCCAAAGATTCACCACCCTCCCAGTGAAGAAATTTCTCCTCATCTCAGTCCTAAATGGCCAACCCCTTATTCTGAGACTGTGACCCCTGGTTCTAGACTCCCCAGCCAGGGGAAACATCCTCCCTGCATCTACCCTGTCAAGCCCTGTAAGAATTTTGTATGTTTCAATGAGATCACCTCTCATTCTTCTAAACTCTAGAGAATATGGGCTAAAAGTTCAGTTGGGCGCCGTTTGGGGCGCCAAGCTCGCCTGGGCGCCGGAATTACCGCTGCGAGCGGAGCCACTTGCGCCATCCCGATATTCAGTTTCTGCGCCCCAAACGGAAGCGGGCCGCTACTCGAGGCTCCCCGCGCCCCGCTTGGGGCGCTCACCCTGAATATCGGCGCGCTAAGGGCCGCAGCGCCACCCGCTGCGGCACGGCACGCTGCGGTACTGCAGGCCTTCCTCCCACTGTTAAGGGGGAGGTGCCTGCAACAGCGCGATCCCCGCTCGCGAGTGCCGGCAAATGAGCCCGGCACCAAGGAGAAGTGCCGGGCCCTCAGGAAACAGCCGGCAATGCCGCGGGGGGGGGGGGTTAGGAGGCCGGGGACGGAGGTGCTGGCAGGCGGCCGCCGAAAAAGCGGCCGCCCCGCACCTCCACCTTAACTAGCGCCACTACCGCCACTGGTAGGCCCTGTGAACCGGTCGCGATTTGCGACCGGTGTTAAAGAGGCGGGCGCGACCAAATATGGTCATCGGGGCGGGAGCGGGGCGCTGCGCACATCGATGACGTCATCGGTGGCGGTGCAGCGCTACAGGCTAACACCGCCATTAGCGCCCCGCTAAATATCGCGGGAGGTGTGGCCGGTGGCGCTAAAGCCGCTGAGTGCCTTCTTTGGGCGCTAACTGGTGGCGCAGCCCACTGAATTTCTAGGCCTATAGGCCTAGTCTACTCAATCTCTCCTCATAGGACAATCCCCCCATCCCAGGAACCAGTCTGGTGAACCTTCAGTGCACTCCCTCTATGGCAAGTATATCCTTCCTTAGGTAAGGAGACCAAAACTGTCCACAATACTCCAGGTGTGGTCTCACCAGGGCCCTATATAATTGCAGTAAGACGTCTTTACTCTTATACTCAAATCCTCTTGTAATAAAAGCCAACATACCATTTGCTTTCCTAATTGCTTGCTGTACCTGCAGGTTAACTTTCAGTGATTGGTGTACAAGGACACCCAGGTCCCTCTGAACACCAACATTTCCCAATCTCTCACCGTTTAAAAAATACTCTGCTTTTCTATTTTTCCTACCAAAGTGGATAACTTCACATTTCTCCACATTATATTCCATTTGCCATGTTCTTGCCCTCTCACTTAGCCTGTCTATATCCCCTTGAAGCCTCTTTGTATCCTCCTCACAACTTACATTCCCGCCCAGCTTTGTATCATCAGCAAACTTGGATATATTACATTTGGTCCCCTCATCCAAATCATTGATGTAGATTGTGAATAGCTGAGGCCCGAGCACTGATCCTTGCGGTACCCCACTAGTTACAGCCCGCCAACCCAAAAATGATCCGTTTATTCCTACTCTCTGTTTTCTGTCCGTTAACCAATCTTCAATCCATGCTAGTATATTACCCCCAATCCCATGAGCCCTAATTTTGTTTAATAATCACTTGTGTGGCACCTTATCAAATGCCTTCTGAAAATCCAAATACACCACATCCACTGGTCCCCCCTTATCTATCCTGCTAGTTACAACCTCAAAAAACTGAGATTAGTCAACCATGATTTCCCTTTCATAAATCCGTGCTGACTCTGCCCAATCCTATTATTATTTTCTAAGTGCCCTGTTACCACGTCCTTAATAATAGATTCTAGCAATTCCCCATCTACTGATGTCAGGCTAACTGGTCTGTAGTTCCCCGTTTTCTCTCTCCCTCCTTTCTTAAATAGTGGGGTTACATTTTCTACCTTCCAATCCGCGGGAACCATTCCAGAATCTATGGAATTCTGGAAGATGACAACCAATGCATCCACTATCTCTATAGCCACCTCTTTCAAAACCCTAGGGTGTAGGCCATCAGGTCCAGGGGATTTATCGGTTTCAGTCCCATTAATTTCTCCAGCACTTTTTTTTACTAATACTAATTTCTTCCAGTTCCACATTCTCTCTAGACCCTTGATTCTCCACTATTTCCAGGAAGTTGTTTGCGTCTTCTTCCATGAAGACAGACATAAAATATTTGTTTAATTTCTCAGCCATTTCCTTATTCCCCATTATAATTTCTCCTGTCTCAGCCTGTAAGGGACCCACATTTACTTTAGCGAATCTTTTCCTTGTAACATACCTATAGAAGCTTTTACAGTCTGTTTTTATGTCTCTCGCTAGTTTACTCTCATATTCTATTTTCCCTTTCTTTATCAATTTCTTGGTCCTCCTTTGCTGAATTCTAAAATCCTCCCAATCCTCAGGGTTACTGCTCTTTTTGGCAACATTATAGAAACATAGAAGATAGGAGCAGGAGTAGGCCATTCGGCCCCTCGAGCCTGCTCCGCCATTCAATGAGATCATGGCTGATCATCCAAATTCAGTACCCTGTCCCTGCCTTCTCCCCATATCCCTTGATCCCTTTAGCCTTAAGAAATATATCCAACTCCTTCTTGAATATATTTCTTCTTCTTAAGCAGTCCCTCAGAACCGAGGATTACTTGCTTCCACATTAAAAATGAGTTCTGAGGTGACTGATGAGTCCAATGCGGGACCTACAGTCTCTGTCACAGGTGGGGCAGACGGTGGTTGAAGGGGCGGGTGGGTGGGGTGCTTGGGTTGACGTGCGCTCCTTGTGCTGCCTGCGCTTGGCTTCTGCTTGCTCCCGGCGAAGAGACTCGCGGTGTTCGGCGCCTTCCCGGATGCTTCTCCTCCACTTTGTGTGGTCTTGGGCCAGGGATTCCCAGGTGTCGGTGGGGATGTTACACTTTTTCAAGGAGGCTTTGAGGGTGTCCTTGAAGCGTTTCCTCTGCCCACCTGGGGCTCTCTTGCCGTGCCGGAGCTCCGAATAGAGCGCTTGTTTTGGGAGTCTCGTATCGGGCATGCATATATTTAATGAATTGGCCTCTACTGCCTTCTGTGGTAGAGAATTCCACAGGTTCACCACTCTCTGGGTGAAGAAATTCCTCCTCATCTCTGTCCTAAATGGCTTACCCCTTATCCTTTGACTTTGACCCCTGGTTCTGGACTCCCCAACCATTAGGAACATCCTTCCTGCATCTAGTCTGTCTAGTCCTGTTAGAATTTTATAAGTTTCAATGAGATCCCCTCTCATTCTTCTAAACTCCAGCGAGCCTCTTCCTTTGATCTAATACTATCTTTAATTTCTCTTGTTAGCCATGGTTGGACCACTTTTCCTGTGGGGTTTTTGTGCCTTAAAGGAATGTATATTTGATGTAAATTATGTATTAAATCTTTAAATGCTAGCCATTGCTTGTCTACCATCATACCTTTTAATGTAGTTTCCCAATCTACCTTAGCCAACTCGCCCCTCATACCTACGTAGTTTGCTTTGTTTAGATTTAAGACCCTAGTTTCGGATTTAACTAAATCACTTTCAAACTCAATATAAAATTCTATCATATTATGGTCACTCTTCCCTAAATGCCGTTTTACCACAAGGTTATTAATGAACCCTTTCTCGTTGCACAATACTAGATCTAAAATAGCCTGTTCCCTAGTTGGTTCCCCAACATACTAATCTAGAAAACTATCTTGTATACATTCCATGAATTCGTCCTCCGCACTATTACTGCAAATTTGGTTTGCCCAGTCTAGATTAAAGTCCCCCATGTTCACTGTATTACCCTTGTTACATGTGTCTCTAAATTCCTGATTTATACTCTGCCCTACATTACAACTACTGTTTGGGGGCCTATAAACAACTCCCACCAATGTTTTCTGCCCCTTGCTGTTTCTTAGCTCCACCCAAACTGATTCTACTTCTTGATTTTCGGAGCTAAGATCCTTTCTCTCTACAGTCTTTATCCCATCCTTTATTATCAGGGCTACCCCTCCTCCTTTTCCATGTTGCCTATCTCGTCTAAAATTTAAATATCCTGGAATATTTAGTTCCCAACCTTGGTCACTTTGCAACCACGTCTCTGTAATGGCTATTAGATCAAACCTGTTTAATTTCTATCTGCGCTATTAATTCATCTATTTTGTTGTGCATGTTTCGCGCATTCAGATGTAGTGCCTTTAGCTTTGACTTATTTCTATTTTTCCCTGATATCACCTTAGTCACTGGTGCCTTATTTCCTTTGTTACTCTCTCTGTCCCTTCCTGACCCACTCTGCTTATTTTAACTAAAACTCTGCTCTGCTCTAGAGCCTCGACATTTCTAATGTTGCTTTTAAATTTACTCTTTCCTGAATCCTCCCACCGACCCCCTTCATTAGTTTAAAGCCCTGTCTACTGCCCTAGTTATTCGGTTCGCCAGGACACTGGTCCCAGCCCGGTTTAAGTGGAGCCCGTCCCAACGGAACAGCTCCCTCTTTCCCCAGTACTGGTGCCAGTGCCCCATGAACTGAAACCCCTTCCTCCCACACCACTCTTTGAGCCATGCATATAAACCTCTAATCTGTTTGTCCCTATGCCAATTTGTGCATGGCTCAGGTAACAATCCAGAGATTATTATCTTTGAGGTTCTGCTTTTTAATTTGGATCCTAGCTCCTCAAACTCCATCAGCAGAACCTCATTCCTAGTTCTACCTATGTCGTTGGTTCCTACCTGGACCACTACAATTGGATCCTACCCCTCCCACTTCTTCTCCAGCCATGAGGAGATGTCTTAAACCCTGGCACCGGGCAGGCAACACAACCTTCGGAACTCTCGGTCGCGGCTGCAGAGAACAGTATCTATCCCTCTGACTATACTGTCCCCTACCACAACTACATTCCCTTTCACTCCCCCCACTTGAATGGCCTCCTGCACCATGGTGCTGTGGTCAGCTTGCTCATCCATCCTGTAGGCTTTTCCCTCATCCACACAGGCAACAAGAACCTCATACCTGTTGGACAAGGGCAAAGGTGTACAAAATTATGAGGGGCATAGATAGGGTAGATAAAAAGGAACTTTTCCACTTAGTAGAGGGGTCAATAACCAGGGGGCATAATTTCAAGGTAAGGGGCAGGAGGTTTAGAGGGGATTTGAGGAAAAACTTTTTCACCCAGAGGGTGGTTGGAATCTGGAACTCACTGCCTGAAAGGGTGGTAGAGGCAGGAACCCTCACAACATTCAAGAAGCATTTAGATGAGCACTTGAAACGCCATAGCATACAAGGCTACGGACCAAGTGCTGGAAAATGGGATTAGAATAGACAGGGCTTGATGGCCGGCGTGGACACGATGGGCCGAAGGGCCTCTTCCTGTGCTGTATAACTCTATGGCTCTATGAAAGCCGAGGCTCCTCCAGCACTGCACCTGGGGTTCCCTTACCTGCCTGAGTTGCAGTCACACCCTCCTGTCCCTGACCACTAACCAGACCTGTACCACTACCTAACCTAAGGGGTGTGACTGTGTCCTGGATCAAAGTGTCCAGGTAACTCTCCTCCTCCGTGATGCCCCGCAATGTCTGCACCTCAGACTCCAGCTCAACAACTCTGAGCTGAAGTTCCTCAAGATGCAGGCACTTACTGCAAACGCGGTTGTCCGGGATCACAATGCTGTCCACAAACTCCCACATGCTGCAGTTGGGGCTCACCAGCTGCACTGCCATCCCTTTATGACCTTGTGTTATTTAATTAAATGTAATTAAATTTGTATTTAGGCAACTTAGTGTAGTTTCTTGACTACTTCCTTGCTCTAAATTAAGTTATGGGTAATGAAATTAAATATCTACCTGTAACACAAAGTAGTGTAGGCAAGAAGCAGCAACTCCTTCCCCTCTTCTCTGAATTCCCACTCTTCCCAAATTCCCAAATGAAACACTCGGTTCAAGTCCGCTCCGTTTTATCCCGTTCTGTGCAGATATTTTTTTTTGTTTTGCAAACAACACAGGGCAGAGCTTTGAAAGGCAATTCTGGGCATTCAAGACGAGCGCAGCCCTTCCGAGCTCACTAGTTAAATGGCTAATGGGACACCTTGGCCTTTTGCGGGTTAACCAGTAACCAAATAAACATCCACAGGGAACAAGGGTCTATGTCACAGCAACCATTTTACTGCCTGGCTTCCCGCCATTGCAATATGTGCGTGTTCCCGTCTTGACACAACACACTCCGTTTCTTTGCCGAGCGCTAGTTCACAGCCAAGTGGTGGAAGAGATCAGGAGGTGGTCCTTCTCTCATTCTACCTTCCAACCTCTCCATCGTGACCTTTCTTCTCTTCCTCTCTCTCTCTCTCTTTTTATCTCCGCTTTTCTCTCTCCACCATCCATTGCTGCTTCCCTCTCTCTCTCTGTGCCTCTGTCTCTTCCCCACCACTGTCCATGTCTCCTTCGAACATCTTGTGGAACTTTCCAAATTGCACCTCAATCATCCATGGGGCTGTGGTGGGAAGGGTGGACAGCTTTAAGTTCCTCGGAGTCCACATCACGGAAGACCTCTCCTGGTCCCTCAATACCTCCTCTCTGGTGAAGAAGGCCCAGCAGCGCCTATATTTCCTAAGGAGGCTGAAGGGATGTAACCTGTCACCCCTGATCCTCTCTAACTTTTACCGCTGCACAATAGAGAGCATCCTGACGAACTGTATCACAGTGTGGTATGGCAGCTGTAGCTACTATGACCGGAAAGCCCTGCAGCGGGTAGTCAAAACTGCCCAACACATTACCGGCACCCGGCTACCGACCATAGAGCACATATACCAGAAACGCTGTTTACGGAGGTCACGGTCCATCATCAAAGACCCTACCCACCCCAGCCACAGTCTGTTCGCCCTCCTGCCATCTGGGAGACGCTACAGATGCATTCGCACCCGTACGACCAGATTTAGGAACAGCTTCTTTCCCAGGGCTGTCATCCTACTGAACTCCACAAATAAACTCTAAAGCCTGCACATCTGCCAATGCACTTTATTATGGTTATGTTTATGTTAATGTATTACAAGCCAAATGAATGTTGAATGTTTAAATGTCTTAATCTAAATGTACACTCTCGGGAGTCGCAAGCCTACATTTCGTTGTACTGCACTTGTGCACTAACAATGACAATAAAAGTTGATTTGATTTGATTTGATTTACTTTGTCAAGCTCAGAGACATTACTGTCCATGATCACAACAGAAAACGCTGGAAAAACGCAGCAGGCCAGGCAACATCCATAGGGCAAAACAGAGTCAACGTCTTTACCTGTCCTATTACCATCTCGTCTCCCCTTGAATATCTCTTAATGTCTCTACTTTCATCCCCTCCCCCATTTCCCAGCCCCCTAACTGCCTTTTAATCTGTTTCATTTCCTGCCATTTTTTCTCAGTTCTGAAGAAGGGTTTCGACCTGAAATGTTAACTCTGTTTCTCTCTCTACAGATGTTGCCTGGCCTGCTGAGTTTTTCCAGCGTTTTCTGTTGTTATTTCGGATTTCCAGCATCCGCAGTATTTTGCTATCATACTGTCCATGATGTTGGGCGAATAGCCCAGTGTACTGTACACCATTAGCAACAACGTCCTGTATTTAAATAGCACCTTTAATGTAGTAAAACGTCCCAAGGCGCTGACCTACATTGGCTCCCGGTCCGGCAACGCCTCGATTTTAAAATTCTCATCCTTGATATCAAATCCCTCCATGGCCCTCGCCCCCCTCCCAATCTCTGTAACCTCCTCCAGCCCCACAACCCCCTCCGAGATCTCTGTGCTCCTCTAATTCTGGCCTCTTGCGCATCCCCCGATTTTAATCGCTCCACCATTGGCGGCCGCGCCTTCAGCTGCCTGGGGCCCTGAGCTCTGGAATTCTCCCCCGCCTCTCTTTCACCAAGCTTTTGGTCATCTGTCCTAATATCTTCTTGACGTAAGAAAACTACTAGGCACTTAGTCTAAGTGTTAAAAAAAAGCTTTAATCAACTGTTTTACAACATGGAGGTCTAGTTGTGTCCTTCACTAGTTCCTGTTAAGAATGACCTGCGCAAGCTGGGCCCGTGCCCGAGTATTTATACTCTCCCTGGACAGCGCCACCCGTAGGCCACTCAGTATTATTTCATAAGTCTTTCTTTCATGAATGACTGATTCATGTCACTCCTTATGTGGCCCGGCGTCAAATTTTGTTTGATAATTGCTCCTGTGACCCGCCTCAGGGACATTTTACTACGTTAAAGGCACTGTATAAATGCAGGTTGTGGTTGTTGATAGCATAGGGCACCAGGTTAGCAGCACAACATGATGGACAGTGATGTCTCGGAGCTTGACTATATGTTGTGGACAATTTTCCGAACAGATGGAGGTGCCTCCACTTTGTACAATGGACACAAGTTCCCGTTTACTTCGTGGTCACAAATTATTATTTTTTTTTTTTTGAAGTTGAGGAACCCGACGCGCGAGGTTGAAACGAGTCGAGGAGATGAGATAAATGGCTCAGCGGCACCGACAGTGAGGCCTAAAAGTCTGTAGATTTCAGGAATCCAAAAGACCGGGAGGAGCGCCTGGGAAAGAACGGGCAGGATTTTCATTGGGCCGTGGAGGCGGGATTGGAGGCGTGTGGGGGGTTAAAATCCCGAAATGGGGGGGGGCACGAACCCATCCCGCTCCCAACCCGCCTCCATGCCAGTTTCAAAGGAGGCGGGTACCCGCCCCGCACTGGGACCCACCTCCCCGAGGCGGGAAGGGGATTAGTGCCAATTAACTGCCTGTTAACAGCTAGTTAACAGGCAGTTTTTAGCCTAATCCCTATTTTTATCCCTGAAGTGCGGGATTCCCGACAGCGCCAAACCACGCCAAGTTAGCGAGGCGGACCGTCGGGCTGAAGGGCTCGGAGGGTTCGAGATGTCCGGTGTTCAGGTGAGTGATGGGTGCATGAGTGCAAAGGTAAGTGTGTTTGGTTTGTGTAAAGTGTTTAAAGAAGTTCTACTAACCTTTACTTACCTTTACAGTCTTCCTTCCCTCAGGTCTCGGGAGTCCCTCATCTCACCGGCACAGAAAGCAGAATGGCCGCGAGCTGTCAAAAGTTGCAGCATTCAGCTTTCTGTTCCGGAGAGATCTCTAAATCAGCCTGAGAGGAAGGAATTAACTTAGTGTACAGATTGTCAGTGTTTGATAGCTTCAAAGAGCTGTGAAACGCTGATATTTCACCTGTCAAAGGCTCTTGACAGATGAAATGTCAATCTGTGACGTCACCTGTTGCCGGGTGGCCCTTAATTGGCCTGCTGAACCCGCTGGGCGGTCTCAACAAGGTCAATCAAGTGAAAATCACGTGGGTTGGCCACAACTCGATGGAGGCGGGACTACAACCCCGAAAGTTGTAGTCCCGCCTCCTACATGCCTCCAGTATCAAAATCCAGCCCAGTGAGTTAGAGCGGGAGAGAGAGGCGGGGGGCGGCGAATCCTGACTTCAACACGGAGAGGGTGGAGGGAGGAGGGAGAGTCTGTAGAAATCATCAGAGAATGTGGCCGCATCATTTGCTGCCCCTTCAAACACGAATTCGTTCAATTATTTAAACCTGGGGTTCTCAACCTTTTTGCCTCTGAGTCCATGTTATAAAAATTCACCCGGACCCCGCCTGTGACACAACGCAGCAAATTTTTTTTTAAGGGCGGTGCCCTGTCACGTGGTTAAAAATCAGCAGCACAATCACGCACAGCAAGATCCCACAACAGAAAATCAGACAGATCACTGCGTGCGATGTGCGCCTAAGTCCCAGGCTCACCTCCCAGTGCAAAATGGTGTATGTTATACATAAAAATAGTCAACTTCCATGGCCGTCCGCACCTGGCGTGAGTGATCCCCCCACCCTCCAGGACTCGGACCCGGGACCGCGAGCTCTCGGTGGCGGCCGCAGGCAGCGCAAAGGGCGATGTCAGCCGGACAGTCACCCAGACTCTGGCCAATTCTTGGCCCATTGCATCCCCCCCCCGCCGCTAAAATGGACATCAAACCCTGTCGACCTGTTGCCCCCCTCCCCCCTTACACAGAAACATAGGAGCAGGAGTAGGCCATTCGGCCCCTCGAGCCTGTTCCGCCATTCAATGAGATCATGGCTGATCATCCAAATTCAGTACCCTGTCCCTGCCTTCTCCCCATATCCCTTGATCCCTTTAGCCTTAAGAAATATATCTAACTCCTTCTTGAATATATTTAATGAATTGGCCTCAACTGCCTTCTGTGGTAGAGAATTCCACAGGTTCACCACTCTCTGGGTGAAGAAATTCCTCCTCATCTCTGTCCTAAATGGCTTACCCCTTATCCTTAGACTGTGACCCCTGGTTCTGGACTCCCCGACCATCGGGAACATCCTTCCTGCATCTAGTCTGTCTAGTCCTGTTAGAATTTTATAAGTTTCAATGAGATCCGCTCTCATTCTTCTAAACTCCAGCGAGTATAAGCCCAATCGACCCAATCTCTCCTCATACGTCATTCCTGCCATCCCAGGTATCAGTCTGGTGAATCTTCGCTGCACTCCCTCCATGGCAAGAACATCCTTCCTCAGATAAGGCGACCAAAACTGCACACAATACTCAAGGTGTGGTCTCACCAAGGCCCTGTACAACTTCAGCAAGACATCCTTGCTCCTGTACTCGAATCCTCTCGCTACGAAGGCCAACATACCATTTGCCTTCTTAACCGCCTGCTGCACCTGCATGCTTACCTTCAGCGACTGGTGCACAAGGACACCCAGGTCTCGTTGCACTTCCCCTTCTCCCAATCTATTGCTGTTCAGATAATAATCTGCCTTCCTGTTCTTGCCACCAAAGTGGATAACCTCGCATTTATCCACATTATACGACGGGCGGGCAGGAGAGCGCGTGCCGCACGGGTTGCCGGGGGAAGAAGCGGCTGCCAACGGTCCCTGACGGATCTGGGGGAGGAGCGGGAGCGGGAATGGGGTGTTCTCCTCTCCGCCAACAGCAGGGGGACGGCGGCACACCAGCCCAACCTCCTGAATTAAACACTCTTTTCTGCAGGTGGGTTAACAAAAAAATTATCGCCTATTCCGAGGTCTCATTCTGAGTAATAGGGTGACCATATTCTCTAAAAGTGAATCTGGGGACACACAGGGTGGGAGCACAGCAAAGTAGCCCGGCCGGGAAACTGTAGGACGCCCAAGTTGGCTGCAAATTGAGTTCACAGTGAACGTGTACTGCGGCCTCAGAGCGCGACCTCTGCACAAATTAAATTCCCCCTCCTACTGGTTGAAAGCAGGAGATTGACGTCCCATACACCAATTGGAACCCTCAGGGCAGCTCGTGGAGGGGGGGGTCACGTGGCTCCCAATTCAAACCCGGGGCATATTCAGGGGAATGGCTTACCTAAACCGGGGAACTCTGCCGGGGACATCATTTGCCCGGGGAAATTATTGGAAAAATTCTGAGGGACAGAATTAGTCTCCACTTGGAGAGGCAAGGATTAATCCGGGATAGTCAGCATGGCTTTGTCAAGGGAAGATCATGTCTGACTAATTTGATTGAATTTTTCGAGGGGGTGACTAGGTGTGTGGATGAGGGTAGTGCAGTGGATGTGGTATACATGGATTTCAGTAAGGCTTTCGATAAAGTCCCGCATAGGAGACTGGTCAAGAAGGTAAGAGCCCATGGGATCCAGGGTGACTTGACACATTGGATCCAAAACTGGCTTAGTGGCAGAAGGCAGAGGGTGATGGTCGAAGGTTGTTTTTGTGACTGGAAGCCTGTGTCCAGTGGGGTACTGCAGGGATCGGTGCTGGGTCCCTTGCTGTTTGTGGTCTACATTAATGATTTGGATGTGAATGTAAAAGGTATGATCAGTAAGTTCGCAGATGACACGAAAATTGGTGGGGTGGTAAATAGCGAGGAGGGTAGCCTCAGTCTGCAGGACAATATAGATGGGTTGGTCAGATGGGCGGAACAGTGGCAAATGGAATTTATCCCTGAAAAGTGTGAGGTGATGCATTTTGGAGGGACTAACAAGGCAAGGGAATACACAATGAATGGTAGGACCCTAGGAAAGACAGAGGATCAGAGGGACCTTGGTGTGCATGTACATAAATCCCTGAAGGCAGCAGAACAGGTGGATATGGTGGTTAAAAAGGCATATGGGATACTTGCCTTCATTAGCCGAGGCATAGAATATAAGAGCAGGGAGGTTATGATGGAGCTGTACAAAACGCCGGTTAGGCCACAGCTGGAATACTGTGTGCAGTTCTGGTCGCCACACTATAGGAAGGATGTGATTGCATTGGAGAGGGTGCAGAGGAGATTCACCAGGATGTTACCTGGGCTGGAGTGCTTCAGCTATGAAGAGAGACTGGACAGGCTGGGGTTGTTTTCCTTAGAGCAGAGAAGGCTGAGGGGGGACCTGATTGAGGTGTACAAAATTATGAGGGGCATAGATAGGGTAGATAGAAAGGAACTTTTCCCCTTAGTAGGGGGGTCAGTAACCAGGGGGCATAGTTTCAAGGTAAGGGGCAGGAGGTTTAGAGGGGATTTGAGGAAGAACTTTTTCACCCAGAGGGTGGTTGGAATCTGGAACTCACTGCCTGAAAGGGCGGTAGAGGCAGGAACCCTCACAACATTCAAGAAGCATTTAGATGAGCACTTGAAACGCCATAACATACAAGTCTACGGACCAAATGCTGGAAAATGGGATTAGAATACAGGGCTTGATTGCCGGCGCGGACACGATGGGCCGAAGGGCCTCTTTCTGTGCTGTATAACTCTATGACTCTATGACGCGGTTCTCCGCAACACGGAGGCAGTTCAGAGAAGGTTCACGAGGTTGATTCCGGAGATGAAGGGGTTGTCTTAATGAAGAAAGGTTGAGCAGGTTAGGCCTATACTCATTGGAGTTTAGAAGAATGAGAGGGGATCTTATTAAAACCTATAGGGACTTGACAGGGTAGATGCAGAGAGGATGTTTCCCCTTGTGGGGGAATCTAGAACCAGGGGGCACAGTTTCAGAATAAGGGGGCACCCATTTAAATGGAGATGAGAAATTTCTTCTCTCGGAGGGTCGTGAATCTTTGGAATTCTCTTCCCCGGAGAGCTGTGGAGGCGGAGTCATTGAATATATTTAGGTGGAGATAGACAGATATTTGAGCTCCGGGGGAGTCAAGGGTTATGGGAGTGACATGAATCAGTCATTCATGAAAGAAAGACTTATGAAATAATACTGAGCGGCCTGCGGGTGGCGCTGTCCAGGGAGAGTATAAATACTCGGGCACGGGCCCAGCTTGCGCAGGACATTCTTAACAGGAACTAGTGAAGGACACAACTAGACCTCCATGTTGTAAAACAGTTGATTAAAGCTTTGTTTAACGCTTAGACCAAGTGCCTCGTAGTTTTCTTACGTCAGAGAGCGGGCAGGGAAGTGGAGTTGAGGCCAAGATCGGATCAGCCATGATCTTATTGAAAGGCGGAGCAGGCGCGAGGGGTGAAATGACCGACTCCTGGCTCCTATGTCTTATGTATGTCCGGTCACCCTGTAATAAGCGGGGCAGCACTGACGCCGGTGGTGATCGGTCTTCGCTCTTTTGTTTCGTGGGCCCGGCTCGCAGAGTGGGGTTTATTCTCGGAAGATGCTGAATTGGCGGACTCCTTACAACCTCCTCGCGGGCCCCCCGGATAAAAACCCCTGATTTGAACCATATTTTAAGGCCGTTCTGTCTTTGGGCGAGTCAATGTGAATGAATCAAGTATAGACCCGTGCTACGCCATCCCAGAAAGAGGAGCAGGAGTAGGCCACACGGCCCCCTGCGAGCCCCATTGCTTGGCTTTTATACTCTATGCCCCTGTTTATAAACCCAAGGATGCTTTTTTTTGAACCACCTGATCAACCTGCCCCCGCCACCTTTAAGGATTCGAGCCCGCAAAGTCCCTAAACTCTCACGGGCAGCCTGGGCGGGGTTTTCCGGCCCACCGGGATTATCCTGCAGTCGCCAGGACTTGAAGATGAGTTATAAGAAACATAAGAACATAAGAAATCGGAGCAGGAGTCGGCCATTCGGCCCCTTCGAGCCTGCCCCGCCATTCAATGAGATCATGGCTGATCTGACCTTCGACCTCACCGGCCCTATCTCATGAGCAAAAAGCCCAGGAGGAAAATTCGAAGGGCCATTCAAAAAAAAAGTTGTCCTTTAATTTCATTTTCTTTCCACACTTTCATTTATTAGTTAGAAAAATATTGGAGATCGGGGGCGGGGGAGGGACGGTAAGGCTGTTCGGTTGGACGGGGTGATTGGGGGCAAGAGTTGGCAAGCCGACGGGTGTGTTAGATGCCAGGCAGCGCCAGGATGATTTCTCAAGGGCAAGCAGGGAGGGGGTGAATCGCCCAGCACCTCTCGGTGCATTTACATTACCGCAGTGGTGTTGGTGTGCAGCAGTCTCGCTTTGTACTAACATTGCAGTTATAGAGTAAGCACAGCCCGGGCCTGATCCGACAGCAGATTAAGAAAGAAACAATTTGCGTTATATAGCGCTTTTCACGACCTCAGGACACTTCACAGCCAATGAAGTGCTTTTTTTGAAGTGTAGTCACTGTTGTAATGTAGGAAACACGGCAGTCAACTTGCGCACAGCAAGCTCCCACACACAGCAACGAGATAATGACCAGTTAATTTTTTGTGATGTTGACTGAGAGATAAATATTGGCCCAGGACATCGGGGAGAACTCCCCTGCTCCTCTTCGAAATAGTGGCCATGGGATCTTTTACTGAGAGGGCAGTCGGGGCCTCGGTTTAATGTCTCATCTGAAAGACGGCACCTCCGACAGTGCGGCGCTTCCTCAATACTGCCCCTCCGACAGTGTGGCGCTCCCTCAGTACTGCCCCTCCAACAGTGCAGCACTCCCTCAGTACTGCCCCTCCGACAGTGCGGCGCTCCCTCAGTACTGCCCCTCCAACAGTGCAGCACACCCTCAGTACTGCCCCTCCAACAGTGCAGCACTCCCTCAGTACTGCCCCTCCGACAGTGCGGCGCTCCCTCAGTACTGCCCCTCCGACAATGCGGCGCTCCCTCAGTACTGCCCCTCCAACAGTGCAGCACTCCCTCAGTACTGCCCCTCCGACAGTGCGGCGCTCCCTCATTACTGTCATTCCGACAGTGCGGCGCTCCCTCAGTGCTGCCCCTCCCACAGTGCGGCGCTCCCTCAGTACTGCCCCTCCGACAGTGCGGCGCTCCCTCAGTGCTGCCCCTCCCACAGTGCGGCGCTCCCTCAGTACTGCACTGGACTATTAGGCTGGATTTTGTGCTCAAGTCTCTGGAGTAGTATTTGAACACAACCTTCTGACTCAGATCGGAGGGAGAGAGAGAGGTACCCATTGAGCCTTGGCACCTAAAGCAGCAGTCCTGGAGGAGAGAGTCTCACTTGGCCTTGCACTCAGTCTGGGCCTTCACTCCAATTAACAAGCTTGGCATTGGTGCAAAACAGAAACTGCTTCAAGCCAGCGCTGGACTTGGAGAATGAACTCACAAAGTAGCCGGTGAAAAACCAGGAGCCCCTTTCACAGAGTGAGGCCCACCAGGATTTACAAGGATGATACCAGAACTGAGAGGTTATACCCATCAGGAAAGACTGAACAGGCTGGGGCTCTTAGGCAAAGGGGCGACCTGATAGAGGTCCTTAAGAACATGAAAGGATTTGCCAGGTAGACGTAGAGAAGATGTTTCCACGTGTGGGGGGAGACCAGCACTAGTGGTCATCAATATAAGACAGTCACTAATGAATCCAATCGGGAATTCAGGAGAAACTTCTTTACCCAGAGAGTGGTGAGAATGTGGAACTCGCTCCCACAGGGAGTGGTTGAGGTGAATAGCACAGATGCATTTAAGGGGAAGCGAGATAAACACATGAGGGAGAAAGGAATAGAAGGACATGCTGACAGGACGTGAGATGAAGAGGGGTGGGAGGAAGCTCGTGTGGAGCAGAAACACCGGCACAGAGCGGTGGGTCCGAATGGCCTGCTTCAATGCTGTAAATTCCGTGTAATTCTAAGTAACAGGACCCAATCCAATAGATCATTTCAAACTGCAGCATCGCATCACTCACACGTACTGTTGTGGCGACAACTCCCTCCGTAACCGCACCATGGGAGCACCTTCACCACACGGACTGCAGCGGTTCAAGGCGGCGGCTCACCACCACCTTCTCAAGGGCGATTAGGGGATGGGCAATAAATGCCACCCTTGCCAACGACGCCCACATCCCCCGTGAATGATTGAAAACAAAAATTCTGTCAAATTAAAGTATATAAAAATAATAAGGACAGCATGTGTGACTGTAAAATGGGGACTGAATTACATACTGATACCTGGGATGGCAGGAATGACGTATGAAGAGAGATTGGGTCGATTGGGCTTGTACTCGCTGGAGTTTAGAAGAATGAGAGGGGATCTCATTGAAACTTATAAAATTCTAACAGGACTAGACAGACTAGATGCAGGAAGGATGTTCCCGATGGTGGGAGACTCCAGAACCAGGGGTCACAGTCTAAGGATAAGGGGTAAGCCATTTAGGACAGAAATGAGGAGGAATTTCTTCACCTAGAGAGTGGTGAACCTGTGGAATTCTCTACCACAGAAGGCAGTGGAGGCCAATTCATTAAATATATTCAAGAAGGAGTTGGATATATTTCTTAAGGCTAAAGGGATCAAGGGATATGGGGAGAAGGCAGGGAGAGGGTACTGAGTTTGGATGATCAGCCATGATCTTATTAAATGGCGGAGCAGGCTCGATGGGCCGAATGGCCTACTCCTGCTCCTATCTTCTATGTTTCTATATTTCTATATGAAGCATCCCGTCCTTGGACCCTGCTGCATATGAGGACTACCCCTTGCTCCTGACTTCCTGCGTGCAATGTCACGTGAGATCATAGGAGCAGGAGGAGGCCATTCAGCCCCTCGAGCCTGTTCCGCCATTCAATGAGATCATGGCTGATCTGTATCTTAACTCCATTTGCCTGCCTTGGTTCCGTAACCCTTAATACCCTTACCCAACAAAAATCTATCAAACTCAGTTTTGAAATTTCCAATTGACCCCCTCGCCCCCAGCCTCGACAGCTTTTGGGGGGGCGGGGGGGATATCCAGATCGCCACTCCCCTTTGTGTGAAGAAGTGTCTTCCTGACATCACCCCTGAACGGCCTGGCTCTAATTTTAAGGTTCTGCCCCCTTGTTCTGGACTCCAGAGGAAATAGTTTCTCGCTCTCTACCCTTGAAAGCTTTGAACACCTCGACTAGATCACCTCTTAATCTTCTATACTCGAGGGAGTGCAAGCCCAGTCTGTGCAACGTGCAACATCTGGATAGACTAGTAAAGTCCATAAACTAACGATGCGGCACTCCCTCAGTACTGCCCCTCCGACAGTGCGGTACTCTCTCTGTACTGCTCCTCCGACAGTGCGGCGCTCCCTCAGTACTGCCCCTCCGACAGTGCGGCGCTCCCTCAGTACTGCCCCATCAACAGTGCAGCGCTCCCTCAGTACTGCCTCTCCGACAGTGCAGCGCTTCCTCAGTACTGCCCCTCCGACAGTGCAGCGCTCCCTCATTACTGTCCCTCCGACAGTGCGGCGCTCCCTCAGTACTGCCCCTCCGACAGTGCAGCGCTCCCTCAGTACTGCCCCTCCGACAGTGCGGCGCTCCCTCAGTACTGCCCCTCCGACAGTGCGGTGCTCCCTCGTTACTGTCCCTCCGACAGTGCGGCGCTCCCTCAGTACTGTCCCTCCGACAGTGCGGCGCTCCCTCAGTACTGCCCCTCCGACAGTGCGGTGCTCCTTCAGTACTGCCCCTCCGACAGTGTGGTGCTCCCTCAGTACTGTCCCTCCGACAGTGCAGCGCTCCCTCAGTACTGCCCCTCCGACAGTGCGGCACTCCCTCAGTACTGCCCCTCCGACAGTGCGGCGCTCCCACAGTACTGCCCCTCCGACAGTGCGGTGCTCCCTCAGTACTGTCCCTCCGACAGTGCTGCGCTCCCTCAGTACTGCCCCTCCGACAGTGCGGCGCTCCCTCAGTACTGCCCCTCTGACAGTGCAGCGCTCCCACAGTACTGGCCCTCCAACAATGCGGCGCTCCCTCAGTACTGCCCCTCCGACAGTGCAGCGCTCCCTCATTACTGCCCCTCCGACAGTGCGGCGCTCCCACAGTACTGCCCCTCCGACAGTGCGGCGCTCCCTCAGTACTGCCCCTCCGACAGTGCAGCACTCCCTCAATACTGCCCCTCCAACAGTGCGGCGCTCCCTCAGTACTGCCTCTCCGACAGTGCAGCGCTCCCTCAGTACTACCCCATCAACAGTGCGGCGCTCCCTCAGTACTGCCTCTCCGACAGTGCAGCGCTCCCTCAGTACTGCCCCTCCGACAGTGCGGCGCTCCCTCAGTACTGCCCCTCCGACAGTGCGGTGCTCCCTCATTACTGTCCCTCCGACAGTGCGGCGCTCCCTCAGTACTGCCCCTCCGACAGTGCGGTGCTCCCTCATTACTGTCCCTCCGACAGTGCGGCGCTCCCTCAGTACTGCACTGGGAGTATCAGCCTGGATTATGTGCTCAAGTCTCTGGGGTGGGACTTGAACCCACGACCTTCTGTCTCTGAGTCAGAAGGTTGTGGGTTCAAGTCCCACTCCAGAGACTTGAGCACATAATCCAGGCTGACACTCCCAGTGCAGTACTGAGGGAGCGCCGCACTGTCGGAGGCGCCGTCTTTTGGATGAGACGTTAAACCGAGGCCCCGTCTGCTCTCTCAGGTGGATGTAAAAGATCCCATGGCACTATCCCGAAGAAGAGCAGAGGAGTTCTCATGGTGTCCTGGACAATATTTATCTCTCAATCAACATCACTAAAAAACAGATTATCCCGTCATTATCACATTGCTGTTTGTGGGAGCTTGCTGTGTGCAAATTGGCTGCCGCATTTCCCACATTACAACGGTGACTATAAAAGTACTTCATTGGGTGTAAAGCGCTTTGGGACGTCCTGAGGTGGTTAAAAGCGCTGTAGAAATGCAAGTCTTTCTTTTTTTATCGTTAAATATCTGGCCAACATTTTCTCTTTTTCCCTGTGGGCTGACCGGAGGTCGGTCGCATCCCCGGGACCTGAGCTTCTGGACTAGCCAGTGCCTTAGGGACAAGCGGGCAAAAGATTCCTGGTGCTCAAGCGACAGAATCCAGGGGGCTTCATTGGGATAAACGGAGGCCCCTCAGTTCTTAAAGATCCCAGGGGCAGGTTGCTGTGACTCTCTTTAGTCCGTTGCCTGTGAAGCACTTTCCCGTGGTGTTTGCGTTTGTGTTCGTGTGGGGAGTGCTGCCTTTGTGAGTAAATGGTATGTCGGCCTTCGTAGCGAGAGGATTCGAGTACAGGAGGAAGGATGTCTTGCTGCAGTTGTACAGGGCCTTGGTGAGACCACACCTTGAGTATTGTGTGCAGTTTTGGTCGTCTTATCTGAGGAAGGATGTTCTTGCCATGGAGGGAGTGCAGCGAAGATTCACCAGACTGATACCTGGGATGGCAGGAATGGCGTAGGAGGAGAGATTGGGTCGATTGGGCTTATATTCGCTGGAGTTTAGAAGAATGAGAGGGGATCTCATTGAAACTTATAAAATTCTAACAAGACGAGACAGACTAGATGCAGGAAGGATGTTCCCGATGGCGGGGGAGTCCAGAGCTAGGGGTCACAGTCTAAAGATAAGGGGTAAGCCATTTAGGACTGAGATGAAGAGGAATTTCTTCACCCAGAGAGTGGTGAACCTGTGGAATTCTCTACCACAAAAGGCAGTTGAGGCCAATTCATTAAATATATTCAAGAAGGAGTTAGATATATTTCTTAAGGCTAAAGGGATCAAGGGATATGGGGAGAAGGCAGGGACAGGGTACTGAGTTTGGATGATCAGCCATGATCTCATTAAATGGCGGAACAGGCTCGAGGGGCCGAATGGCCTACTCCTGCTCCTATCTTCTATGTTTCTATGAATTCAGCGCTGGCCCTGGGCCAGGGACAAGAACCCAATCTTCCTGAATTTCCCCTGGTTCAGCCTCAGTTGGAGTAGCAGTTTCCCCGCGTTGGTTCCAGATTAATTACATAACCCTCGGCCTTTGAAAGTTCTCCCCTCCGTGAAGTCCTGGGCTCACCCTCCCTCCCTCGACCAACAGCACCAAAAACAGGCCAGTCATCTCGCGCGGCGACTTGTGGGATCTTGCTGTGCACACTACGGATGCCAGGTCTGTCTCTGCATCAACAGTTGCTGCGCTGGAATTGTACCCAGAGTGTTTCAGCCCAGCAAGGTGCCAAATCAAATGCAGGCTCTTGAACGCCGCCTGCTCCCTTTCAAAGGCCGAGGGTTATGTAATTAATCTGGAACCCCCGCGGGGAAACTGCTAATCCAACGCACTGAAGCTGAACCAGGGGAAATTCAGGAGGATTGGGTTCTTGTCCCTGGCCCAGGGCCAGCGCTGAATACTCACATAGGCAGCACTCCCCACACGAACACAAACGCAAACACCACGGGAAAGTGCTTCACAGGCCAGCGGACTAAAGAGAGTCACAGCAACTGAACAGAAGGCAGGGGAATAACCCGCAACAACTTGTATTGATACAGCGCCTTTAACATAGTAAAACATCCCAAGGTGCTTCACAGGAGCGATTATCAAACAAAATTTGACACCGAGCCATATGAGGAGATATTAGGGCAGGTGACCAAAAGCTTGTTCAAAGCGGTAGGTTTTAAGGAGTGTCTTAAAGGAGGAGAGAGAGGCGGAGAGGTTTAGGGAGGGAATTCCAGAGCTTGGGGCCCAGGCAGCTGAAGGCACGGCCACCAAAGGTTGAGTGATTATAATCAGGGATGCTCAAGAGGGTGGAATTGGAGGAGCGCAGATATCTCGGGGGGTTGTGGGGCTGGAGGAGGTTACAGAGACAGGGAGGGGCGAGGCCATGGAGGGATTTGTAAACAAGGATGAGAATTTTAAAATTGAGGTGTTGCCAGACCGGGAGCCAATGTAGGTCAGCGAGCACAGGAGGGGTGAACGGGACTCGGTGCGAGTTAGGACACGGGGCAGCAGAGGTTTGGATGAGCCCAAGTCTATGGAGGGTGTGAGGTGGGAGGCCAGTTCTTACCGGAATCTGAATTCAGTTCTCCTGGAGGGTTGGAAAGGGGCTGTTAATAACGCTGGTGTCTCTGTGACAGGTCAAACCTAAACCAGAACCCCGAGATCCATCAATACTGAGCTGAGATACCTGTGAGTTAGTCAAACCATGGACAGCCTTCACCAGTGGACCTCCTAAGTGTGTACACAAACACCCCGTGAAGACAACAAGCTTGGCCACTGCTACCTCAGGGTGTCTGCCTTTTGGGCTGAGATGTTAAACCGAGGCCCCGTCTGCTCTCTCAGGTGGACGTAAAAGATCCCATGGCCACTATTTCGAAGAAGAGCAGGGGAGTTCTACCCGGTGTCCTGGGGCCAATATTTATCCCTCAATCAACATCACAAAAACAGATGATCTGGTCATTATCATATTGCTGTTTGCGGGAGCTTGCTGTGCGCAAATTGGCTGTCGTGTTTCCCACATTACAACAGTGGCTGCACTTCAAAAAGTACTTCATTGGCTGTAGAGCGCGTTGGGACGTCCTGAGCTGGTGAAAGGCGCTGGAGAAATGCAAGATCTTTCTTTCTTGATCTGAAATTGGGTTTTGTTACTCTTGTGTCTGTCCTGTTAGTAACAGCCGGAGAGCATGGCGTATGGGATTGCGCTATGTAGCGGATAGGCGGAGGGGGCAGGGGCTGAGATCGCCGGGCCCCAGGTTCTCCTCCCGCCCTTATTATTTTGTTTTTGGGGACTCTTGTCAGAAGTGCCTGCGGTCGTCCCACCCACCCACCACACAGTCCCCCGGAGCGGCGCGGCCGAGATAGGGAACTCGCCGGCAGCGAGGAGACCGCGTGCTTGTGCCGTACGATGTTGGCCGTGGCTCGCCAGCCTTGCCCTTTTCAGTGTGCGTGCGCGAGCATGCGGGGGGGTGCGGGCGGGGAGCGGATAGCCCATTGCGACACCATTCAGTCGACCATTAACCCGCTCCTCTAAAGGACAACCCACTGTTAGCAACAAGTCGTAAAAGGACACGGTTTCCCGCCCCCCCCTCCCCCGAACGATTACAGAGCGTCGTACTCACGGGTTAGCGACACGGGACGCCCGCGCTCGAAGTTCCTGCGCTTTCCCTTCGCGCTCGGTGTCTCGTGTTTTTATCCGGGTGCTAAGTTGCCCGCTCTCGCGCGCCCGTTACTTTCTCCGCTCGGGCCGGGGCTCAGTCACAGCACCTTGCGTTCGCTGCTGCAGCAAGCACGGCTCTGTCAGCTGATGCACCTCGTTACCCCCGGTTAATAAGTGACCCGCATGTGTCTCCAGGCAACGACTGGCTGTAGGCTCCAGCTCCCGGCCTGGCAAGTGACCATGTCCCATCATTAATCCCTCCCGCGGTCAGCCCCTCTCTGACCAACCTCAGCTGCCATTTGTAAACCCCCCCAATACCCCTCCCTCCCCCCTAAACCCCCTCCATCATAACAACATACGAACTAGGAGCAGGAGGAGGCCATTCGGCCCCTCGAGCCTGCTCCGCCATTCAATGAGATCATGGCTGATCATCGGCCTCAACTCCACTTTCCCGCCCGATCTCCACATCCCTCGATTCCCCCAGAGTCCAAAAATCTATCGATCTCAGCCTTGAATATACTCAGCGACTGAGCCTCCACAGCCCTCTGGGGCAGAGAATTCCAAAGATTCACAACCCTCAGGTGTCAGCTGTGGCTTAGTGGAGAGCACTCTTTCGCCTCTCAGTCAGAAGGTTGTGGGTTCATGTCCCACTCCAGATACGCAAAAATCTAGTACTGAGGGAGCACCGCACTGTCGGAGGGGCAGTACTGAGGGAATGCTGCACTGTCGGAGGGGCAGTACTGAGGGAGCGCCGCACTGTCGGAGGGACAGTACTGAGGGAGCGCCGCACTGTCGGAGGGGCAGTACTGAGGGAGTGCCGCACTGTCGGAGGGGCAGTACTGAGGGAGCGCCGCACTGTCGGAGGGGCAGTACTGAGGGAGTGCCGCACTGTCGGAGGGGCAGTACTGAGGGAGCGCCGCACTGTCGGAGGGACAGTACTGAGGGAGCGCCGCACTGTCGGAGGGGCAGTACTGAGGGAGTGCCGCACTGTCGGAGGGGCAGTACTGAGGGAGCGCTGCACTATCGGAGGGGCAGTACTGAGGGAGCGCCGCACTGTCGGAGGGACAGTACTGAGGGAGCGCCGTACTGTCAGAGGGGCAGTACTGAGGGAGCGCTGCACTATCGGAGGGGCAGTACTGAGGGAGCGCCGCACTGTCGGAGGGACAGTACTGAGGGAGCGCCGCACTGTCGGAGGGGCAGTACTGAGGGAGCGCTGCACTGTCGGAGGGGCAGTACTGAGGGAGCGCCGCACTGTTGAAGGGGCAGTACTGAGGGAGTGCCGCACTGTCAGAGGGGTAGTACTGAGGGAGCGCCACACTGTCGGAGGGACAGTACTGAGGGAGCGCCGCACTGTCGGAGGGGCAGTACTGAGGGAGCGCCGCACTGTCGGAGGGGCAGTACTGAGGGAGCGCCGCACTGTCGGAGGGGCAGTACTGAGGGAGCGCCGCACTGTCGGAGGGGCAGTACTGAGGGAGCGCCACACTGTCGGAGGGACAGTACTGAGGGAGCGCTGCACTGTCGGAGGGGCAGTACTGAGGGAGCGCCGCACTGTCGGAGGGACAGTACTGAGGGAGCGCCGCACTGTCGGAGGGACAGTACTGAGGGAGCGCTGCACTGTCGGAGGGGCAGTACTGAGGGAGCGCCGCACTGTCGGAGGGGCAGTACTGAGGGAGCGCCGCACTGTCGGAGGGGCAGTACTGAGGGAGCGCCGCACTGTCGGAGGGGCAGTACTGAGGGAGCGCCGCACTGTCGGAGGGACAGTACTGAGGGAGCACTGCACTGTCAGAGTGGCCGTCTTTCAGATGAGACGTTAAACTGAAGGCCCAATGTGCTCTCTCAGATGGGTGTAAAAGATCGCAGGGCACTATTTCAAAGAAGAGCAGGGGGAGTTCTCACCGGTGTCCTGAGCAATATTTATCCCTCAACGAACATCACTAAAAACAGATGATCTGGTCATTATCACATCGCTGTTTGTGGGAGCTTGCTGTGCGCAAATTGTCTGCCGCGCTTCCTACATTACAACAGTGACCACACTCCACAAAGTACTTCATTGGCTGTAAAGCGCTTTGGGATGTCCTGAGGTGGTGAAAGGCGCTGAAGAAATGCAAGTCTTTCTTTCTTTTTCGAGTGAAGAAATTTCTCCTCATCTCAGTCCTAAATGGCCGACCCCTTATCCTAAGACTGCGACCGCTATTGATTTGCCCCTGGCTGGTGTACAGACCCATGGGCAGTGCCCTCTACCAGCAGCTCCCCCAAGCCTGCCTCGACATCGACATCCCCCCGGCTATTTGACCCTGGAAGCATCTAGTCCGAGCCCAATCCTGCCCATACCCAGAATCCGCGCACACACCGACTCACGGTCTTACCAGCCAATGATCAGAAGGGGGAGCCCTCGCTTGATTCCCTTCCCCCACCTCGAGGAGCCAACCAATTAGAGCTCCAAATCAAAGAGAGATCTTCCATTTCTCCAGCGTCTTTCACAGCCTCAGGACGTCCCAAAGCGCTTTACAGCCAATGAAGGACTTTTTGAAGTGGAGTCACTGTTGTAATGTAGGAAACACGGCAGACAATTTGTGCACAACAAGATCTCGCAAACAGCAATGTGATAAATGACCAGATCATCTGTTTCAGTGATGTTGATTGAGGGATAAATATTGGCCCCAGGACACTGGGGAGAACTCCCCTGCTCTCATTCGAAAAATGCACTGGGATCTTTTATGTCCACCTGAGAGAGCAGACGGGGCCTCAGTTTAACGTCTCATCTGAAAGACGGCACCGCCGACAGAGCGGCGCTCTCTCAGTACTGCCCCTCCGACAGTGTGGCGCTCCCTCAGTACTGCCCCTCCGACAGTGCGGCGCTCCCTCAGTACTGCCCCTCCGACAGTGCGGCGCTCCCTCAGTACTGCCCCTCCGACAGTGCGGCGCTCCCCCAGTACTGCCCCTCCGACAGAGCGGCGCTCCCTCAGTACTGCCCCTCCGACAGTGCGGAGCTCCCTCAGTACTGCCCCTCCGACAGTGCGGCACTCCCTCAGTACTGCCCCTCCGACAGTGCGGCGCTCCCTCAGTACTGCCCCTCCGACAGTGCGGCGCTCCCTCAGTACTGCCCCTCCGACAGAGCGGCGCTCTCTCAGTACTGCCCCTCCGACAGTGCGGCGCTCCCTCAGTACTGCCCCTCCGACAGTGCGGCGCTCCCTCAGTACTGCCCCTCCGACAGTGCGGCGCTCCCTCAGTACTGCCCCTCCGACAGTGCGGCGCTCCCTCAGTACTGCCCCTCCGACAGTGCGGCACTCCCTCAGTACTGCCCCTCCGACAGTGCGGCGCTCCCTCAGTACTGCCCCTCCGACAGTGCGGCGCTCCCTCAGTACTGCCCCTCCGACAGTGTGGCGCTCCCTCAGTACTGCCCCTCCGACAGTGTGGCGCTCCCTCAGTACTGCCCCTCCGACAGTGCGGCGCTCCCTCAGCACTGCCTCTCCGACAGTGCGGTGCTCCCTCAGTACTGCCCCTCCGACAGTATGGCGCTCCCTCAGTACTGCCCCTCCGACAGCGTGGCGCTCCCTCAGTACTGCCCCTCTGACAGTATGGCGCTCCCTCAGTACTGCCCCTCCGACAGTGCGGCGCTCCCTCAGCACTGCCTCTCCGACAGTGCGGTGCTCCCTCAGTACTGCCCCTCCGACAGTGCGGCACTCCCTCAATACTGCCCCTCCGACAGTGCGGCGCTCCCTCAGTACTGCCCCTCCGACAGTGCGGCGCTCCCTCAGTACTGCACCGGGAGTGTCAGCCTAGATTTCTTGTTCTCAAGTCTCTGGCGTGGGACGGGAACCCACGACCTTCCGGACCGGCACTTGTTCAATACTGTAGGGACCTCTAGCTGATAAAGAAACTGTTAAGGCAGGAGATGTTGCGGGGGATGAGGGTTTTCAGTGAGCGATCCTGAACACAGGAGGAAAGTGATGGTGAATAATCATCCTGATCCCTACCCAGAAATTGGGAATTTGTGAGCTTGGGATCACAGGGATCTCTCCGCTCACCGTGTGTGCCCCGCTTGTGTGTCTTAATATGATCCAATAAGGCAAGGTGTGGACGGGTTAAATCTCATCCTGCCGCTGGGATATCCTGCCCCCTGCAGGCACCCTGCAGAATTTCAGAGAAATTATGGGATATTCCTGCTCCGAATCACTCTGCGCCAGTTAAATCCTCCTTTTATTCTCCCGGATTAAGCGAAAATGAACGAGTGCGGTGAGTTCAATGTGTGCATTCTGAAAGCGTGGTCAAAATGTCACCTTGCAGGCAACAAAGTATTTTTTTTTTGAAGCACAGTCGCCGCTGCCACGTAGGAAACGCGGCCGCCAATTTGCGCACAGTGGGCTCCCCGCAAACGTGCGTCGCGATAATGACCAGTTTATCTGATTGGCTGAGGGATCAATATTCTCACCTCCTCGCCTTTAATCCACCCCCAATCCACCCCCCCTGGAAATACGGTGGCCGAGAGTTCCATTCTCCCGCCACGCCCAAGGAGGTGCCGCAGGAGACCCTCGCCATGATTCGCTGGCTCCCATCCCCCGCGGCAGTGTTTAGACAGCAAGCGGCACTTAAAGGGTCCCCTTCAGAAGTGTTTAAACCGGCACTTAAAGGGTCCCCTGCAGACGTGTTTAAACCAACATTTAAAGGGTCCCCTTCAGAAGTGTTTAAACCAACACTTAAAGGGTCCCCTTCAGAAGTGTTTAAACCAACACTTAAAGGGTCCCCTTCAGAAGTGTTTAAACCGGCACTTAAAGGGTCCCCTTCAGAAGTGTTTAAACCGGCACTTAAAGGGTCCCCTTCAGAAGGGTTTAAACCGACACTTAAAGGGACCCTCTCAGAAGTGTTTAAACCGGCACTTAAAGGGTCCCCTTCAGAAGTGTTTAAACCGACACTTAAAGGGTCCCCTTCAGAAGTGTTTAAACCGACACTTAAAGGGACCCTCTCAGAAGTGTTTAAACCGGCACTTAAAGGGTCCCCTTCAGAAGTGTTTAAACCGACACTTAAAGGGTCCCCTTCAGAAGTGTTTAAACCGGCACTTAAAGGGTTCCCTTCAGAAGTGTTTAAAACAACACTTAAAGGGTCCCCTTCGGATATGTTTAAACTGGCACTTAAAGGGTCCCCTTCGGATATGTTTAAACTGGCACTTAAAGGGGCCCCTCAGAACTGCTTGAACCGACACTTAAAAGGGAAACCATCCCTGTTTTTTTGCCGGCAGCGGGAGAGGGGAGGACAGGATTGCGATCGCGACACAAGACAACCCGTCGCGCGACGTTTCCCCGAGTGACCCAGCAGCATTACATTAACGAGAAAGGCAGACGGGCTGGATCTTTAAACCGGCGGTGCCATTCCCCTTTAACACATTTGGCCGCTGACTAAATCGTTGCAGATATTTAAGCTGCGCTCAGGTGCTGGGCCCTATGGGGGGCGAATACACACACACACAACTCCTGTGACGATAACAGGATGGACAGTAGCTGTAAAAACAATTGAATTCAGAACAGCCCTGTCACCTACCTCCCAGTCCGCCCTCATTCATCACTTTTGAGGCAAGTTTCAAGCAGGAAACTGGGACGGGTGAGAGTCCTTCCGAGCTTCCCGCTTCCCGTCTCAACCTCCTCAGAGGGCTGTGGTCTCCAGTCCGTGCCATCTGTCTCTCATCCTGTAGTGCTCAGATCTAATGAAGTTAATCAGCCATCAGCAATGCTCAGTGACTCTTTCCCTCTGATGCAGCTCTCAGTCCCCCTCCCTCACACCGATGCCTGTTGGTCAGTGTTGAATGTCATGCATGACTGCACACTTTAGATCCTTTGAATGGTCGAGTATTTCGATGTCTTTTTTGATATTAAAAAGAATGGGGGAGAAATTCGGTGTTGCCTCGTTTGGGGCGCCATTATCGGCCGGGCGCAAAGTTTAGCGCCTGGCGCTAATTATCACCTCTGACTGCAAACTTGGCTTCCATCGCCCCTGGAGGTGATTGGAGCGCTAAATCAGGCGCTGCACACCTCTCTTAAGGCGCTAACGCCGAGGATCGAGGCGCTACCTCAGAGCGCTGGCGGAGCTCATGTGATGTCAGTCAGCAATGGAACACAGACACACTGGCGCCGGCCAGTTCTTAAAGGAGAGGGTCGATCTTGCTCTCCATCCACACCCTGCTCATTGCAGCCTTGAATCTCGGCCTGGAGAGACCTGTACATCAAATCTGCTGGAAAGAACAATGGAGAGGCCCAGGGAAAGAGCTCAGAGGGCAGCCCCCATAGTCTCTTCTAAATCGATACAAGGAAGGTCAAATCAAAACCAACCTGCAAAGTGCTGCTCAGTCCCCAAAACTCCTTCACACAGCGTCGAATCTCTCGGTTCCGAGGGACTGCCTAAGAGGGATCTCATTGCTCAGGATGGAGTAATGAAATGTGCATTTCTTGGTAATCCACTTCCATTAATGCAATCTTGCAGAGTTACGCATTTGTTCACTAATGTGGCCGACAGTAAGAACATCAGAAATAGGAGCAGGAGTCGGCCGTACGGCCCCTCGAGCCATTCAATAATGGGGGCATAGTTTCAAGGTAAGGGGCAGGAGGTTTAGAGGGGATTTGAGGAAAAACTTTTTCACCCAGAGGGTGGTTGGAATCTGGAACTCACTGCCTGAAAGGGTGGTAGAGGCAGGAACCCTCACAACATTCAAGAAGCATTTAGATGAGCACTTGAAATGCCATAGCATACAAGGCTAAGGACCAAGTGCTGGAAAATGGGATTAGATTAGACAGGGCTTGATGGCCGGCGCGGACACGATGGGCCGAAGGGCCTCTTTCTGTGCTGTATGAGTCTATGACTCTGACTCTAATAAGATCATGGCTGATTTTTGACCTCATCTCCACTTTCCCGCCCGATCTCCATATCCCTTGATTCCCCTAAGAGTCCAAAACTCTATCGATCTCGCTAGCTTTGCATATACTCAGCATCCACTGCCCTTTGGGGTAGAGAATGGCAAAGATTCACAAGTGAAGAAATTCCTCCTCATCTCGGTCCTAAATGGCCGAGCCCTTATCCTAAGACTGTGGCCCCTGGTTCTAGACACTCCAGCCAGGGGAAACAATCTCTCAGCTTCTAACAACCTCTCAGTTTTGAGGTTGTAATCGTTGTACTGGGAATATAAAAAATGTTATACTGGGAATGAATAAACTGCTGGAGTTCTTTTCTTTCATTTTAGATACCATTAGAAACTCTGAGAGAGGTAATAACCTTCTCATTCAATCCATCTGTCGCCACTCCTAAGCTTTTTTGGATTAGCATCCATTATTATCTTATTACACTTCTGTGAAGCGCCTTGGATTTTTGGGGGGAATTGGGAGAGAGCACCAGTAAATGGGGGAATTGGGAGAGAGCCCCAGTAAATGGGGAAATTGGGAGAGAGCACCAGTAAATGGGGGAATTGGGAGAGAGCCCCAGTAAATGGGGGAATTGGGAGAGAGCCCCAGTAAATGGGGGAATTGGGAGAGAGCCCCAGTAAATGGGGAAATTGGGAGAGAGCACCAGTAAATGGGGGAATTGGGAGAGAGCCCCAGTAAATGGGGGAATTGGGAGAGAGCCCCAGTAAATGGGGGAATTGGGAGAGAGCCCCAGTAAATGGGGGAATTGGGGGAGAGCACCAGTAAATGGGGGAATTGGGAGAGAGCACCAGTAAATGGGGGAATTGGGAGAGAGCGCCAGTAAATGGGGGAATTGGGAGAGAGCACCAGTAAATGGGGGAATTGGGAGAGAGCACCAGTAAACGGGGGAATTGGGAGAGAGCACCAGTAAATGGGGGAATTGGGAGAGAGCCCCAGTAAATGGGGGAATTGGGAGAGAGCCCCAGTAAATGGGGGAATTGGGAGAGAGCACCAGTAAATGGGGGAATTGGGAGAGAGCCCCAGTAAATGGGGGAATTGGGGGAGAGCCCCAGTAAATGGGGAAATTGGGAGAGAGCCCCAGTAAATGGGGGAATTGGGAGAGAGCACCAGTAAATGGGGGAATTGGGAGAGAGCCCCAGTAAATGGGGGAATTGGGAGAGAGCGCCAGTAAATGGGGGAATTGGGAGAGAGCCCCAGTAAATGGGGGAATTGGGAGAGAGCCCCAGTAAATGGGGGAATTGGGAGAGAGCCCCAGTAAATGGGGGAATTGGGAGAGAGCCCCAGTAAATGTGGGAATTGGGAGAGAGCCCCAGTAAATGGGGGAATTGGGGGAGAGTCCCAGTAAATGGGGGAATTGGGAGAGAGCCCCAGTAAATGGGGGAATTGGGAGAGAGCCCCAGTAAATGGGGGAATTGGGAGAGAGCCCCAGTAAATGGGGGAATTGGGAGAGAGCCCCAGTAAATGGGGGAATTGGGAGAGAGCCCCAGTAAATGGGGGAATTGGGAGAGAGCCCCAGTAAATGGGGGAATTGGGAGAGAGCATCAGTAAATGGGGGAATTGGGGGAGAGCAACAGTAAATGGGGGAATTGGGAGAGAGCCCCAGTAAATGGGGGAATTGGGAGAGAGCACCAGTAAATGGGGGAATTGGGAGAGAGCACCAGTAAATGGGGGAATTGGGAGAGAGCCCCAGTAAATGGGGGAATTGGGAGAGAGCCCCAGTAAATGGGGGAATTGGGAGAGAGCCCCAGTAAATGGGGGAATTGGGAGAGAGCACAATTAAATGGGGGAATTGGGAGAGAGCACAAGTAAATGGGGGAATTGGGAGAGAGCACCAGTAAATGGGGGAATTGGGGGAGAGCCCCAGTAAATGGGGGAATTGGGAGAGAGCGCCAGTAAATGGGGGAATTGGGAGAGAGTGCCAGTAAATGGGGGAATTGGGAGAGAGCCCCAGTAAATGGGGGAATTGGGAGAGAGCGCCAGTAAATGGGGAATTGGGAGAGAGCCCAGTAAATGGGGGAATTGGGGGAGAGCCCCAGTAAATGGGGGAATTGGGAGAGAGCACAAGTAAATGGGGGAATTGGGAGAGAGCACCAGTAAATGGGGGAATTGGGGGAGAGCCCCAGTAAATGGGGGAATTGGGAGAGAACACAAGTAAATGGGGGAATTGGGAGAGAGCACCAGTAAATGGGGGAATTGGGAGAGAGCACCAGTAAATGGGGGAATTGGGAGAGAGCGCCAGTAAATGGGGAATTGGGAGAGAGCGCCAGTAAATGGGGGAATTGGGAGAGAGCGCCAGTAAATGGGGGAATTGGGAGAGAGCCCCAGTAAATGGGGGAATTGGGAGAGAGCGCCAGTAAATGGGGGAATTGGGAGAGAGCGCCAGTAAATGGGGGAATTGGGAGAGAGCCCCAGTAAATGGCGGAATTGGGAGCGAGCACAAGTAAATGGAAGAATTGGGGGAGAGCATCAGTAAATGGGGGAATTGGGAGCGAGCACAAGTAAATGGGGGAATTGGGGGAGAGTGCCAGTAAATGGGGGAATTGGGAGAGAGCGCCAGTAAATGTGGGAATTGGGAGAGAGCGTCAGTAAATGGGGGAATTGGGAGAGAGCGCCAGTAAATGGGGGAATTGGGAGAGAGCGCCAGTAAATGGGGAATTGGGTGAGAGCCCCAGTAAATAGGGGAATTGGGAGAGAGCACCAGTAAATGGGGGAATTGGGAGAGAGCACCAGTAAATGGGGGAATTGGGAGAGAGCGCCAGTAAATGTGGGAATTGGGAGAGAGCGTCAGTAAATGGGGGAATTGGGAGAGAGCGCCAGTAAATGTGGGAATTGGGAGAGAGCGTCAGTAAATGGGGGAATTGGGAGAGAGCGCCAGTAAATGGGGGAATTGGGAGAGAGCGCCAGTAAATGTGGGAATTGGGAGAGAGCGCCAGTAAATGGGGAATTGGGATAGAGCACCAGTAAATGTGGGAATTGGGAGAGAGCGCCAGTAAATGGGGGAATTGGGAGAGAGCGCCAGTAAATGGGGGAATTGGGAGAGCTCCAGTAAATGGGGAATTGGGAGAGAGCACCAGTAATTGTGGGAATTGGGAGAGAGCATCAGTAAATGGGGGAATTGGGAGAGAGCATCAGTAAATGAGGGAATTGGGAGAGAGCGCCAGTAAATGGGGGAATTGGGTGAGAGCGCCAGTAAATGGGGGAATTGGGAGAGAGCACCAGTAAATGTGGGAATTGGGAGAGAGCGCCAGTAAATGTGGGAATTGGGAGAGAGCGCCAGTAAATGGGGGAATTGGGAGAGCTCCAGTAAATGGGGAATTGGGAGAGAGCACCAGTAATTGTGGGAATTGGGAGAGAGCATCAGTAAATGGGGGAATTGGGAGAGAGCATCAGTAAATGAGGGAATTGGGAGAGAGCGCCAGTAAATGGGGGAATTGGGTGAGAGCGCCAGTAAATGGGGGAATTGGGAGAGAGCACCAGTAAATGTGGGAATTGGGAGAGAGCGCCAGTAAATGTGGGAATTGGGAGAGAGCCCCAGTAAATGGGGAATTGGGTGAGAGCGCCAGTAAATGGGGGAATTGGGAGAGAGCACCAGTAAATGTGGGAATTGGGAGAGAGCGCCAGTAAATGTGGGAATTGGGAGAGAGCGCCAGTAAATGGGGGAATTGGGAGAGAGCGCCAGTAAATGGGGGAATTGGGAGAGAGCGCCAGTAAATGGGGGAATTGGGAGAGAGCACCAGTAAATGGGGGAATTGGGAGAGAGTCCCAGTAAATGGGGGAATTGGGAGAGAGCCCCAGTAAATGGGGGAATTGGGAGAGAGCCCCAGTAAATGGGGGAATTGGGAGAGAGCGCCAGTAAATGGGGGAATTGGGAGAGAGCCCCAGTAAATGGGGGAATTGGGAGAGAGCACCAGTAAATGGGGGAATTGGGAGAGAGCGCCAGTAAATGGGGAATTGGGAGAGAGCGCCAGTAAATGGGGAATTGGGTGAGAGCCCCAGTAAATGGGGGAATTGGGAGAGAGCGCCAGTAAATGGGGGAATTGGGAGAGAGCGCCAGTAAATGGGGGAATTGGGAGAGAGCGCCAGTAAATGGGGGAATTGGGAGAGAGCCCCAGTAAATGTGGGAATTGGGAGAGAGCGCCAGTAAATGGGGGAATTGGGAGAGATCACCAGTAAATGGGGGAATTGGGAGAGAGCGCCAGTAAATGGGGGAATTGGGAGAGAGCGCCAGTAACTGGGGGAATTGGGAGAGAGCACCAGTAAATGTGGGAATTGGGAGAGAACGCCAGTAAATGGGGGAATTGGGAGAGAGCGCCAGTAAATGGGGAATTGGGAGAGAGCACCAGTAAATGGGGGAATTGGGAGAGAGCACCAGTAAATGTGGGAATTGGGAGAGAGCGCCAGTAAATGGGGGAATTGGGAGAGAGCGCCAGTAAATGGGGAATTGGGAGAGAGCGCCAGTAAATGGGGGAATTGGGAGAGAGCTCCAGTAAATGGGGGAATTGGGAGAGAGCTCCAGTAAATGGGGAATTGGGAGAGAGCGCCAGTAAATGGGGAATTGGGAGAGAGCGCCAGTAAATGGGGGAATTGGGAGAGAGCCCCAGTAAATGGGGGAATTAGGAGAGAGCACCAGTAAATGGGGGAATTAGGAGAGAGCACCAGTAAATGGGGGAATTAGGAGAGAGCACCAGTAAATGGGGGAATTAGGAGAGAGCCCCAGTAAATGGGGGAATTAGGAGAGAGCACCAGTAAATGGGGGAATTAGGAGAGAGCACCAGTAAATGGGGGAATTAGGAGAGAGCGCCAGTAAATGGGGGAATTGGGAGAGAGCACCAGTAAATGGGGGAATTGGGAGAGCACCAGTAAATGGGGGAATTGGGAGAGAGCATCAGTAAATGGGGGAATTGGGAGAGAGCACAAGTAAATGGGGGAATTAGGAGAGAGCATCAGTAAATGGGGGAATTGGGAGAGAGCACCAGTAAATGGGGGAATTGGAAGAGAGCATCAGTAAATGGGGGTATTGGGGGAGAGCCCCAGTAAATGGGGGAATTGGGAGAGAGCGCCAGTAAATGTGGGAACTGGGTGAGAGCCCCAGTAAATAGGGGAATTGGGAGAGAGCCCCAGTAAATGGGGGAATTGGGAGAGAGCGCCAGTAAATGGGGAATTGGGTGAGAGCCCCAGTAAATGGGGGAATTGGGAGAGAGCGCCAGTAAATGGGGGAATTGGGAGAGAGCGCCAGTAAATGGGGGAATTGGGTGAGAGCCCCAGTAAATGTGGGAATTGGGAGAGAGCGCCAGTAAATGGGGGAATTGGGAGAGAGCGCCAGTAAATGGGGGAATTGGGAGAGAGCGCCAGTAAATGGGGGAATTGGGAGAGAGCGCCAGTAAATGGGGAATTGGGTGAGAGCCCCAGTAAATGTGGGAATTGGGAGAGAGCCCCAGTAAATGGGGGAATTGGGAGAGAGCGCCAGTAAATGGGGGAATTGGGAGAGAGCACCAGTAAATGGGGGAATTGGGAGAGAGCGCCAGTAAATGGGGGAATTGGGAGAGAGCGTCAGTAAATGGGGGAATTGGGAGAGAGCAACAGTAAATGGGGGAATTGGGAGAGAGCGCCAGTAAATGGGGGAATTGGGAGAGAGCATCAGTAAATGGGGGTATTGGGAGAGAGCCCCAGTAAATGGGGGAATTGGGAGAGAGCGCCAGTAAATGGGGGAATTGGGAGAGAGCGCCAGTAAATGGGGGAATTGGGAGAGAGCGTCAGTAAATGGGGGAATTGGGAGAGAGCAACAGTAAATGGGGGAATTGGGAGAGAGCGCCAGTAAATGGGGGAATTGGGAGAGAGCACCAGTAAATGGGGGAATTGGGAGAGAGCCCCAGTAAATGGGGGAATTGGGAGAGAGCCCCAGTAAATGTGGGAATTGGGAGAGAGCGCCAGTAAATGGGGGAATTGGGAGAGAGCGCCAGTAAATGGGGGAATTGGGAGAGAGCCCCAGTAAATGTGGGAATTGGGAGAGAGCGCCAGTAAATGGGGGAATTGGGAGAGAGCGCCAGTAAATGGGGGAATTGGGAGAGAGCACCAGTAAAGGGGGGAATTGGGAGAGCGCCAGTAAATGGGGAATTGGGAGAGAGCACCAGTAAATGTGGGAATTGGGAGAGAGCGCCAGTAAATGGGGGAATTGGGAGAGAGCACCAGTAAATGGGGGAATTGGGAGAGAGCGCCAGTAAATGGGGGAATTGGGAGAGAGAACCAGTAAATGTGGGAATTGGGAGAGAGCGCCAGTAAATGGGGAATTGGGAGAGAGCGCCAGTAAATGGGGGAATTGGGAGAGAGCGCCAGTAAAGGGGGGAATTGGGAGAGCGCCAGTAAATGGGGAATTGGGAGAGAGCACCAGTAAATGTGGGAATTGGGAGAGAGCCCCAGTAAATGGGGGAATTTGGGGAGAGCATCAGTAAATGGGGGAATTGGGAGCGAGCACAAGTAAATGGGGGAATTGGGAGAGAGCCCCAGTAAATGGGGGAATTGGGAGAGAGCGCCAGTAAATGGGGAAATTGGGAGAGAGCGCCAGTAAATGGGGGAATTGGGAGAGAGCACCAGTAAATGGGGGAATTGGGAGAGAGCACCAGTAAATGTGGGAATTGGGAGAGAGCGCCAGTAAATGGGGGAATTGGGAGAGAGCACCAGTAAATGGGGGAATTGGGAGAGAGCACCAGTAAATGGGGAATTGGGAGGGAGCACCAGTAAATGTGGGAATTGGGAGAGAGCGCCAGTAAATGGGGAATTGGGTGAGAGCCCCAGTAAATGGGGGAATTGGGAGAGAACATCAGTTAAGGGGGGAATTGGGAGAGAGCACCAGTAAATGTGGGAATTGGGAGAGAGCGCCAGTAAATGGGGAATTGGGTGAGAGCCCCAGTAAATGGGGGAATTGGGAGAGAGCGCCAGTAAATGGGGGAATTGGGAGAGAGCGCCAGTAAATGGGGAATTGGGTGAGAGCCCCAGTAAATGGGGGAATTGGGAGAGAGCGCCAGTAAATGGGGGAATTGGGAGAGAGCGCCAGTAAATGGGGGAATTGGGAGAGAGCGCCAGTAAATGTGGGAATTGGGAGAGAGCGTCAGTAAATGGGGGAATTGGGAGAGAGCGCCAGTAAATGGGGGAATTGGGAGAGCGCCAGTCAATGGGGAATTGGGAGAGAGCACCAGTAAATGTGGGAATTGGGAGAGAGCCCCAGCAAATGGGGGAATTGGGGGAGAGCCCCAGTAAATGGGGGAATTGGGAGCGAGCACAAGTAAATGGGGGAATTGGGGGAGAGCATCAGTAAATGGAGGAATTGGGAGAGAGCGCCAGTAAATGTGGGAATTGGGAGAGAGCACCAGTAAATGGGGAATTGGGTGAGAGCGCCAGTAAATGGGGGAATTGGGAGAGAGCGCCAGCAAATGGGGGAATTGGGAGAGAGCGCCAGTAAATGTGGGAATTGGGAGAGAGCGTCAGTAAATGGGGGAATTGGGAGAGAGTGCCAGTAAATGGGGAATTGGGTGAGAGCCCCATTAATGGGGGAATTGGGAGAGAGCGCCAGTAAATGTGGGAATTGGGAGAGAGCGCCAGTAAATGGGGGAATTGGGAGAGAGCGCCAGTAAATGTGGGAATTGGGAGAGAGCGTCAGTAAATGGGGGAATTGGGAGAGAGCGCCAGTAAATGGGGGAATTGGGAGAGCGCCAGTAAATGGGGGAATTGGGAGAGAGCACCAGTAAATGGGGGAATTGGGAGAGAGCCCCAGTAAATGGGGGAATTGGGAGAGAGCCCTAGTAAATGGGGGAATTGGGGGAGAGCATCAGTAAATGTGGGAATTGGGAGAGAGCCCCAGTAAATGTGGGAATTGGGAGAGAGCGCCAGTAAATGGGGAATTGGGTGAGAGCCCCAGCAAATGGGGGAATTGGGAGAGAGCGCCAGTAAATGGGGGAATTGGGAGAGAGCGCCAGTAAATGGGGAATTGGGTGAGAGCCCCAGTAAATGGGGGAATTGGGAGAGAGCACCAGTAAATGGGGGAATTGGGAGAGAGCGCCAGTAAATGGGGGAATTGGGAGAGAGCGCCAGTAAATGGGGGAATTGGGAGAGAGCGCCAGTAAATGGGGGAATTGGGAGAGAGCGCCAGTAAATGGGGGAATTGGGAGAGAGCGCCAGTAAATGGGGGAATTGGGAGAGAGCGCCAGTAAATGGGGGAATTGGGAGAGAGCACCAGTAAATGGGGAATTGGGAGAGAGCGCCAGTAAATGGGGGAATTGGGAGAGGGCATCAGTAAATGGGGGATTTGGGAGAGAGCACCAGTAAATGGGGGAATTGTGAGAGAGCACCAGTAAATGGGGGAATTGGGAGAGAGCACCAGTAAATGGGGAAATTGGGAGAGAGCGCCAGTAAATGGGGGAATTGGGAGAGGGCATCAGTAAAAGGGGGAATTGGGAGAGAGCGCCAGTAAATGGGGGAATTGGGAGAGAGCTCCAGTAAATGGGGGAATTGGGAGAGAGCGCCAGTAAATAGGGGAATTGCGAGAGACTGCCAGTAAATGGGGGAATTAGGAGAGAGCACCAGTAAATGGGGGAATTGGGAGAGAGCCCCAGTAAATGGGGGAATTAGGAGAGAGCATCAGTAAATGGGGGAATTAGGAGAGAGCACCAGTAAATGGGGGAATTGGGAGAGAGCACCAGTAAATGGGGGAATTGGGAGAGAGCATCAGTAAATGGGGGAATTGGGAGAGAGTGCCAGTAAATGGGGGAATTGGGAGAGAGCATCAGTAAATGGGGGAATTAGGAGAGAGCATCAGTAAATGGGGGAATTGGGGGAGAGCACCAGTAAATGGGGGAATTAGGAGAGAGCACCAGTAAATGGGGGAATTGGGAGAGTGCCCCAGTAAATGGGGGAATTAGGAGAGAGCCCCAGTAAATGGGGGAATTAGGAGAGAGCACCAGTAAATGGGGGAATTGGGAGAGAGCGCCAGTAAATGTGGGAATTGGGAGAGAGCGCCAGTAAATGGGGAATTGGGTGAGAGCCCCAGCAAATGGGGGAATTGGGAGAGAGCGCCAGTAAATGGGGGAATTGGGAGAGAGCGCCAGTAAATGGGGAATTGGGTGAGAGCCCCAGTAAATGGGGGAATTGGGAGAGAGCACCAGTAAATGGGGGAATTGGGAGAGAGCGCCAGTAAATGGGGGAATTGGGAGAGAGCGCCAGTAAATGGGGGAATTGGGAGAGAGCGCCAGTAAATGGGGGAATTGGGAGAGAGCGCCAGTAAATGGGGGAATTGGGAGAGAGCGCCAGTAAATGGGGGAATTGGGAGAGAGCGCCAGTAATTGGGGGAATTGGGAGAGAGCACCAGTAAATGGGGAATTGGGAGAGAGCGCCAGTAAATGGGGGAATTGGGAGAGGGCATCAGTAAATGGGGGAATTGGGAGAGAGCACCAGTAAATGGGGGAATTGTGAGAGAGCACCAGTAAATGGGGGAATTGGGAGAGAGCACCAGTAAATGGGGAAATTGGGAGAGAGCGCCAGTAAATGGGGGAATTGGGAGAGGGCATCAGTAAAAGGGGGAATTGGGAGAGAGCGCCAGTAAATGGGGGAATTGGGAGAGAGCTCCAGTAAATGGGGGAATTGGGAGAGAGCGCCAGTAAATAGGGGAATTGCGAGAGACTGCCAGTAAATGGGGGAATTAGGAGAGAGCACCAGTAAATGGGGGAATTGGGAGAGAGCCCCAGTAAATGGGGGAATTAGGAGAGAGCATCAGTAAATGGGGGAATTAGGAGAGAGCACCAGTAAATGGGGGAATTGGGAGAGAGCACCAGTAAATGGGGGAATTGGGAGAGAGCATCAGTAAATGGGGGAATTGGGAGAGAGTGCCAGTAAATGGGGGAATTGGGAGAGAGCATCAGTAAATGGGGGAATTAGGAGAGAGCATCAGTAAATGGGGGAATTGGGGGAGAGCACCAGTAAATGGGGGAATTAGGAGAGAGCACCAGTAAATGGGGGAATTGGGAGAGTGCCCCAGTAAATGGGGGAATTAGGAGAGAGCCCCAGTAAATGGGGGAATTAGGAGAGAGCACCAGTAAATGGGGGAATTGGGAGAGAGTGCCAGTAAATGTGGGAATTGGGAGAGAGCGTCAGTAAATGGGGGAATTGGGAGAGAGCGCCAGTCAATGGGGAATTGGGAGAGAGCACCAGTGAATGTGGGAATTGGGAGAGAGCCCCAGCAAATGGGGGAATTGGGAGCGAGCACAAGTAAATGGGGGAATTGGGTGAGAGCCCCAGTAAATGGGGGAATTGGGAGAGAGCCCCAGTAAATGGGGGAATTGGGAGAGAGCACCAGTAAATGGGGGAATTGGGAGAGAGCACCAGTAAATGGGGGAATTGGGAGAGAGCACCAGTAAATGGGGGAATTGGGAGAGAGCGCCAGTAAATGGGGGAATTGGGTGAGAGCCGCATTCATGGGGGAATTGGGGGAGAGCGCCAGTAAATGGGGGAATTGGGAGAGAGCGCCAGTAAATGGGGGAATTGGGAGAGAGCGCCAGTAAATGTGGGAATTGGGAGAGAGCACCAGTAAATGGGGGAATTGGGAGAGCGCCAGTAAATGGGGAATTGGGAGAGAGCACCAGTAAATGTGGGAATTGGGAGAGGGCATCAGTAAATGGGGGAATTGGGAGAGAGTGCCAGTAAATGGGGGAATTGGGAGAGAGCACCAGTAAATGGGGGAATTGGGATAGAGCGCCAGTAAATGGGGGAATTGGGAGAGAGCCCCAGTAAATGGGGGGATTGGGAGAGAGCACAAGTAAATGGGGGAATTGGGAGAGAGCACAAGTAAATGGGGGAATTGGGAGAGAGCCCCAGTAAATGGGGGAATTGGGGGAGAGCACAAGTAAATGGGGGAATTGGGAGAGAGCGCCAGTAAATGGGGGAATTGGGAGAGAGCCCCAGTAAATGGGGGAATTGGGAGAGAGTCCCAGTAAATGGGGGAATTGGGAGAGAGCTCCAGTAAATGGGGGAATTGGGAGAGAGCACCAGTAAATGGGGGAATTGGGAGAGAGTCCCAGTAAATGGGGGAATTGGGAGAGAGCTCCAGTAAATGGGGGAATTGGGAGAGAGCACCAGTAAATGGGGGAATTGGGAGAGAGCCCCAGTAAATGGGGGAATTGGGAGAGAGTCCCAGTAAATGGGGGAATTGGGAGAGGGTCCCAGTAAATGGGGGAATTGGGAGAGAGCTCCAGTAAATGGGGGAATTGGGAGAGAGCACCAGTAAATGGGGGAATTGGGAGAGAGCCCCAGTAAATGGGGGAATTGGGAGAGAGCACCAGTAAATGGGGGAATTGGGAGAGAGCCCCAGTAAATGGGGGAATTGGGGGAGAGCACAAGTAAATGGGGGAATTGGGAGAGAGCCCCAGTAAATAGGGGAATTGGGAGAGAGCACAAGTAAATGGGGGAATTGGGAGAGAGCACCAGTAAATGGGGGAATTGGGAGAGAGCCCCAGTAAATAGGGGAATTGGGAGAGAGCGCCAGTAAATGGGGGAATTGGGAGAGAGCGCCAGTAAATGGGGAATTCGGTGAGAGCCCCAGTAAATGGGGTAATTGGGAGAGAGCACAAGTAAATGGGGGAATTGGGAGAGAGCACCAGTAAATGGGGGAATTGGGAGAGAGCACAAGAAAATGGGGGAATTGGGAGAGAGCACCAGTAAATGGGGGAATTGGGAGAGAGCGCCAGTAAATGGGGGAATTGGGAGAGAGCACAAGTAAATGGGGGAATTGGGAGAGAGCACAAGTAAATGGGGGAATTGGGAGAGAGCCCCAGTAAATAGGGGAATTGGGAGAGAGCGCCAGTAAATGGGGGAATTGGGAGAGAGCGCCAGTAAATGGGGAATTGGGTGAGAGCCCCAGTAAATGGGGTAATTGGGAGAGAGCCCCAGTAAATGGGGGAATTGGGAGAGAGCACCAGTAAATGGGGGAATTGGGAGAGAGCGCCAGTAAATGGGGGAATTGGGAGAGAGCACCAGTAAATGGGGGAACTGGGAGAGAGCGCCAGTAAATGGGGGAATTGGGAGAGCGCCAGTAAATGGGGAATTGGGAGAGCGCCAGTAAATGGGGGAATTGGGGGAGAGCATCAGTAAATGGGGGAATTGGGAGCGAGCACAAGTAAATGGGGGAATTGGGGGAGAGCATCAGTAAATGGGGGAATTGTGAGCGAGCACAAGTAAATGGGGGAATTGGTGGAGAGCATCAGTAAATGGGGGAATTGGGAGAGAGCGCCAGTAAATGGGGGAATTGGGAGGGAGCGCCAGTAAATGTGGGAATTGGGAGAGAGCGCCAGTAAATGGGGAATTGGGTGAGAGCCCCATTAATGGGGGAATTGGGAGAGAGCGCCAGTAAATGGGGGAATTGGGAGAGAGTGCCAGTAAATGGGGGAATTGGGAGAGAGCGCCAGTAAATGTGGGAATTGGGAGAGAGCGTCAGTAAATGGGGGAATTGGGAGAGAGCGCCTGTAAATGGGGGTATTGGGAGAGCGCCAGTAAATGGGGAATTGGGAGAGAGCGCCATTAAATGGGGAATTGGGTGAGAGCCCCAGTAAATGGGGGAATTGGGAGAGTGCGCCAGTAAATGGGGAATTGGGAGAGAGCGCCAGTAAATGGGGGAATTGGGAGAGAGCGCCAGTTAATGGGGGAACATGGAGAGAGCACCAGTAAATGGGGGAATTGGGAGAGAGCGCCAGTAAATGGGGGAATTGGGAGAGAGCTCCAGTAAATGGGGGGATTGGGAGAGAGTGCCAGTAAATGGGGGAATTGGGAGAGAGCGCCAGTAAATGTGGGAATTGGGAGAGAGCGTCAGTAAATGTGGGAATTGGGAGAGAGCGTCAGTAAATGGGGGAATTGGGAGAGAGCGCCTGTAAATGGGGGTATTGGGAGAGCGCCAGTAAATGGGGAATTGGGAGAGAGCACCAGTAAATGTGGGAATTGGGAGAGAGCGCCAGTAAATGTGGGAATTGGGAGAGAGCTTCAGTAAATGGGGGAATTGGGAGAGAGCGCCTGTAAATGGGGGTATTGGGAGAGCGCCAGTAAATGGGGAATTGGGAGAGAGCACCAGTAAATGTGGGAATTGGGAGAGAGCCCCAGTAAATGGGGGAATTGGGGGAGAGCATCAGTAAATGGGGGAATTGGGAGAGAGCGCCAGTAAATGTGGGAATTGGGAGAGAGCGCCATTAAATGGGGAATTGGGTGAGAGCCCCAGTAAATGGGGGAATTGGGAGAGTGCGCCAGTAAATGGGGAATTGGGAGAGAGCGCCAGTAAATGGGGGAATTGGGAGAGAGCGCCAGTTAATGGGGGAACTTGGAGAGAGCACCAGTAAATGGGGGAATTGGGAGAGAGCGCCAGTAAATGGGGGAATTGGGAGAGAGCTCCAGTAAATGGGGGGATTGGGAGAGAGCTCCAGTAAATGGGGGAATTGGGAGAGAGCCACAGTAAATGGGGGAATTAGGAGAGAGCACCAGTAAATGGGGGAATTAAGAGAGAGCGCCAGTAAATGGGGGAATTGGGAGAAAGCACCAGTAAATGGGGGAATTGGGAGAGTGCCAGTAAATGGGGGAATTGGGAGAGAGCACCAGTAAATGGGGGAATTGGGAGAGAACGCCAGTAAATGGGGGAATTGGGAGAGGGCACCAGTAAATGGGGGAATTGGGAGAGAACACCAGTGTGGTAAACCACTGTTTGTATACCACTGTGTACATGTCTGTACAGGCCTCGGCTGACTCCTCCCACGAGTCCAGGTATAAAGGTGACTGCTCCACAGTCCCTCTGTATTCTGGACTGGTCGACCACTCGAGGCACACCTTCATTATCTTGTTAATAAAAGCCTGTTAGTTACTTGCTTAACCTCAGTCTTTTGATAATTGATAGCGCATCAGCCAATAAATGGGGGAATTGGGAGAGAGCCCCAGTAAATGGGGGAATTGGGAGAGAGCCCCAGTAAATGGGGGAATTAGGAGAGAGCACCAGTAAATGGGGGAATTGGGAGAGAGCACCAGTAAATGGGGGAATTGGGAGAGAGCACCAGTAAATGGCGGAATTGGGAGAGAGCCCCAGTAAATGGGGGAATTGGGAGAGAGCCCCAGTAAATGGGGGAATTGGGAGAGAGCCCCAGTAAATGGGGGAATTGGGAGAGAGCCCAGTAAATGGGGGAATTGGGAGAGATCACCAGTAAATGGGGGAATTGGGAGAGAGCGCCAGTAAATGGGGGAATTGGGAGAGGGCATCAGTAAATGGGGGAATTGGGAGAGAGCGCCAGTAAATGGGGGAATTGGGAGAGAGCGCCAGTAAATTTGGGAATTGGGAGAGAGCGCCAGTAAATGGGGAAATTGGGAGAGCGCCAGTAAATGGGGAATTGGGAGAGGGCATCAGTAAATGGGGGAATTGGGAGAGAGCGCCAGTAAATGGGGGAATTGGGAGAGAGCACCAGTAAATGGGGAATTGGGAGAGAGCACCAGTAAATGGGGGAACTGGGAGAGAGCACCAGTTAATGGGGGAACTGGGAGAGAGCACCAGTAAATGGGGGAATTGGGAGAGAGCACCAGTAAATGGGGGAATTGGGAGAGGTCATCAGTAAATGGGGGAATTGGGAGAGAGCCCCAGTAAATGGGGGAATTGCGAGAGAGCGCCAGTAAATGGGGGGATTGGGAGAGAGCTCCAGTAAATGGGGGAATTGGGAGAGAGCAACAGTAAATGGGGGAATTAGGAGAGAGCACCAGTAAATGGGGGAATTAAGAGAGAGCGCCAGTAAATGGGGGAATTGGGAGAGAGCACCAGTAAATGGGGAAATTGGGAGAGGGCGCCAGTAAATGGGGGAATTGGGAGAGAACACCAGTAAATGGGGGAATTGGGAGAGGGCGCCAGTAAATGGGGGAATTGGGAGAGAGCACCAGTAAATGGGGGAATTGGGAGAGAACGCCAGTAAATGGGGGAATTGGGAGAGGGCGCCAGTAAATGGGGGAATTGGGAGAGAGCACCAGTAAATGGGGGAATTGGGAGAGAGCACCAGTAAATGGGGGAATTGGGAGAGAGCGCCAGTAAGTGGGGAATTGGGAGACAGCGCCAGTAAATGGGGGAATTGGGAGAGAGCGCCAGTAAATGGGGGAATTGGGAGAGAGCGCCAGTAAATGGGGAATTGGGAGAGAGCGCCAGTAAATGGGGGAATTGGGAGAGAGCCGAGTAAATGGGGGGATTGGGAGAGAGCTCCAGTAAATGGGGGAATTGGGAGAGAGCCCCAGTAAATGGGGGAATTAGGACAGAGCACCAGTAAATGGGGGAATTGGGAGAGAACGCCAGTAAATGGGGGAATTGGGAGAGAACACCAGTAAATGGGGGATTTGGGAGAGAGCACCAGTAAATGGGGGAATTGGGAGAGAGCCCGAGTAAATGGGGAATTGGGAGAGTGCCCCAGTAAATGGGGGAATTGGGAGATAGCCCGAGTAAATGGGGAATTGGGAGAGAGCGCCAGTAAATGGGGAATTGGGTGAGAGCGCCAGTAAATGGGGGAATTGGGAGAGAGCCCAGTAAATGGGGGGATTGGAAGAGAGCTCCAGTAAATGGGGGAATTGGGAGAGAGCACCAGTAAATGGGGGAATTAGGAGAGAGTGCCAGTAAATGGGGGAATTGGGAGAGAGTGCCAGTAAATGGGGGAATTGGGAGAAAGCGCCAGTAAATGGGGGAATTGGGAGAGAGCGCCAGTAAATGGGGGAATTGGGAGAGAGCACCAGTAAATGGGGGAATTGGGAGAGAGCGCCAGTAAATGGGGGAATTGGGAGAGAGCACCAGTAAATGTGGGAATTGCGAGAGAGCACCAGTAAATGGGGGAATTGGGAGAGAGCAACAGTAAATGGGGGAATTGGGAGAGAGCACCAGTAAATGGGGGTATTGGGAGAGAGCGCCAGTAAATGGGGAATTGGGAGAGAGCACCAGTAAATGGGGGAATTGGGAGACAGCACCAGTAAATGGGGGAATTGGGAGAGAGCACCAGTAAATGGGGGAATTGGGAGAGAGCACCAGTAAATGGGGGAATTGGGAGAGAGCACCAGTAAATGGGGGAATTGGGAGAGAGCCCCAGTAAATGGGGGAATTGGGGGAGAGCCCCAGTAAATGGGGGAATTGGGAGAGAGCCCCAGTAAATGGGGGAATTGGGAGAGAGCACCAGTAAATGGGGGAATTGGGAGAGAGCCCCAGTAAATGGGGGAATTGGGAGAGAGCCCCAGTAAATGGGGAATTGGGAGAGAGCACCAGTAAATGGGGGAATTGGGAGACAGCACCAGTAAATGGGGGAATTGGGAGAGAGCACCAGTAAATGGGGGAATTGGGAGAGAGCACCAGTAAATGGGGGAATTGGGAGAGAGCACCAGTAAATGGGGAATTGGGAGAGAGCGCCAGTAAATGGGGGAATTGGGAGAGAGCCCCAGTAAATGGGGGAATTGGGAGAGAGCGCCAGTAAATGGGGGAATTGGGAGAGAGCCCCAGTAAATGGGGGAATTGGGAGAGAGCACCAGTAAATGGGGGAATTGGGAGAGAGCGCCAGTAAATGGGGGAATCGGGAGAGGGCATAAGTAAATGGGGGAATTGGGAGAGAGCGCCAGTAAATGGGGGAATTGGGAGAGAGCACCAGTAAATGGGGAATTGGGTGAGAGCCCCAGTAAATGGGGGAATTGGGAGAGAGCACCAGTAAATGGGGGAATTGGGAGAGAGCCCCAGTAAATGGGGGAATTGGGAGAGAGCACCAGTATATGGGGAATTGGGAGAGAGCGCCAGTAAATGGGGGAATTGGGAGAGAGCGCCAGTAAATGGGGGAATTGGGAGAGAGCGCCAGTAAATGGGGGAATTGGGAGAGAGCGCCAGTAAATGGGAGAATTGGGAGAGAGCACCAGTAAATGTGGGAATTGGGAGAGAGCGCCATTAAATGGGGGAATTGGGAGCGAGCACAAGTAAATGGGGGAATTGGGGGAGAGCATCAGTAAATGGGGGAATTGGGAGAGAGCGCCAGTAAACGTGGGAATTGGGAGAGATCGCCAGTAAATGGGGAATTGGCTGAGAGCCCCAGTAAATGGGGGAATTGGGAGAGAGCGCCACTAAATGGGGGAATTGGGAGAGAGCACCAGTAAATGGGGGAATTGGGAGAGAGCGCCAGTAAATGGGGGAATTGGGAGAGAGCGCCAGTAAATGGGGGAATTGGGAGAGAGCACCAGTAAATGGGGGAATTGGGAGAGAGCGCCAGTAAATGGGGGAATTGGGAGAGAGCACCAGTAAATGGGGGAATTGCGAGAGAGCGCCAGTAAATGGGGGAATTGGGAGAGAGCGCCAGTAAATGGGGGAATTGGGAGAGAGCGCCAGTAAATGGGGGAATTGGGAGAGAGCACCAGTAAATGTGGGAATTGCGAGAGAGCACCAGTAAATGGGGGAATTGGGAGAGAGCAACAGTAAATGGGGGAATTGGGAGAGAGCGCCAGTAAATGGGGGAATTGGGAGAGAGCACAAGTAAATGGGGGAATTGGGAGAGAGCGCCAGTAAATGTGGGAATTGGGAGAGATCGCCAGTAAATGGGGAATTGGCTGAGAGCCCCAGTAAATGGGGGAATTGGGAGAGAGCACCAGTAAATGGGGGAATTGGGAGAGAGCGCCAGTAAATGGGGGAATTGGGAGAGAGCGCCAGTAAATGGGGAATTGGGTGAGAGCCCCAGTAAATGGGGGAATTGGGAGAGAGCGCCAGTAAATGGGGGAATTGGGAGAGAGCACCAGTAAATGTGGGAATTGGGAGAGAGCGCCAGTAAATGGGGGAATTGGGAGAGAGCACCAGTAAATGGGGGAATTGGGAGAGAGCACCAGTAAATGGGGGAATTGGGAGAGGTCATTAGTAAATGGGGGAATTGGGAGAGAGCTCCAGTAAATGGGGGAATTGGGAGAGAGCATCAGTAAATGGGGGAATTGGGAGAGAGCGCCAGTAAATGGGGGAATTGGGAGAGAGCGCCAGTAAATGGGGGAATTGGGAGAGAGCGCCAGTAAATGGGGGAATTGGGAGAGCACCAGTAAATGGGGGAATTGGGAGAGGGCGCCAATAAATGGGGGAATTGGGAGAGAGCGCCAGTGTGGTAAACGACTGTTTGTATTCCACTGTGTACATGTCTGTACATGCCTCGGCTGACTCCTCCCACGAGTCCAGGTATAAACGTGATTGCTCTACAGTCCCTCTGTATTCTGGACTGGTCGACCACTCGAGGCACACCTTCATTCTCTTGTTAATAAAAACCTGTTAGTTACTCGCTTAACCTCAGTCTTTTGAGTAATTGATAGCGCATCAGCCAGTAAATGGGGGAATTGGGAGAGAGCCCCAGTAAATGGGGGAATTGGGAGAGAGCCCCAGTAAATGGGGGAATTAGGAGAGAGCACCAGTAAATGGGGGAATTGGGAGAGAGCATCAGTAAATGGGAGAATTGGGAGAGAACGCCAGTAAATGGGGGAATTGGGAGAGAGCGCCAGTAAAGGGGGGAATTGGGAGAGAACACCAGTAAATGGGGGAATTGGGAGAGAGCGCCAGTAAATGGGGAATTGGGTGAGAGCGCCAGTAAATGGGGGAATTGGGAGAGAGCCCAGTAAATGGGGGGATTGGGAGTGAGCTCCAGTAAATGGGGGAATTGGGAGAGAGTGCCAGTAAATGGGGGAACTGGGAGAGAGCGCCAGTAAATGGGGGAATTGGGAGAGAGTGCCAGTAAATGGGGGAACTGGGAGAGAGCGCCAGTAAATGGGGGAATTGGGAGAGAGCGCCAGTAAATGGGGGAATTGGGAGAGAGCCCCAGTAAATGGGGGAATTGGGAGAGAGCGACAGTAAATGGGGGTATTGGGAGAGAGCAGCAGTAAATGGGGGAATTGGGAGAGAACATCAGTAAATCAGGGAATTGGGAGAGAGCACCAGTAAATGGGGGAATTGGGAGAGACCTCCAGTAAATGGGGGAATTGGGAGAGAGCACCAGTAAATGGGGGAATTGGGAGAGAGCGACAGTAAATGGGGGTATTGGGAGAGAGCAGCGGTAAATGGGGGAATTGGGAGAGAACATCAGTAAATGGGGGAATTAGGAAAGAGCGCCAGTACATGGGGGAATTGGGAGAGAGCGCCAGTAAATGGGGGAATTGGGAGAGAGCCCCAGTAAATGGGGGAATTGGGAGAGAACATCAGTAAATGGGGGAATTGGGAGAGAACATCAGTAAATGGGGGAATTAGGAGAGAGCACCAGTAAATGGGGGAATTGGGAGAGAGCCCCAGTAAATGGGGGAATTGGGAGAGAGCCCCAGTAAATGGGGGAATTGGGAGAGAGCTCCAGTAAATGGGGGAATTGGGAGAGAGCACCAGTAAATGGGGGAATTGGGAGAGAGCCCCAGTAAATGGGGGAATTGGGAGAGAGCACCAGTAAATGGGGGAATTGGGAGAGAGCACCAGTAAATGGGGGAATTGGGAGAGAGCGACAGTAAATGGGGGTATTGGGCGAGAGCACCAGTAAATGGGGGAATTGGGAGAGAGCGACAGTAAATGGGGGAATTGGGAGAGAGTGCCAGTAAATGGGGGAATTGGGAGAGAGCGCCAGTAAATGGGGAATTGGGAGAGAGCCCCAGTAAATGGGGGGATTGGGAGAGAGCCCCAGTAAATGGGGGAATTGGGAGAGAACTCCAGTAAATGGGGGGATTGGGAGAGAGCCCCAGTAAATGGGGGAATTGGGAGAGAGCGCCAGTAAATTGGGGAATTGGGAGAGAGCTCCAGTAAATGGGGGGATTGGGAGAGAGCGCCAGTAAATGGGGGAATTGGGAGAGAGCACCAGTAAATGGGGGAATTGGGCGAGAGCACCAGTAAATGGGGGAATTAGGAGAGAGCGCCAGTAAATTGGGGAATTGGGAGAGAGCTCCAGTAAATGGGGGAATTGGGAGAGAGCACCAGTAAATGGGGGAATTAGGAGAGAGCTCCAGTAAATGGGGGAATTAGGAGAGAGCACCAGTAAATGGGGGAATTGGGAGAGAGCACCAGTAAATGGGGGAATTGGGAGAGAGCATCAGTAAATGGGGGAATTGGGAGAGAGCACCAGTAAATGGGGGAATTGGGAGAGAGCACCAGTAAATGGGGGGATTGGGAGAGAGCGCCAGTAAATGGGGGAATTGGGAGAGAGCACCAGTAAATGGGGGAATTAGGAGAGAGCGCCAGTAAATGGGGGAATTGGGAGAGAGCACCGGTAAATGGGGGAATTGGGAGAGAGCGCCAGTAAATGGGGGAATTGGGAGAGAGCGCCAGTAAATGGGGGAATTGGGAGAGGGCATCAGTAATTGGGGGAATTGGGAGAGAGCCCCAGTAAATGGGGGAATTGGGAGAGAGCACCAGTAAATGGGGGAATTAGGAGAGAGCGCCAGTAAATGGGGGAATTGGGAGAGAGCACCAGTAAATGGGGGAATTGGGAGAGAGCGCCAGTAAATGGGGGAATTGGGAGAGAGCGCCAGTAAATGGGGGAATTGGGAGAGAGCAGCAGTAAATGGGGGAATTGGGAGAGAGCACCAGTAAATGGGGGAATTAGGAGAGAGCACCAGTAAATGGGGGAATTGGGTGAGAGCGCCAGTAAATGGGGGAATTGGGAGAGAGCACCAGTAAATGGGGGGATTGGGAGAGAGCTCCAGTAAATGGGGGAATTGGGAGAGAGTGCCAGTAAATGGGGGAACTGGGAGAGAGCGCCAGTAAATGGGGGAATTGGGAGAGAGTGCCAGTAAATGGGGGAACTGGGAGAGAGCGCCAATAAATGGGGGAATTGGGAGAGAGCGCCAGTAAATGGGGGAATTGGGAGAGAGCACCAGTAAATGGGGGAATTGGGAGAGAGCGACAGTAAATGGGGGTATTGGGAGAGAGCAGCAGTAAATGGGGGAATTGGGAGAGAACATCAGTAAATCAGGGAATTGGGAGAGAGCACCAGTAAATGGGGGAATTGGGAGAGACCTCCAGTAAATGGGGGAATTGGGAGAGAGCACCAGTAAATGGGGGAATTGGGAGAGAGCGACAGTAAATGGGGGTATTGGGAGAGAGCAGCGGTAAATGGGGGAATTGGGAGAGAACATCAGTAAATGGGGGAATTAGGAAAGAGCGCCAGTACATGGGGGAATTGGGAGAGAGCGCCAGTAAATGGGGGAATTGGGAGAGAGCCCCAGTAAATGGGGGAATTGGGAGAGAACATCAGTAAATGGGGGAATTGGGAGAGAACATCAGTAAATGGGGGAATTAGGAGAGAGCACCAGTAAATGGGGGAATTGGGAGAGAGCCCCAGTAAATGGGGGAATTGGGAGAGAGCCCCAGTCAATGGGGGAATTGGGAGAGAGCTCCAGTAAATGGGGGAATTGGGAGAGAGCACCAGTAAATGGGGGAATTGGGAGAGAGCCCCAGTAAATGGGGGAATTGGGAGAGAGCTCCAGTTAATGGGGGAATTGGGAGAGAGCTCCAGTAAATGGGGGAATTGGGAGAGAGCACCAGTAAATGGGGGAATTGGGCGAGAGCACCAGTAAATGGGGGAATTAGGAGAGAGCGCCAGTAAATTGGGGAATTGGGAGAGAGCTCCAGTAAATGGGGGAATTGGGAGAGAGCACCAGTAAATGGGGGAATTAGGAGAGAGCTCCAGTAAATGGGGGAATTAGGAGAGAGCACCAGTAAATGGGGGAATTGGGAGAGAGCACCAGTAAATGGGGGAATTGGGAGAGAGCATCAGTAAATGGGGGAATTGGGAGAGAGCACCAGTAAATGGGGGAATTGGGAGAGAGCACCAGTAAATGGGGGGATTGGGAGAGAGCGCCAGTAAATGGGGGAATTGGGAGAGAGCACCAGTAAATGGGGGAATTAGGAGAGAGCGCCAGTAAATGGGGGAATTGGGAGAGAGCACCAGTAAATGGGGGAATTGGGAGAGAGCGCCAGTAAATGGGGGAATTGGGAGAGAGCGCCAGTAAATGGGGGAATTCGGAGAGGGCATCAGTAATTGGGGGAATTGGGAGAGAGCCCCAGTAAATGGGGCAATTGGGAGAGAGCACCAGTAAATGGGGGAATTAGGAGAGAGCGCCAGTAAATGGGGGAATTGGGAGAGAGCACCAGTAAATGGGGGAATTGGGAGAGAGCGCCAGTAAATGGGGGAATTGGGAGAGAGCGCCAGTAAATGGGGGAATTGGGAGAGAGCACCAGTAAATGGGGGAATTGGGAGAGAGCACCAGTAAATGGGGGAATTAGGAGAGAGCACCAGTAAATGGGGGAATTGGGAGAGAGCACCAGTAAATGGGGGAATTGGGAGAGAGCCCCAGTAAATGGGGGAATTAGGAGAGAGCACCAGTAAATGGGGGAATTAGGAGAGAGCACCAGTAAATGGGGGAATTGGGAGAGAGCACCAGTAAATGGGGGAATTGGGAGAGAGCACCAGTAAATGGGGGAATTGGGAGAGAGCGCCAGTCAATGGGGGAATTAGGAGAGAGCACCAGTAAATGGGGGAATTGGGAGAGAGTGCCAGTAAATGGGGGAATTGGGAGAGAGCGCCAGTAAATGGGGGAATTAGGAGAGAGCACCAGTAAATGGGGGAATTAGGAGAGAGCCCCAGTAAATGGGGGAATTGGGAGAGAGCACCAGTAAATGGGGGAATTAGGAGAGAGCACCAGTAAATGGGGGAATTGGGAGAGAGCGCCAGTAAATGGGGGAATTGGGAGAGAGCACCAGTAAATGGGGGAATTAGGAGAGAGCACCAGTAAATGGGGGAATTAGGAGAGAGCACCAGTAAATGGGGGAATTAGGAGAGAGCACCAGTAAATGGGGGAATTGGGAGAGAGCACCAGTAAATGGGGGAATTGGGAGAGAGCGCCAGTAAATGGGGGAATTGGGAGAGAGCACCAGTAAATGGGGGAATTGGGAGAGAGTGCCAGTAAATGGGGGAATTGGGAGAGAGCACCAGTAAATGGGGGAATTGGGAGAGAGCGCCAGTAAATGGGGGAATTAGGAGAGAGCACCAGTAAATGGGGGAATTGGGAGAGAGCGCCAGTAAATGGGGGAATTGGGAGAGAGCACCAGTAAATGGGGGAATTGGGAGGGAGCACCAGTAAATGGGGGAATTGGGAGAGAGCGCCAGTAAATGGGGGAATTGGGAGAGAGCGCCAGTAAATGGGGGAATTGGGAGAGAGCACCAGTAAATGGGGGAATTAGGAGAGAGCACCAGTAAATGGGGGAATTGGGAGAGAGCACCAGTAAATGGGGGAATTGGGAGAGAGCGCCAGTAAATGGGGGAATTGGGAGAGAGCGCCAGTAAATGGGGGAATTGGGAGAGAGCACCAGTAAATGGGGGAATTGGGAGAGAGCGCCAGTAAATGGGGGAATTGGGAGAGAGCGCCAGTAAATGGGGGAATTGGGAGAGAGCACCATTAAATGGGGGAATTGGGAGAGAGCACCAGTAAATGGGGGAATTAGGAGAGAGCGCCAGTAAATGGGGGAATTAGGAGAGAGCGCCAGTAAATGGGGGAATTGGGAGAGAGCACCAGTAAATGGGGGAATTGGGAGAGAACGCCACTGTGGTAAACCACTCTTTGTATTCCACTGTGTACATGTCTGTACATGCCTCGGCTGACTCCTCCCACGAGTCCAGGTATAAAGGTGACTGCTCCACAGTCCCTCTGTATTCTGGACTGTTCGACCACTCGAGGCACACCTTCATTCTCTTGTTAATAAAAGCCTGTTAGTTACTCGCTTAACCTCAGTCTTTTGAGTAATTGATAGCGCATCAATTTTATTAACAAGATTTTTTATAATGGAGAAGACCCTCACACCAGCATGCCTGGACTTAGACCATCGGGAGCCGGACGCATCCACCAAGTTTGCTCACTGGCTTAAGTGCTTTGAAAAATTCCTGATCGCCTCCGCTGCAACGGTCAAATCGGATGAGGACAAACTGGATGTCCTGATCTCCAAAGTGAACCACCGAGCGTACTCGGTCATCCAGGACGCGACCTCGTACACGGCTGCTCTCAAGCTCCTCAAGGACCAGTACACGCACCCAGTGAACGAGGTGTACGCCAGGCACCTCCTGGGGAGTCGTAAACAACAACCTGGGGAATCGACCGAGGAATACCTTCAGGCACTGTCTGTGCTTGGCCGGGCCTGTGGTTGTAAGGATGTAAAGGCCGCCGTGTACACAGAGGAACTTATCCGGGACGCTTTTGTGGCGGGCCACAGGTCCAATTACACCCGACAGCGACTGTTGGAGCAGAGCGACCTCGACCTCAACAAGGCCTCTGAACTCACACTATCATTGGACGCAGCCTACCGGGGCATGGATGCCTACTCCTATGCACCGTGGACGCCGCGGGGAACGACAGCCTGGGACACGGTAGGACCGTCTCATAGCACCGTGCCACCCCAGCCACATCCCAGCAACGGCCCAACTACCGCAGCAGTGTCCCAAGGCCTGAAATGCTACTTTTGTGGCCAGACCAAACACCCCAGAGCGCGCTGCCCGACGAAAAATGCGATCTGCTCGGGCTGCGGGAAGAAGGGACACTATGCCAGCGTCTACAGGGCCAAAGCCACCCCGAACCCCAGCAGCGCCGCGTGTGGGCCGTGCGGGCCGCCATCTTGGGCCTCCCCAGCCATGTGCGAACCACCGGAACAGCAGCCATTTTGGACGCCTCCAGCCACATGGGGATCATGGACGCCGCCATCTTGGACGCCAGCCACCATCTTGGCCCCCAACACCGCCTCATCCGATACCCGCAACGACACACCGACCCCTACGCTGGCCTCCGTTACGCGGGACCAAGCGAGACCGCACCAACTGGCCCGGTCCACAATGGACATTAAGGTAAATGGTCATGAAACAATCTGCCTTTTTGACTCTGGGAGCACGGAGAGCTTCATCCACCCCGACACAGTGCGGCGTTGCTCTCTCCCAGTCCTGCCTGCGCACCAGCGGATTTCTATGGCCTCCGAGTCCCAGTCGGCGGACATTGGCGGCTACTGCGTGGTGACACTCTTAGTAGACGGGACTGTGTACGATAATTTTAAACTTCTGGTCCTGCCCCACCTCTGCGCTGCCGTCCTACTGGGGTTAGATTTTCAGTGCCACCTTAAAAGTGTTACGATGGCGTACGGTGGACCCCTCCCCCCACTCACAGTCCGCAGCCAGCAGCTTCCAAATTGCCCGCCGCGCACCAGGTGCAACCTCTCCACACTCAGAGTCACCCCCCTCCCACTGTTTGCTAACCTCACCCCCGACTGTAAGCCCATCGCCACAAAGAGCAGGCGATACAGTGCCGGGGACAGGGTTTTCATTAAAACCGAAGTGGAGCGGCTCCTGAAGGAGGGGATTATTGAGGGCAGCACCAGCCCCTGGCGAGCCCAGGTTGTGGTCGTTAAGACCGGCGAGAAGCAGCGCCTGGTCATCGACTACAGCCAGACAATAAATCGCTACACCCTGCTGGACGCTTACCCACTCCCCCGCATAGCTGATATGGTCAACCAGATCGCGCAGTACCGCGTCTTCTCGACCATTGACCTGAAATCAGCGTACCACCAGCTCCCTATCCGCCCTGAGGACCGCCAGTATACTGCCTTTGAGGCAAACGGCTGCCTCTACCACTTCCTTAGGGTTCCCTTTGGCGTCACCAACGGGGTCTCCGTCTTCCAAAGGGAGATGGACCGGATGGTTGATCAAAATGCGTTGCAGGCCACTTTCCCATATCTGGACAATGTGACCATCTGCGGCCATGACTTGCAGGACCATGACGCAAACCTCGAAAAATTCCTCTGCACCGCCCAACTCCTGAACCTGACGTATAACAAGGAGAAGTGCATATTCCGCACAACCCGCCTCGCCATCCTTGGCTGTGTTGTGGAACACGGAGTCATCGGTCCCGACCCCGACCGGATGCGTCCCCTTATGGAACTCCCACTGCCCCACTGCCTCAAGGCCCTGAAGAGGTGCCTTGGGTTTTTCTCCTATTACGCCCAGTGGGTCCCCTACTATGCGGACAAGGCCCGTCCGCTGATCAAGTCCACCTCTTTTCCCGTGACGGCAGAGGCCCGCTTAGCCTTCCACCGTATCAAGGAAGACATTGCCAAAGCCACCATGCACGCAGTGGACGAATCCATCCCCTTCCAGGTGGAAAGCGACGCGTCCGACTTTGCCCTGGCCGCTACCCTTAATCAGGCGGGGAGACCCGTGGCCTTCTTTTCACGAACCCTCCAGGGCCCGGAGACCAGACACTCCACTGTTGAGAAGGAGGCCCAGGCTATTGTGGAGGCTGTGCGTCATTGGAGGCACTACCTGGCCGGAAAACGATTCACCCTGCTCACTGACCAGCGTTCAGTTGCTTTTATGTTTAACAACAAGCAGAGGGGCAAAATCAAAAACGACAAGATCTTGAGGTGGAGAATCGAACTTTCCACCTACAATTACGAGATCTTGTACCGGCCCGGGAAGCTCAATGAACCCCCGGATGCTCTATCGCGTGGCACCTGCGCCAGTGCGCAGATCGATAGACTGCGGGCCCTCCACAATGACCTCTGCCACCCGGGGGTCACCAGGTTCTTCCACTTCATCAAGGCCCGCAACCTGCCTTACTCCATTGAGGAGGTCAGGACCATGACCAGGAACTGCCAAGTCTGCGCTGAGTGCAAACCGCACTTTTATAGACCAGACAGGGCTCACCTGATAAAAGCCACTCGCCCCTTCGAGCGCCTGAGCGTTGATTTTAAAGGGCCTCTCCCCTCTTCCGACCGTAATGTGTACTTCCTCAACATTATTGATGAGTACTCCCGTTTCCCGTTCGCCATCCCCTGCCCGGACATGACCAGTGCCACGGTCATTAAATGTCTGAACGACCTCTTCACCCTGTTCGGTTTCCCCAGCTACATCCATAGCGACCGGGGCTCATCGTTTATGAGCGACGAACTCCGCCAGTACCTGCTAGCTAGGGGTATTGCCACAAGCAGGACCACCAGTTACAACCCCCGGGGGAACGGACAGGTGGAAAGAGAGAATGCGACAGTTTGGAAGTCCACCCTGCTAGCCTTAAAGTCTAGGGGCCTTCCGACCTCCTGCTGGCAGGATGTGCTCCCCGATGCGCTCCACTCTATTCGGTCACTGCTCTGCACTGCCACTAACGCCACCCCTCATGAGAAAATGTTTGTTTTCCCAAGGAAGTCCACATCGGGGACATCGCTACCGCCATGGCTGACGTCCCCAGGGCCGGTCCTACTGAGAAGACACGTGAGGACCCATAAAACGGACCCCCTGGTCGAGAGGGTCGACTTCCTCCACGCCAACCCCCAGTACGCTTACATTGCGTACCCGGACGGGCGGGAGGACACAGTCTCCATACGAGACCTCGCACCCTCGGGGGCCCCAGTAACCCACTACCCACTACCACCACCCCCCCACCACGATCCAATATCCAACCCCAGCAGACGGCACGCCTGGGCCCCGCGATCCGCTCGACACCCACGAGGACTACACACCAGTGCCCCAGCCTACGCGGGACTCGACGCCGGAAGCTTCACTGCCCCTGCCGTCGCCACATCGATCACAGCGGCAGACAAGACCTCCGGAGAGACTCCAATACACAAACTTTTAATACACTTCACCCCGCCGGACTCATTTTTAAACAAGGGGTGAATGTGGTAAACCACTGTTTGTATTCCACTGTGTACATGCCTCTACATGCCTCGGCTGACTCCTCCCACGGGTTCAGGTATAAAGGTGACTGCTCCACAGTCCCTCTGTATTCTGGACTGGTCGACCACTCGAGGCACACCTTCATTCTCTTGTTAATAAAAGCCTGTTAGTTACTCGCTTAACCTCAGTCTTTTGAGTAATTGACAGCGCATCAGCCAGTAAATGGGGGAATTGGGAGAGAGCCCCAGTAAATGGGGGAATTGGGAGAGAGCGCCAGTAAATGGGGAATGGCTGAAGGGATGTAATCTGTCACCCCCGATCCTCTCTAACTTCTACCGCTGCACTATAGAGAGCATCCTGACAAACTGTATCACGGTATGGTACGGCGGCTGTAGCTCCCATGACCGGAAAGCCCTGCAGCGGGTAGTCAAAACTGCCCAACGCATTACCAGCACCCGGCTACCGACTATAGAACATATATATCAGAAATGCTGCCTACGGAGGGCACGGACCATCATCAAAGACCCTACCCACCCCAGCCACAGTCTGTTCGCCCTCCTATCATCTGGAAGACGCTACAGATGCATTCGCACCCATACGACCAGATTTAGGAACAGCTTCTTTCCCAGGGCTGTCATCCTACTGAACTCCACAAATAAACACTAAAGCCTGCACATCTGCCGATGCACTTTATTCACTTTATTATGGTCATATTTATGCTAATATATATGGACAAATGTATGTTGGAATGTTTAAGTGTCCTAATCCAAATTGTACACTCTTGGGAGCCGCAAGCCTACATTTCGTTGTACTGCACTTGTGCACAAACAATGACAATAAAAGTTGATTTGATTTGAATTTGAAATTGGGAGAGAGCGCCAGTAAATGGGGAAATTGGGAGAGAGCGCCAGTAAATGGGGAATTGGGAGAGAGCGCCAGTAAATGGGGGAATTGGGAGAGAGCCCAGTAAATGGGGGGATTGGGAGAGAGCACCAGTAAATGGGGGAATTGGGAGAGAGCGCCAGTAAATGGGGAATTGGGAGAGAGCGCCAGTAAATGGGGGAATTGGGAGAGAGCGCCAGTAAATGGGGGAATTGGGAGAGAGCCCAGTAAATGGGGGGATTGGGAGAGAGCTCCAGTAAATGGGGGAATTGGGAGAGAGCACCAGTAAATGGGGGAATTGGGGGAGAGCCCCAGTAAATGGGGGAATTAGGAGAGAGCTTCAGTAAATGGGGGAATTGGGAGAGAGCATCAGTAAATGGGGGAATTGGGAGAGAGCGCCAGTAAATGGGGGAATTAGGAGAGAGCCCCAGTAAATGGGGGAATTGGGAGAGAGCCCCAGTAAATGGGGGAATTGGGAGAGAGCATCAGTAAATGGGGGAATTAGGAGAAAGCGCCAGTAAATTGGGGAATTGGGAGAGAGCCCCAGTAAATGGGGGAATTGGGAGAGAGCATCAGTAAATGGGGGAATTGGGAGAGAGCCCCAGTAAATGGGGGAATTAGGAGAGAGCATCAGTAAATGGGGGAATTAGGAGAGAGCATCAGTAAATGGGGGAATTGGGAGAGAGCCCCAGTAAATGGGGGAATTGGGAGAGAGCCCCAGTAAATGGGGGAATTGGGAGAGAGCACCAGTAAATGGGGGAATTGGGAGAGAGCCCCAGTAAATGGGGGAATTAGGAGAGAGCATCAGTAAATGGGGGAATTGGGAGAGAGCCCCAGTAAATGGGGGAATTGGGAGAGAGCACCAGTAAATGGGGGAATTGGGAGAGAGCCCCAGTAAATGGGGGAATTGGGAGAGAGCCCCAGGAAATGGGGGAATTGGGAGAGAGCCCCAGTAAATGGGGGAATTAGGAGAGAGCATCAGTAAATGGGGGAATTGGGAGAGAGCATCAGTAAATGGGGGAATTAGGAGAGAGCCCCAGTAAATGGGGGAATTGGGAGAGAGCATCAGTAAATGGGGGAATTGGGAGAGAGCATCAGTAAATGGGGGAATTAGGAGAGAGCACCAGTAAATGGGGGAATTAGGAGAGAGCCCCAGTAAATGGGGGAATTGTGAGAGAGCATCAGTAAATGGGGGAATTGGGAGAGAGCATCAGTAAATGGGGGAATTAGGAGAGAGCCCCAGTAAATGGGGGAATTGGGAGAGAGCCCCAGTAAATGGGGGAATTGGGAGAGAGCCCCAGTAAATGGGGGAATTGGGAGAGAGCATCAGTAAATGGGGGAATTAGGAGAGAGCCCCAGTAAATGGGGGAATTGGGGGAGAGTCCCAGTAAATGGGGGAATTGGGAGAGAGCCCCAGTAAATGGGGGAATTGGGAGAGAGCATCAGTAAATGGGGGAATTAGGAGAGAGCCCCAGTAAATGGGGGAATTAGGAGAGAGCATCAGTAAATGGGGGAATTGGGAGAGAGCATCAGTAAATGGGGGAATTGGGAGAGAGCATCAGTAAATGGGGGAATTAGGAGAGAGCCCCAGTAAATGGGGGAATTAGGAGAGAGCATCAGTAAATGGGGGAATTGGGAGAGAGCATCAGTAAATGGGGGAATTGGGAGAGAGCACCAGTAAATGGGGGAATTGGGAGAGAGCCCCAGTAAATGGGGGAATTAGGAGAGAGCATCAGTAAATGGGGGAATTGGGAGAGAGCATCAGTAAATGGGGGAATTGGGAGAGAGCATCAGTAAATGGGGGAATTGGGAGAGAGCCCCAGTAAATGGGGGAATTAGGAGAGAGCGCCAGTAAATGGGGGAATTGGGAGAGAGCCCCAGTAAATGGGGGAATTGGGAGAGAGCCCCAGAAAATGGGGGAATTGGGAGAGAGCCCCAGTAAATGGGGGAATTGGGAGAGAGCCCCAGTAAATGGGGGAATTGGGAGAGAGCCCCAGTAAATGGGGGAATTGGGAGAGAGCACCAGTAAATGGGGGAATTGGGAGAGAGCACCAGTAAATGGGGGAATTGGGAGAGAGCACCAGTAAATGGGGGAATTGGGAGAGAGCACCAGTAAATGGGGGAATTGGGAGAGAGCACCAGTAAATGGGGGAATTGGGAGAGAGCACCAGTAAATGGGGGAATTGGGAGAGAGCACCAGTAAATGGGGGAATTGGGAGAGAGCCCCAGTAAATGGGGGAATTGGGAGAGAGCACCAGTAAATGGGGGAATTGGGAGAGAGCCCCAGTAAATGGGGGAATTGGGAGAGAGCCCCAGTAAATGGGGGAATTGGGAGAGAGCCCCAGTAAATGGGGGAATTGGGAGAGAGCCCCAGTAAATGGGGGAATTGGGAGAGAGCCCCAGTAAATGGGGGAATTGGGAGAGAGCCCCAGTAAATGGGGGAATTGGGAGAGAGCACCAGTAAATGGGGGAATTGGGAGAGAGCACCAGTAAATGGGGGAATTGGGAGAGAGCACCAGTAAATGGGGGAATTGGGAGAGAGCACCAGTAAATGGGGGAATTGGGAGAGAGCACCAGTAAATGGGGGAATTGGGAGAGAGCCCCAGTAAATGGGGGAATTGGGAGAGAGTCCCAGTAAATGGGGGAATTGGGAGAGAGCCCCAGTAAATGGGGGAATTGGGAGAGAGCACCAGTAAATGGGGAATTGGGAGAGAGCCCCAGTAAATGGGGGAATTGGGAGAGCGCACCAGTAAATGGGGGAATTGGGAGAGAGCACCAGTAAATGGGGGAATTGGGAGAGAGCCCCAGTAAATGGGGGAATTGGGAGAGAGCCCCAGTAAATGGGGGAATTGGGAGAGACCACCAGTAAATGGGGGAATTGGGAGAGAGCCCCAGTAAATGAGGGAATTGGGAGAGACCACCAGTAAATGGGGGAATTAGGAGAGACCACCAGTAAATGGGGGAATTGGGAGAGAGCACCAGTAAATGGGGGAATTGGGAGAGAGCACCAGTAAATGGGGGAATTGGGAGAGAGCGCCAGTAAATGGGGGAATTGGGAGAGAGCCCCAGTAAATGGGGGAATTGGGAGAGACCACCAGTAAATGGGGGAATTGGGAGAGACCACCAGTAAATGGGGGAATTGGGAGAGAGCCCCGGTAAATGGGGGAATTGGGAGAGAGCACCAGTAAATGGGGAATTGGGAGAGAGCACCAGTAAATGGGGGAATTGGGAGAGAGCCCAGTAAATGGGGGAATTGGGAGAGAGCTCCAGTAAATGGGGGAATTGGGAGAGAGCACCATTAAATGGGGGAAATGGGAGAGAGCACCAGTAAATGGGGGAATTGGGAGAGAGCCCCAGTAAATGGGGGAATTGGGAGAGAGCGCCAGTAAATGGGGGAATTGGGAGAGAGCCCCAGTAAATGCGGAATTGGGAGAGAGCATCAGTAAATGGGGGAATTGGGAGAGAACGCCAGTAAATGGGGGAATTGGGAGAGAGCGCCAGTAAATGGGGGAATTGGGAGAGAGCGCCAGTAAATGGGGGAATTGGGAGAGAGCGCCAGTAAATGGGGGAATTGGGAGAGAGCGCCAGTAAATGGGGGAATTGGGAGAGAGCGCCAGTAAATGGG
>NW_028225182.1:49416766-49421766 GCF_052327205.1 Somniosus microcephalus | reverse complement strand
GCGTGGTCAAAGCTTCGATGCTGGGGATGTTGGCCTGAGCGAGAACACTGATGTTGGTGCGCCTATCCTGCCAATGGATTTGCAGAATCTTGCGGAGGCAGCGTTGGTGGTACCTCTCCAGTGTTTTGAGGTGCCTGCTGTACATGGTCCATGTCTCTGAAGCATACAGCAGGGCAGGTATCACTGCTGCTCTGTAGACCATGAGCTTGGTGCTGGGTTTGAGGTCCTGGTCTTCAAACACTCTCTTCCTCAGGTGACCGAAGGCTGCACTAGCACACTGAAGGCGGTGTTGGACTTCGTCGTCGACGTCTGCCCTTGTTGACAATAGGTATGGAAAGTGGTCCACGTTGCCTAGAATTGGACACAATATTCCAGCTGGGGCTGATAGAGATGGTATGTGGTCGGAAACCACAGAAACATAGAAGATAGGAGCAGGAGTAGGCCATTCGGCCCCTCGAGCCTGCTCTGCCATTTAATGAGATCATGGCTGATCATCCAAATTCAGTACCCTGTCCCTGCCTTCTCCCCATATCCCTTGATCCCTTAAGAAATATATCTAACTCCTTCTTGAATATATTTAATGAATTGGCCTCAACTGTCTTCTGTGGTAGAGAATTCCACAGGTTCACCACTCTCTGGGTGAAGAAATTCCTCCTCATCTCTGTCCTAAATGGCTTACCCCTTATCTTTAGACTGTGACCCCTGGTTCTGGACTCCCCGACCATCGAGAACATCCTCCCTGCATCTAGTCTGTCCAGTCCTGTTAGAATTTTATAAGTTTCAATGAGATCCCCTTTCATTCTTCTAAACTCCAGGAAGCTCAGCTCAGGGTCCGATAGGACGGCGAGGTTGCGAACAGTCTGGTTCAGACGGATGCTAGGGAGAGGAATGGAGTCGGTGGCTGGAGAACAGAGTTTGTGGCGAGGACCGAAGACGATGGCTTCGGTCTTCCCAATGTACTCCCCCCCCCAGGACTGGGTGCCGGACAAGCAGCGTGACAAACCAGAGAGAGCGGAGGGGATCGCGAGAGGCGGTGCTGAGGCAGAGCTGGGTGTCCTCGGCGTACGTGTGGAAACTGACGCTGTGTTTTCTGACGAGGTCGACGAGGGGCGGTGTGTAGATGAGAGATAGGAAGGTGGGGGGGGGTGGTGGGGGTGGGGGCCGAGGATAGATCCTTGGGGGAACGCCAGAGGTGCGGGAGCGGGAGAGAGAGCAGGATCCAGTTTTCCAGCCTGGGATCGGCTGCAGTCCATAACCTCTACATTTTAGCAAAACATTATGTACAGAATCAAAAGGTGACTAATGGGGCTGTTTGTGCAAACAGCTTAAATGCTCGCTCGACACATTTCAATCCCGAACTGTTTGTTCAGGAAGGAAAAACAGGACGAATGGACTGCTCGGGCGAGAGCTAAATGGTCAGGGGAAGACAGATTACAGAGAGCACGTAACAGTTAATTGAAACTATTAGGACCATCTGCCACAAGATAAGAGAACAACATTTGGCAATTACCCTCTCCGCTGCAGGGCTAGAAATAGCCGGCGGCAGCCATCGAGTACATTACAGAAAAAAGTATGTTGAAAGGTTCGGAATGCACCGTCACCAGGACCACACAGACTTCCACCTCCATAACATCGCCCATCTCCGCCCTTGCCTCAGCTCATCCGCTGCTGAAGCCCTCATCCATGCCTTTGTTACCTCTAGACTTGACTATTCCAACACACTCCTGGCTGGCCTCCCACATTCCACCCTACGTAAACCAGATCTCAGCTGCCCCGTGTCCTAACTCGCACCAAGTCCCGTTCACCCATCTCCCCGCTGTGCGCGCTGACCTACATTGGCTCCCGTTTAAGCAACGCCTCGATTTTAATCGCTCCACCATTGGCGGCCGTGCCTTCAGCTGCCTGGGCCCTAAGATCTGGAATTCCCTCCCTAAACCTCTCCGCCTCTCTCTCCTTTAAGATGCTCCTTAAAACCGACCCCGCTGACCAAGCTTTAGGTCACCTGGCCTAATATCTCCCTTATGTGGCTCGGTGTCAAATTCTGTCTTAATACGCGCCTGTGAAGCGCCTTGGGACATCGCGGTTAATGTTGCCTCCTCTCCAGCTTCGTAATTCACTTTGAGATACTCGTGTAAAGAAGGGGTGTCTTGCAAACCCAGATTGTCCACAAAGCAGCCTGCTTGATCGGCACCGCATTCACCACTTTAAACATTCACTCCCTCCACCACCGGCGCACCGTGGCTGCAGTGTGTACCATCTACAAGATGCACTGCAGCAACTCGCCAAGGCTTCTTCGGCAGCACCTCCCAAACCCGCGTCCTCTTCCGGCTAGAAGGACAAGGGCAGCAGGCGCATGGGAACACCACCACCTCCAAGTTCCCCTCCAAGTCACACACCATCCTGACTTGGAAATATATCGGCCGATCCTTCATCGTCGCTGGGTCAAAATCCTGGAACTCCCTCCCTAACAGCACTGTGGGAGCACCTTCACCACACGGACTGCAGCGGTTCAAGAAGGTGGCTCACCACCACCTTCTCCAGGGCAATTAGGGATGGCCAATAAATGCCGGCCTTGCCAGCGACGCCCACATCCCACTTAAAACAGAGATGAGGAGAAATTTCTTCTCACAGAGGGTCGCGAATCTATGGATTTCTCTATCCCAGAGAGTTGTGGAGGCTGGGCCATTGAATATACTCAAGGTGAAGATAGACAGATATTTGAGCTCCAGGGAAGTCAATGGTTACAGGCAGCGGGCGGGGAAGTGGAGTTGAGGCCAAGATCAGATCAGCCATGATCTTATTGAATGGCGGAGCAGGCTCGAGGGGCCCAACGGCCGACTCCTGCTCCTATTTCTTATGTTCTTATGAGTTTTTAAACATTGTCCCATGCCGCTGCTTCAAGAGAAAGAGGAAAAAGAGTAAACAAACTAGAATTTACAGCGCACCTCATCAGTACATCCTTCACAGCCAACGGAGTACCTTTGACGTGTAGTCATTGTTGGCGTACGGGCAAACACAGCAAGATCCCACAAACAGCTAAAGAACGAATGACCAGTTAATCGACTTTTGAAGATGTTGATTGAGGGAGGAATATTTGTCCGAGTCAACGGATAATCTCCCTGTGCATTTTCCAGCAGAGCCACGGGAGCTTTAACGTCCACCTGAGAGAGCAGACAAGGCCACGGTTTAACGTCGCATCCGAAAGACGGTACTTCCAACAGTGCGGCGCTCCCTCAGTACTGCCCCTCCGACAGTGCGGCACTCCCTCAGTACTGCCCCTACGACAGTGCGGCGCTCCCTCAGTACTGCCCCTACGACAGTGCGGCGCTCCCTCAGTACTGCCCCTACGACAGTGCGGCGCTCCCTCAGTACTGCCCCTCTGACAGTGCGGCGCTCCCTCAGTACTGCCCCTCCGACAGTGGGGCGCTCCCTCAGTACCGCCCCTCCGACAGTGCGGCGCTCCCTCAGTACCGCCCCTCCGACAGTGCGGCGCTCCCTCAGTACCGCCCCTCCGACAGTGCGGCGCTCCCTCAGTACCGCCCCTCCGACAGTGCGGCGCTCCCTCAGTACCGCCCCTCCGACAGTGCGGCGCTCCCTCAGTACCGCCCCTCCGACAGTGCGGCGCTCCCTCAGTACCGCCCCTCCGACAGTGCGGCGCTCCCTCAGTACTGCCCCTCCGACAGTGCGGCGCTCCCTCAGTACTGCCCCTCCGACAGTGCGGCGCTCCCTCAGTACTGCCCCACCGACAGTGCGGCGCTCCCTCAGTACTGCCCCACCGACAGTGCGGCGCTCCCTCAGTACCGCCCCTCCGACAGTGCGGCGCTCTCTCAGTACCGCCCCACCGACAGTGCGGCGCTCCCTCAGTACCGCCCCTCCGACAGTGCGGCGCTCTCTCAGTACCGCCCCACCGACAGTGCGGTGCTCCCTCAGTACTGCCCCTCCGACAGTGCGGCGCTCCCTCAGTACTGCCCCTCCGACAGTGCGGCGCTCCCTCAGTACTGCCCCACCGACAGTGCGGTGCTCCCTCAGTACTGCCCCTCCGACAGTGCGGCGCTCCCTCAGTACTGCCCCTCCGACAGTGCGGCGCTCCCTCAGTACTGCCCCTCCGACAGTGCGGCGCTCCCTCAGTACTGCCCCTCCGACAGTGCCGCGCTCCCTCAGTACTGCCCCTCCGACAGTGCCGCGCTCCCTCAGTACTGCCCCTCCGACAGTGCGGCGCTCCCTCAGTACTGCCCCTCCGACAGTGCGGCGCTCCCTCAGTACTGCCCCACCGACAGTGCGGTGCTCCCTCAGTACTGCCCCTCCAACAGTGCGGCGCTCCCTCAGTACTGCCCCTCCGACAGTGCGGCGCTCCCTCAGTACTGCCCCTCTGACAGTGCGGCGCTCCCTCAGTACTGCCCCTCCGACAGTGCCGCGCTCCCTCAGTACTGCCCCTCCGACAGTGCCGCGCTCCCTCAGTACTGCCCCTCCGACAGTGCGGCGCTCCCTCAGTACTGCCCCTCCGACAGTGCGGCGCTCCCTCAGTACTGCCCCTCCGACAGTGCGGCGCTCCCTCAGTACTGCCCCTCCGACAGTGCGGCGCTCCCTCAGTACTGCCCCTCCGACAGTGCGGCGCTCCCTCAGTACTGCACTGGAGTGTCAGCCTAGTTTTTGTGCTGGAGTGGGGCTCTGAACCCATGACCTTCTGACTCTGGGGCGAGAGAGAGATAGATAGAGTGCGACTGACTGAGCCTCAGCTGTCACCTAGCTTTTAAAAAGTGTGGGGGGGAAAAAGCACATTTCTCAGTTTCATAAAACTTTATTTCAGTACTGAATATTTTTTGCATTCAACAGCACCTAGTGGTGAAAGTTAATATAAGAAAGGGAACCAGCAATTTAAAAAAATATATATTTAAATATAAAAATCATAAAATGATCAAAGAGAATACTGATCGACAGGTGAAGTGCTGTCACAGGCTTACGCACAATTGCCTGTAAGGTATATTATTGGCCCCCACCCT
>NW_028225182.1:49396677-49416266 GCF_052327205.1 Somniosus microcephalus | reverse complement strand
GAGAGCCCCAGTAAATGGGGGAATTGGGAGAGAGCGCCAGTAAATGGGGGAATTGGGAGAGAGCATCAGTAAAAGGGGGAATTGGGAGAGAGCGCCAGTAAATGGGGGAATTGGGAGAGAGCCCCAGTAAATGGGGGAATTGGGAGAGAGCGCCAGTAAATGGGGGAATTGGAAGAGAGCACCAGTAAATGGGGGAATTGGGAGAGAGCACCAGTAAATGGGGAATTGGGTGAGAGCCCCATTAATGGGGGAATTGGGAGAGAGCCCGAGTAAATGGGGGAATTGGGAGAGAGCGCCAGCAAATGGGGGAATTGGGAGAGAGCGCCAGTAAATGGGGGAATTGGGAGAGAGCACCAGTAAATGGGGGAATTGGGAGAGAGCCCCAGTAAATGGGGAATTGGGTGAGAGCCCCAGTAAATGGGGGAATTGGGAGAGAGCGCCAGTAAATGGGGAATTGGGTGAGAGCACCAGTAAATGGGGGAATTGGGAGAGAGCGCCAGTCAATGGGGGAATTGGGAGAGAGCGCCAGTAAATGGGGGAATTGGGAGAGAGCGCCAGTAAATGTGGGAATTGGGAGAGAGCGTCAGTAAATGGGGGAATTGGGAGAGAGCGCCAGTAAATGGGGGAATTGGGAGAGCGCCAGTAAATGGGGAATTGGGAGAGAGCACCAGTAAATGTGGGAATTGGGAGAGAGCACCAGTAAATGGGGGAATTGGGAGAGAGCTCCAGTAAATGGGGGATTTGGGAGAGGGCATCAGTAAAATGGGGAATTGGGAGAGAGCCCAGTAAATGGGGGAATTGGGAGAGAGCACCAGTAAATGGGGGAATTGGGAGAGAGCACCAGTAAATGGGGGAATTGGGAGAGAGCACAAGTAAGTGGGGGAATTGGGAGAGAGCACAAGTAAATGGGGGAATTGGGAGAGAGCACCAGTAAATGAGGGAATTGGGAGAGAGCACCAGTAAATGGGGAATTGGGAGAGAGCCCCAGTAAGTGGGGGAATTGGGAGAGAGCCCCAGTAAATGGGGGAATTGGGAGAGAGCACCAGTAAATGGGGGAATTGGGAGAGAGCACCAGTAAATGGGGGAATTGGGAGAGAGCCCCAGTAAATGGGGGAATTGGGAGAGAGCGCCAGTAAATGGGGGAATTGGGAGAGAGCCCCAGTAAATGGGGAATTGGGAGAGAGCCCCAGTAAGTGGGGGAATTGGGAGAGAGCCCCAGTAAATGGGGAATTGGGTGAGAGCCCCAGTAAATGGGGGAATTGGGAGAGAGCACCAGTAAGTGGGGGAATTGGGAGAGAGCACCAGTAAATGGGGAATTGGGTGAGAGCCCCAGTAAATGGGGGAATTGGGAGAGAGCGCCAGTAAGTGGGGGAATTGGGAGAGAGCGCCAGTAAATGGGGGAATTGGGAGAGCGCCAGTAAATGGGGAATTGGGAGAGAGCACCAGTAAATGTGGGAATTGGGAGAGAGCACCAGTAAATGGGGGAATTGGGAGAGAGCTCCAGTAAATGGGGGAATTGGGAGAGGGCATCAGTAAAAGGGGGAATTGGGAGAGAGCCCAGTAAATGGGGGAATTGGGAGAGAGCACCAGTAAATGGGGGAATTGGGAGAGAGCACCAGTAAATGGGCGAATTGGGAGAGAGCACAAGTAAGTGGGGGAATTGGGAGAGAGCACAAGTAAATGGGGGAATTGGGAGAGAGCACCAGTAAATGAGGGAATTGGGAGAGAGCACCAGTAAATGGGGAATTGGGAGAGAGCCCCAGTAAGTGGGGGAATTGGGAGAGAGCCCCAGTAAATGGGGGAATTGGGAGAGAGCCCCAGTAAATGGGGGAATTGGGAGAGAGCGCCAGTAAATGGGGGAATTGGGAGAGAGCCCCAGTAAATGGGGGAATTGGGTGAGAGCCCCAGTAAATGGGGGAATTGGGAGAGAGCACCAGTAAGTGGGGGAATTGGGAGAGAGCACCAGTAAATGGGGAATTGGGTGAGAGCCCCAGTAAATGGGGGAATTGGGAGAGAGCGCCAGTAAGTGGGGGAATTGGGAGAGAGCACCAGTAAATGGGGAATTGGGTGAGAGCCCCAGTAAATGGGGGAATTGGGAGAGAGCACCAGTAAATGGGGAATTGGGTGAGAGCCCCAGTAAATGGGGGAATTGGGAGAGAGCGCCAGTAAATGGGGAATTGGGTGAGAGCCCCAGTAAGTGGGGGAATTGGGAGAGAGCACCAGTAAATGGGGAATTGGGTGAGAGCCCCAGTAAATGGGGGAATTGGGAGAGAGCGCCAGTAAATGGGGAATTGGGTGAGAGCCCCAGTAAATGGGGGAATTGGGAGAGAGCACCAGTAAATGGGGAATTGGGTGAGAGCCCCAGTAAATGGGGGAATTGGGAGAGAGCGCCAGTAAATGGGGAATTGGGTGAGAGCCCCAGTAAATGGGGGAATTGGGAGAGAGCGCCAGTAAATGGGGAATTGGGTGAGAGCCCCAGTAAATGGGGGAATTGGGAGAGAGCACCAGTAAATGGGGAATTGGGTGTGAGCCCCAGTAAATGGGGGAATTGGGAGAGAGCACCAGTAAATGGGGGAATTGGGAGAGAGCGCCAGTAAATGGGGGAATTGGGAGAGAGCACCAGTAAATGGGGGAATTGGGAGAGAGCGCCAGTAAATGGGGGAATTGGGAGAGAGCACCAGTAAATGGGGAATTGGGTGAGAGCCCCAGTAAATAGGGGAATTGGGAGAGAGCGCCAGTAAATGGGGGAATTGGGAGAGAGCCCCAGTAAATGGGGGAATTGGGAGAGAGCACCAGTAAATGGGGGAATTGGGAGAGAGCCCCAGTAAATGGGGGAATTGGGTGAGAGCCCCAGTAAATGGGGTAATTGGGAGAGAGCGCCAGTAAATGGGGGAATTGGGAGAGCCCCAGTAAATGGGGGAATTGGGAGAGAGCGCCAGTAAATGGGGGAATTGGGAGAGAGCCCCAGTAAATGTGGGAATTGGGAGAGAGCGCCAGTAAATGGGGGAATTGGGGGAGAGCGCCAGTAAATGGGGGAATTGGGTGAGAGCCCAAGTAAATGGGGGAATTGGGAGAGAGCACAAGTAAATGGGGGAATTGGGAGAGAGCGCCAGTAAATGGGGGAATTGGGTGAGAGCCCCAGTAAATGGGGGAATTGGGAGAGAGCGCCAGTAAATGGGGGAATTGGGAGAGAGCTCCAGTAAATGGGGGAATTGGGAGAGAGCGCCAGTAAATGGGGGAATTGGGTGAGAGCCCCAGTAAATGGGGGAATTGGGAGAGAGCGCCAGTAAATGGGGGAATTGGGTGAGAGCCCCAGTAAATGGGGGAATTGGGTGAGAGCCCCAGTAAATGGGGAATTGGGAGAGAGCGCCAGTAAATGGGGGAATTGGGTGAGAGCCCCAGTAAATGGGGGAATTGGGAGAGAGCGCCAGTAAATGGGGGAATTGGGAGAGCGCCAGTAAATGGGGGAATTGGGAGAGAGCGCCAGTAAATGGGGGAATTGGGAGAGCGCCAGTAAATGGGGAATTGGGAGAGCGCCAGTAAATGGGGGAATTGGGAGCGAGCACAAGTAAATGGGGGAATTGGGGGAGAGCATCAGTAAATGGGGGAATTGGGAGAGAGCGCCAGTAAATGTGGGAATTGGGAGAGAGCCCCAGTAAATGGGGGAATTGGGAGAGAGCGCCAGTCAATGGGGGAATTGGGAGAGAGCGCCAGTAAATGGGGGAATTGGGAGAGAGCGTCAGTAAATGGGGGAATTGGGAGAGAGCGCCTGTAAATGGGGGTATTGGGAGAGCGCCAGTAAATGGGGAATTGGGAGAGAGCACCAGTAAATGTGGGAATTGGGAGAGAGCCCCAGTAAATGGGGGAATTGGGGGAGAGCATCAGTAAATGGGGGAATTGGGAGAGAGCGCCAGTAAATGTGGGAATTGGGAGAGAGCACCAGTAAATGGGGAATTGGGAGAGAGCCCCAGTAAATGGGGGAATTGGGAGAGAGCGCCAGTAAATGGGGAATTGGGAGAGAGCACCAGAAAATGGGGGAATTGGGAGAGAGCGCCAGTAAATGGGGGAATTGGGAGAGAGCGCCAGTAAATGGGGGAATTGGGAGAGAGCGCCAGTAAATGGGGGAATTGGGAGAGAGCGCCAGTAAATGGGGGAATTGGGAGAGAGCACCAGAAAATGGGGGAATTGGGAGAGGTCATCAGTAAATGGGGGAATTGGGAGAGAGCTCCAGTAAATGGGGGAATTGGGAGAGAGCACCAGTAAATGGGGGAATTGGGAGAGAGCACCAGTAAATGGGGTGATTGGGAGAGAGCGCCAGTAAATGGGGGAATTGGGAGAGAACGCCAGTAAATGGGGGAATTGGGAGAGAACACCAGTGTGGTAAACCACTGTTTGTATTCCACTGTGTACATGTCTGTACAGGCCTCGGCTGACTCCTCCCACGAGTCCAGGTATAAAGGTGACTGCTCCACAGTCCCTCTGTATTCTGGACTGGTCGACCACTCGAGGCACACCTTCATTATCTTGTTAATAAAAGCCTGTTAGTTACTCGCTTAACCTCAGTCTTTTGATAATTGATAGCGCATCAGCCAATAAATGGGGGAATTGGGAGAGAGCCCCAGTAAATGGGGGAATTGGGAGAGAGCCCCAGTAAATGGGGGAATTAGGAGAGAGCACCAGTAAATGGGGGAATTGGGAGAGAGCACCAGTAAATGGGGGAATTGGGAGAGAGCGCCAGTAAATGGGGAATTGGGAGAGAGCGCCAGTAAATGGGGGAATTGGGAGAGAGCGCCAGTAAATGGGGGAATTGGGAGAGAGTGCCAGTAAATGGGGAATTGGGAGAGAGCGCCAGTAAATGGGGGAATTGGGAGAGAGCCCAGTAAATGGGGGGATTGGGAGAGAGCTCCAGTAAATGGGGGAATTGGGAGAGAGCTCCAGTAAATGGGGGAATTAGGAGAGAGCACCAGTAAATGGGGGAATTGGGAGAGAGCGCCAGTAAATGGGGGAATTGGGAGAGAGCTCCAGTAAATGGGGGAATTAGGAGAGAGCACCAGTAAATGGGGGAATTGGGAGAGAGCGCCAGTAAATGGGGGAATTGGGAGAGAGCACCAGTAAATGGGGGAATTGGGAGAGACCGCTAGTAAATGGGGGAATTAGGAGAGAGCACCAGTAAATGGAAGAATTAGGAGAGAGCATCAGTAAATGGGGGAATTGGGAGAGAACGCCAGTAAATGGGGGAATTGGGAGAGGGCGCCAGTAAATGGGGGAATTGGGAGAGAACACCAGTAAATGGCGGATTTGGGAGAGAGCTCCAGTAGATGGGAGAATTGGGAGAGAGCGCCAGTAAATGGGGAATTGGGAGAGAGCACCAGTAAATGGGGGAATTAGGAGAGAGCGCCAGTAAATGGGGGAATTGGGAGAGAGTGCCAGTAAATGGGGGAATTGGGAGAGAGCGCCAGTAAATGTGGGAATTGGGAGAGAGCGCCAGTAAATGGGGGAATTGGGAGAGAGCGACAGTAAATGGGGGAATTGGGAGAGAGCACCAGTAAATGGGGGAATTGGGAGACAGCACCAGTAAATGGGGGAATTGGGAGAGAGCCCCAGTAAATGGGGGAATTGGGAGAGAGCCCCAGTAAATGGGGGAATTGGGAGAGAGCCCCAGTAAATGGGGGAATTGGGAGAGAGCACCAGTAAATGGGGGAATTGGGAGAGAGCCCCAGTAAATGGGGGAATTGGGAGAGAGCCCCAGTAAATGGGGGAATTGGGAGAGAGCCCCAGTAAATGGGGGAATTGGGAGAGAGCCCCAGTAAATGGGGGAATTGGGAGAGATCACCAGTAAATGGGGGAATTGGGAGAGAGCGCCAGTAAATGGGGGAATTGGGAGAGGGCTTCAGTAAATGGGGGAATTGGGAGAGAGCGCCAGTAAATGGGGGAATTGGGAGAGAGCGCCAGTAAATTTGGGAATTGGAAGAGAGCGCCAGTAAATGGGGAAATTGGGAGAGCGCCAGTAAATGGGGAATTGGGAGAGGGCATCAGTAAATTGGGGAATTGGGAGAGAGCACCAGTAAATGGGGGAATTGGGAGAGAGCACCAGTAAATGGGGGAACTGGGAGAGAGCACCAGTTAATGGGGGAACTGGGAGAGAGCACCAGTAAATGGGGGAATTGGGAGAGAGCACCAGTAAATGGGGGAATTGGGAGAGGTCATCAGTAAATGGGGGAATTGGGAGAGAGCTCCAGTAAATGGGGGAATTGGGAGAGAGCCCCAGTAAATGGGGGAATTGCGAGAGAGCGCCAGTAAATGGGGAAATTGTGAGAGAGCACCAGTAAATGGGGGAATTGGGAGAGAGCACCAGTAAATGGGGGAATTGGGAGAGAGCGCCAGTAAATGGGGGAATTGGGAGAGAGCTCCAGTAAATGGGGGAATTGGGAGAGAGCCCCAGTAAATGGGGGAATTGGAGAGCGCACCAGTAAATGGGGGAATTGGGAGAGAGCCCCAGTAAATGGGGGAATTGGAGAGAGCACCAGTAAATGGGGAAATTAGGAAAGAGCGCCAGTAAATGGGGGAATTAGGAGAGAGCACCAGTAAATGGGGGAATTGGGAGAGAGCACCAGTAAATGGGGGAATTGGGAGAGAGCCCCAGTAAATGGGGGAATTAGGAGAGAACGCCAGTAAATGGGGGAATTGGGAGAGAGCGCCAGTAAAGGGGGGAATTGGGAGAGAACACCAGTAAATGGGGGATTTGGGAGAGAGCACCAGTAAATGGGGGAATTGGGAGAGTGCCCCAGTAAATGGGGGAATTGGGAGAGAGCCCGAGTAAATGGGGAATTGGGAGAGAGCGCCAGTAAATGGGGAATTGGGTGAGAGCGCCAGTAAATGGGGGAATTGGGAGAGAGCCCAGTAAATGGGGGGATTGGGAGAGAGCTCCAGTAAATGGGGGAATTGGGAGGTAGCCCCAGTAAATGGGGGAATTAGGAGAGAGCGCCAGTAAATGGGGGAATTGGGAGAGAGTGCCAGTAAATGGGGGAACTGGGAGAGAGCGCCAGTAAATGAGGGAATTGGGAGAGAGCGCCAGTAAATGGGGGAATTGGGAGAGAGCCCCAGTAAATGGGGGAATTGGGAGAGAGCGACAGTAAATGGGGGTATTGGGAGAGAGCAGCAGTAAATGGGGGAATTGGGAGAGAACATCAGTAAATGGGGGAATTGGGAGAGAGCCCCAGTAAATGGGGGAATTGGGAGAGACCTCCAGTAAATGGGGGTATTGGGAGAGAGCCCCAGTAAATGGGGGAATTGGGAGAGAGCGACAGTAAATGGGGGTATTGGGAGAGAGCAGCGGTAAATGGGGGAATTGGGAGAGAGTGCCAGTAAATGGGGGAATTGGGAGAGAGCACCAGTAAATGGGGGAATTGGGAGAGAACCCAGTAAATGGGGGAATTGGGAGAGAGTGCCAGTAAATGGGGGAATTGGGAGAGAGCGACAGTAAATGGGGGTATTGGGAGAGAGCGCCAGTAAATGGGGGAATTGGGAGAGAACCCAGTAAATGGGGGAATTGGGAGAGAGCGACAGTAAATGGGGGTATTGGGAGAGAGCAGCAGTAAATGGGGGAATTGGGAGAGAGTGCCAGTAAATGGGGGAATTGGGAGAGAGCGCCAGTAAATGGGGGAATTGGGAGAGAGCTCCAGTAAATGGGGGAATTGGGAGAGAGCACCAGTAAATGGGGGAATTGGGAGAGAACCCAGTAAATGGGAGAATTGGGAGAGAGCGACAGTAAATGGGGGTATTGGGAGAGAGCAGCAGTAAATGGGGGAATTGGGAGAGAGTGCCAGTAAATGGGGGAATTGGGAGACAGCGCCAGTAAATGGGGGAATTGGGAGAGAGCTCCAGTAAATGGGGGAATTGGGAGAGAGCATCAGTAAATGGGGGAATTGGGAGAGAGCGCCAGTAAATGGGGGAATTGGGAGAGAGCCAGTAAATGGGGGAATTGGGAGAGAGCGCCAGTAAATGGGGGAATTGGGAGAGCGCCAGTAAATGGGGGAATTGGGAGAGAGCACCAGTAAATGGGGGAATTGGGAGAGCGCCAGTAAATGGGGGAATTGGGAGAGAGCACCAGTAAATGGGGGAATTGGGAGAGAGCACCAGTAAATGGGGGAATTGGGAGAGAGCACCAGTAAATGGGGGAATTGGGAGAGGGCGCCAGTAAATGGGGGAATTGGGAGAGAGCGCCAGTGTGGTAAACCACTGTTTGTATTCCACTGTGTACATGTCTGTACGTGCCTCGGCTGACTCCTCCCACGAGTCCAGGTATAAACGTGACTGCTCCACAGTCCCTCTGTATTCTGGACTGGTCGACCACTCGAGGCACACCTTCATTCTCTTGTTAATAAAAACCTGTTCGTTACTCGCTTAACCTCAGTCTTTTGAGTAATTGATAGCGCATCAGCCAGTAAATGGGGGAATTGGGAGAGAGCCCCAGTAAATGGGGGAATTGGGAGAGAGCCCCAGTAAATGGGGGAATTAGGAGAGAACGCCAGTAAATGGGGGAATTGGGAGAGAGCGCCAGTAAAGGGGGGAATTGGGAGAGAACACCAGTAAATGGGGGATTTGGGAGAGAGCACCAGTAAATGGGGGAATTGGGAGAGTGCCCCAGTAAATGGGGGAATTGGGAGAGAGCCCAGTAAATGGGGGGATTGGGAGAGAGCTCCAGTAAATGGGGGAATTGGGAGAGAGCGCCAGTAAATGGGGAATTGGGAGAGAGCGCCAGTAAATGGGGGAATTAGGAGAGAGCGCCAGTAAATGGGGGAATTGGGAGAGAGTGCCAGTAAATGGGGGAACTGGGAGAGAGCGCCAGTAAATGAGGGAATTGGGAGAGAGCGCCAGTAAATGGGGGAATTGGGAGAGAGCCCCAGTAAATGGGGGAATTGGGAGAGAGCGACAGTAAATGGGGGTATTGGGAGAGAGCGCCAGTAAATGGGGGAATTGGGAGAGAGCACCAGTAAATGGGGGAATTGGGAGAGAGCGACAGTAAATGGGGGTATTGGGAGAGAGCACCAGTAAATGGGGGAATTGGGAGAGAGCGACAGTAAATGGGGGAATTGGGAGAGAGCACCAGTAAATGGGGGAATTGGGAGAGAGCGACAGTAAATGGGGGAATTGGGAGAGAGCACCAGTAAATGGGGGAATTGGGAGAGAACATCAGTAAATGGGGGAATTGGGAGAGAGCGCCAGTAAATGGGGGAATTGGGAGAGAGCACCAGTAAATGGGGGAATTGGGAGAGAGCGACAGTAAATGGGGGAATTGGGAGAGAGCACCATTAATGGGGGAATTGGGAGAGAGCAGCGGTAAATGGGGGAATTGGGAGAGAACCCAGTAAATGGGGGTATTGGGAGAGAGCATCAGTAAATGGGGGAATTGGGAGAGAGCGCCAGTAAATTGGGGAATTGGGAGAGATCTCCAGTAAATGGGGGGATTGGGAGAGAGCCCCAGTAAATGGGGGAATTGGGAGAGAGCTCCAGTAAATGGGGGAATTGGGAGAGAGCATCAGTAAATGGGGGAATTGGGAGAGAGCGCCAGTAAATTGGGGAATTGGGAGAGAGCTCCAGTAAATGGGGGGATTGGGAGAGAGCCCCAGTAAATGGGGGAATTGGAGAGAGCACCAGTAAATGGGGGAATTAGGAGAGAGCGCCAGTAAATGGGGGAATTGGGAGAGAGCACCAGTAAATGGGGGAATTGGGAGAGCGCCAGTAAATGGGGGAATTGGGAGAGAGCACCAGTAAATGGGGGAATTGGGAGAGAGCACCAGTAAATGGGGGAATTGGGAGAGAGCGCCAGTAAATGGGGGAATTGGGAGAGAGCGCCAGTGTGGTAAACCACTGTTTGTATTCCACTGTGTACATGTCTGTACAGGCCTCGGCTGACTCCTCCCACGAGTCCAGGTATAAAGGTGACTGCTCCACAGTCCCTCTGTATTCTGGACTGGTCGACCACTCGAGGCACACCTTCATTCTCTTGTTAATAAAAACCTGTTAGTTACTCGCTTAACCTCAGTCTTTTGAGTAATTGATAGCGCATCAGCCAGTAAATGGGGGAATTGGGATCGAGCCCGAGTAAATGGGGGAATTAGGAGAGAGCATCAGTAAATGGGGGAATTGGGAGAGAGCGCCAGTAAATGGGGGAATTGGGAGAGAGCACCAATAAATGGGGGAATTGGGAGAGTGCCCCAGTAAATGGGGGAATTGGGAGAGAGCCCGAGTAAATGGGGAATTGGGAGAGAGCGCCAGTAAATGGGGAATTGGGTGAGAGCGCCAGTAAATGGGGGAATTGGGAGAGAGCCCAGTAAATGGGGGGATTGGGAGAGAGCTCCAGTAAATGGGGGAATTGGGAGAGAGCGCCAGTAAATGGGGGAATTGGGAGAGAGCGCCAGTAAATGGGGGAATTGGGAGAGAGCGCCAGTAAATGGGGGAATTAGGAGAGAGTGCCAGTAAATGGGGGAATTGGGAGAGAGCGCCAGTAAATGGGGGAATTGGGAGAGAGCGCCAGTAAATGGGGGAATTGGGAGAGAGCGCCAGTAAATGGGGGAATTGGGAGAGAGTGCCAGTAAATGGGGGAATTGGGAGAGAGCCCCAGTAAATGGGGGAATTGGGAGAGAGCGACAGTAAATGGGGGAATTGGGAGACAGCCTCAATAAATGGGGGAATTGGGAGAGAGCCCCAGTAAATGGGGGAATTGGGAGGGAGCGCCAGTAAATGGGGGAATTGGGAGAGAGTGCCAGTAAATGGGGGAATTGGGAGAGAGCCCCAGTAAATGGGGGAATTGGGAGACAGCCTCAATAAATGGGGGAATTGGGAGAGAACATCAGTAAATGGGGGAATTGGGAGAGAGCACCAGTAAATGGGGGAATTGGGAGACAGCGCCAGTCAATGGAGGAATTGGGAGCGGGCACCAGTAAATGGGGGAATTGGGAGAGAGCCCCAGTAAATGGGGGAATTGGGAGAGAGCACCAGTAAATGGGGGAATTAGGAGAGAGCACCAGTAAATGGGGGAATTGGGAGAGAGCACCAGTAAATGGGGGAATTGGGAGAGAGCACCAGTAAATGGGGGAATTAGGAGAGAGCACCAGTAAATGGGGGAATTGGGAGAGAGCACCAGTAAATGGGGGAATTGGGAGAGAACGCCACTGTGGTAAACCACTCTTTGTATTCCACTGTGTACATGTCTGTACATGCCTCGGCTGACTCCTCCCACGAGTCCAGGTATAAAGGTGACTGCTCCACAGTCCCTCTGTATTCTGGACTGGTCGACCACTCGAGGCACACCTTCATTCTCTTGTTAATAAAAGCCTGTTAGTTACTCGCTTAACCTCAGTCTTTTGAGTAATTGATAGCGCATCAATTTTATTAACAAGATTTTTTATAATGGAGAAGACCCTCACACCAGCATGCCCGGACTTAGACCATCGGGAGCCGGACGCATCCACCAAGTTTGCTCACTGGCTTAAGTGCTTTGAAAAATTCCTGATCGCCTCCGCTGCAACGGTCAAATCGGATGAAGACAAACTGGATGTCCTGATCTCCAAAGTGAACCACCGAGCGTACTCGGTCATCCAGGACGCGACCTCGTACACGGCTGCTCTCAAGCTCCTCAAGGACCAGTACACGCACCCAGTGAACGAGGTGTACGCCAGGCACCTCCTGGGGAGTCGTAAACAACAACCTGGGGAATCGACCGAGGAATACCTTCAGGCACTGTCTGTGCTTGGCCGGGCCTGTGGTTGTAAGGATGTAAAGGCCGCCGTGTACACAGAGGAACTTATCCGGGACGCTTTTGTGGCGGGCCACAGGTCCAATTACACCCGACAGCGACTGTTGGAGCAGAGCGACCTCGACCTCAACAAGGCCTCTGAACTCACACTATCATTGGACGCAGCCTACCGGGGCATGGATGCCTACTCCTATGCACCGTGGACGCCGCGGGGAACGACAGCCTGGGACACGGTAGGACCGTCTCATAGCACCGTGCCACCCCAGCCACATCCCAGCAACGGCCCAACTACCGCAGCAGTGTCCCAAGGCCTGAAATGCTACTTTTGTGGCCAGACCAAACACCCCAGAGCGCGCTGCCCGACGAAAAATGCGATCTGCTCGGGCTGCGGGAAGAAGGGACACTATGCCAGCGTCTGCAGGGCCAAAGCCACCCCGAACCCCAGCAGCGCCGCGTGTGGGCCGTGCGGGCCGCCATCTTGGGCCTCCCCAGCCATGTGCGAACCACCGGAACAGCAGCCATTTTGGACGCCTCCAGCCACATGGGGATCATGGACGCCGCCATCTTGGACGCCAGCCACCATCTTGGCCCCCAACACCGCCTCATCCGATACCCGCAACGACACACCGACCCCTACGCTGGCCTCCGTTACGCGGGACCAAGCGAGACCGCACCAACTGGCCCGGTCCACAATGGACATTAAGGTAAATGGTCATGAAACAATCTGACTTTTTGACTCTGGGAGCACGGAGAGCTTCATCCACCCCGACACGGTGCGGCGTTGCTCTCTCCCAGTCCTGCCTGCGCACCAGCGGATTTCTATGGCCTCCGAGTCCCAGTCGGCGGACATTGGCGGCTACTGCGTGGTGACACTCTTAGTAGACGGGACTGTGTACGATAATTTTAAACTTCTGGTCCTGCCCCACCTCTGCGCTGCCGTCCTACTGGGGTTAGATTTTCAGTGCCACCTTAAAAGTGTTACGATGGCGTACGGTGGACCCCTCCCCCCACTCACAGTCCGCAGCCAGCAGCTTCCAAATTGCCCGCCGCGCACCAGGTGCAACCTCTCCACACTCAGAGTCACCCCCCTCCCACTGTTTGCTAACCTCACCCCCGACTGTAAGCCCATCGCCACAAAGAGCAGGCGATACAGTGCCGGGGACAGGGTTTTCATTAAAACCGAAGTGGAGCGGCTCCTGAAGGAGGGGATTATTGAGGGCAGCAGCAGCCCCTGGCGAGCCCAGGTTGTGGTCGTTAAGACCGGCGAGAAGCAGCGCCTGGTCATCGACTACAGCCAGACAATAAATCGCTACACCCTGCTGGACGCTTACCCACTCCCCCGCATAGCTGATATGGTCAACCAGATCGCGCAGTACCGCGTCTTCTCGACCATTGACCTGAAATCAGCGTACCACCAGCTCCCTATCCGCCCTGAGGACCGCCAGTATACTGCCTTTGAGGCAAACGGCTGCCTCTACCACTTCCTTAGGGTTCCCTTTGGCGTCACCAATGGGGTCTCCGTCTTCCAAAGGGAGATGGACCGGATGGTTGATCAAAATGCGTTGCAGGCCACTTTCCCATATCTGGACAATGTGACCATCTGCGGCCATGACTTGCAGGACCATGACGCAAACCTCGAAAAATTCCTCTGCACCGCCCAACTCCTGAACCTGACGTATAACAAGGAGAAGTGCATATTCCGCACAACCCGCCTCGCCATCCTTGGCTGTGTTGTGGAACACGGAGTCATCGGTCCCGACCCCGACCGGATGCGTCCCCTTATGGAACTCCCACTGCCCCACTGCCTCAAGGCCCTGAAGAGGTGCCTTGGGTTTTTCTCCTATTACGCCCAGTGGGTCCCCTACTATGCGGACAAGGCCCGTCCGCTGATCAAGTCCACCTCTTTTCCCGTGACGGCAGAGGCCCGCTTAGCCTTCCACCGTATCAAGGAAGACATTGCCAAAGCCACCATGCACGCAGTGGACGAATCCATCCCCTTCCAGGTGGAAAGCGACGCGTCCGACTTTGCCCTGGCCGCTACCCTTAATCAGGCGGGGAGACCCGTGGCCTTCTTTTCACGAACCCTCCAGGGCCCGGAGACCAGACACTCCACTGTTGAGAAGGAGGCCCAGGCTATTGTGGAGGCTGTGCGTCATTGGAGGCACTACCTGGCCGGAAAACGATTCACCCTGCTCACTGACCAGCGTTCAGTTGCTTTTATGTTTAACAACAAGCAGAGGGGCAAAATCAAAAACGACAAGATCTTGAGGTGGAGAATCGAACTTTCCACCTACAATTACGAGATCTTGTACCGGCCCGGGAAGCTCAATGAACCCCCGGATGCTCTATCGCGTGGCACCTGCGCCAGTGCGCAGATCGATAGACTGCGGGCCCTCCACAATGACCTCTGCCACCCGGGGGTCACCAGGTTCTTCCACTTCATCAAGGCCCGCAACCTGCCTTACTCCATTGAGGAGGTCAGGACCATGACCAGGAACTGCCAAGTCTGCGCTGAGTGCAAACCGCACTTTTATAGACCAGACAGGGCTCACCTGATAAAAGCCACTCGCCCCTTCGAGCGCCTGAGCGTTGATTTTAAAGGGCCTCTCCCCTCTTCCGACCGTAATGTGTACTTCCTCAACATTATTGATGAGTACTCCCGTTTCCCGTTCGCCATCCCCTGCCCGGACATGACCAGTGCCACGGTCATTAAATGTCTGAACGACCTCTTCACCCTGTTCGGTTTCCCCAGCTATATCCATAGCGACCGGGGCTCATCGTTTATGAGCGACGAACTCCGCCAGTACCTGCTAGCTAGGGGTATTGCCACAAGCAGGACCACCAGTTACAACCCCCGGGGGAACGGACAGGTGGAAAGAGAGAATGCGACAGTTTGGAAGTCCACCCTGCTAGCCTTAAAGTCTAGGCCTTCCGACCTCCTGCTGGCAGGATGTGCTCCCCGATGCGCTCCACTCTATTCGGTCACTGCTCTGCACTGCCACTAACGCCACCCCTCATGAGAAAATGTTTGTTTTCCCAAGGAAGTCCACATCGGGGACATCGCTACCGCCATGGCTGACGTCCCCAGGGCCGGTCCTACTGAGAAGACACGTGAGGACCCATAAAACGGACCCCCTGGTCGAGAGGGTCGACCTCCTCCACGCCAACCCCCAGTACGCTTACATTGCATACCCGGACGGGCGGGAGGACACAGTCTCCATACGAGACCTCGCACCCTCGGGGGCCCCAGTAACCCACTACCCACTACCACCACCCCCCCACCACGATCCAATATCCAACCCCAGCAGACGGCACGCCTGGGCCCCGCGATCCGCTCGACACCCACGAGGACTACACACCAGTGCCCCAGCCTACGCGGGACTCGACGCCGGAAGCTTCACTGCCCCTGCCGTCGCCACATCGATCACAGCGGCAGACAAGACCTCCGGAGAGACTCCAATACACAAACTTTTAATACACTTCACCCCGCCGGACTCATTTTTAAACAAGGGGTGAATGTGGTAAACCACTGTTTGTATTCCACTGTGTACATGCCTCTACATGCCTCGGCTGACTCCTCCCACGGGTCCAGGTATAAAGGTGACTGCTCCACAGTCCCTCTGTATTCTGGACTGGTCGACCACTCGAGGCACACCTTCATTCTCTTGTTAATAAAAGCCTGTTAGTTACTCGCTTAACCTCAGTCTTTTGAGTAATTGATAGCGCATCAGCCAGTAAATGGGGGAATTGGGAGAGAGCCCCAGTAAATGGGGGAATTGGGAGAGAGCGCCAGTAAATGGGGGAATTGGGAGAGAGCGCCAGTAAATGGGGAATGGCTGAAGGGATGTAATCTGTCACCCCCGATCCTCTCTAACTTCTACCGCTGCACTATAGAGAGCATCCTGACAAACTGTATCACGGTATGGTACGGCGGCTGTAGCTCCCATGACCGGAAAGCCCTGCAGCGGGTAGTCAAAACTGCCCAACGCATTACCAGCACCCGGCTACCGACTATAGAACATATATATCAGAAACGCTGCCTACGGAGGGCACGGACCATCATCAAAGACCCTACCCACCCCAGCCACAGTCTGTTCGCCCTCCTATCATCTGGAAGACGCTACAGATGCATTCGCACCCATACGACCAGATTTAGGAACAGCTTCTTTCCCAGGGCTGTCATCCTACTGAACTCCACAAATAAACACTAAAGCCTGCACATCTGCCGATGCACTTTATTCACTTTATTATGGTCATATTTATGCTAATATATATGTACAAATGTATGTTGGAATGTTTAAGTGTCCTAATCCAAATTGTACACTCTTGGGAGCCGCAAGCCTACATTTCGTTGTACTGCACTTGTGCACTAACAATGACAATAAAAGTTGATTTGATTTGAATTTGAAATTGGGAGAGAGCACCAGTAAATGGGGGAATTGGGAGAGAGCGCCAGTAAATGGGGAATTGGGAGAGAGCGCCAGTAAATGGGGGAATTGGGAGAGAGCTCCAGTAAATGGGGGAATTGGGAGAGAGCGCCAGTAAATGGGGAATTGGGAGAGAGCGCCAGTAAATGGGGAATTGGGAGAGAGCGCCAGTAAATGGGGGAATTGGGAGAGAGCCCCAGTAAATGGGGGAATTGGGAGAGAGCGCCAGTAAATGGGGGAATTGGGAGAGAGCATCAGTAAATGGGGGAATTGGGAGAGAGCGCCAGTAAATGGGGAATTGGGAGAGAGCGCCAGTAAATGGGGAATTGGGAGAGAGCGCCAGTAAATGGGGGAATTGGGAGAGAGCCCAGTAAATGGGGGAATTGGGAGACAGCACCAGTAAATGGGGGAATTAGGAGAGAGCACCAGTAAATGTGGGAATTGGGAGAGAGCCCCAATAAATGGGGGAATTGGGAGAGAGCCCAGTAAATGGGGGAATTGGGAGAGAGCCCCAGTAAATGGGGGAATTGGGAGAGAGCCCAGTAAATGGGGGAATTGGGAGACAGCACCAGTAAATGGGGGAATTAGGAGAGAGCACCAGTAAATGGGGGAATTGGGAGAGAGCGCCAGTAAATGGGGGAATTGGGAGAGAGCCCAGTAAATGGGGGATTTGGGAGAGAGCGCCAGTAAATGGGGGAATTGGGAGAGAGCACCAGTAAATGGGGGAATTGGGGGAGAGCCCCAGTAAATGGGGGAATTGGGAGAGAGCATCAGTAAATGGGGGATTTGGGAGAGAGCGCTAGTAAATGGGGGAATTGGGAGAGAGCACCAGTAAATGGGGGAATTGGGAGAGAGCCCAGTAAATGGGGGATTTGGGAGAGAGCACCAGTAAATGGGGAATTGGGAGAGAGCACCAGTAAATGGGGGAATTGGGAGAGAGCATCAGTAAATGGGGGATTTGGGAGAGAACACCAGTAAATGGGGGAATTGGGAGAGAGCACCAGTAAATGGGGGAATTGGGAGAGAGCACCAGTAAATGGGGGAATTGGGAGAGAGCCCCAGTAAATGGGGGATTTGGGAGAGAGCACCAGTAAATGGGGGAATTGGGAGAGAGCCCAGTAAATGGGGGATTTGGGAGAGAGCACCAGTAAATGGGGAATTGGGAGAGAGCCCAGTAAATGGGGGAATTGGGAGAGAGCACCAGTAAATGGGGAATTGGGAGAGAGCGCCAGTAAATGGGGGAATTGGGAGAGAGCACCAGTAAATGGGGAATTGGGAGAGAGCACCAGTAAATGGGGGAATTGGGAGAGAGCCCCAGTAAATGCGGAATTGGGAGAGAGCGCCAGTAAATGGGGGAATTGGGAGAGAGCGCCAGTAAATGGGGGAATTGGGAGAGAGCCCCAATAAATGGGGGAATTGGGAGACAGCACCAGTAAATGGGGGAATTGGGAGAGAGCGCCAGTAAATGGGGGAATTGGGAGAGGGCATCAGTAAATGGGGGGATTGGGAGAGAGCGCCAGTAAATGGGGGAATTGGGAGAGAGCACCAGTAAATGGGGGAATTGGGAGAGAGCCCCAGTAAATGGGGGAATTGGGAGAGAGTGCCAGTAAATGGGGGAATTGGGAGAGAGCACCAGTAAATGGGGGAATTGGGAGAGAGCATCAGTAAATGGGGGAATTGGGAGAGAGTGCCAGTAAATGGGGGAATTGGGAGAGAGCGCCAGTAAATGGGGGAATTAGGAGAGAGCGCCAGTAAATGGGGGAATTGGGAGAGAGCCCCAATAAATGGGGGAATTGGGAGACAGCACCAGTAAATGGGGGAATTGGGAGAGAGCGCCAGTAAATGGGGGAATTGGGAGAGGGCATCAGTAAATGGGGGGATTGGGAGAGAGCGCCAGTAAATGGGGGAATTGGGAGAGAGCACCAGTAAATGGGGGAATTGGGAGAGAGCCCCAGTAAATGGGGGAATTGGGAGAGAGTGCCAGTACATGGGGGAATTGGGAGAGAGCGCCAGTAAATGGGGGAATTGGGAGAGAGCGACAGTAAATGGGGGTATTGGGAGAGAGCCCCAGTAAATGGGGGAATTGGGAGAGAGCACCAGTAAATGGGGGAATTGGGAGAGAGCCCCAGTAAATGGGGGAATTGGGAGAGAGCCCCAGTAAATGGGGAATTGGGAGAAAGCGCCAGTAAATGGGGGAATTGGGAGAGAGCCCCAGTAAATGGGGGAATTGGGAGAGAGCCCCAATAAATGGGGGAATTGGGAGAGAGCCCCAGTAAATGGGGGAATTGGGAGAGAACCCAGTAAATGGGGGAATTGGGAGAGAGCAACAGTAAATGGGGGAATTGGGAGAGAGCCCCAGTAAATGGGGGAATTGGGAGAGAGTGCCAGTAAATGGGGGAATTGGGAGAGAGCACCAGTAAATGGGGGAATTGGGAGAGAGCATCAGTAAATGGGGGAATTGGGAGAGAGTGCCAGTAAATGGGGGAATTGGGAGAGAGCGCCAGTAAATGGGGGAATTAGGAGAGAGCGCCAGTAAATGGGGGAATTGGGAGAGAGCCCCAATAAATGGGGGAATTGGGAGACAGCACCAGTAAATGGGGGAATTGGGAGAGAGCGCCAGTAAATGGGGGAATTGGGAGAGGGCATCAGTAAATGGGGGGATTGGGAGAGAGCGCCAGTAAATGGGGGAATTGGGAGAGAGCACCAGTAAATGGGGGAATTGGGAGAGAGCCCCAGTAAATGGAGGAATTGGGAGAGAGTGCCAGTAAATGGGGGAATTGGGAGAGAGCACCAGTAAATGGGGGAATTGGGAGAGAGCATCAGTAAATGGGGGAATTGGGAGAGAGTGCCAGTAAATGGGGGAATTGGGAGAGAGCGCCAGTAAATGGGGGAATTGGGAGAGAGCGACAGTAAATGGGGGTATTGGGAGAGAGCCCCAGTAAATGGGGGAATTGGGAGAGAGCACCAGTAAATGGGGGAATTGGGAGAGAGCCCCAGTAAATGGGGGAATTGGGAGAGAGCCCCAGTAAATGGGGAATTGGGAGAAAGCGCCAGGAAATGGGGGAATTGGGAGAGAGCCCCAGTAAATGGGGGAATTGGGAGAGAGCCCCAGTAAATGGGGGAATTGGGAGAGAGCCCCAGTAAATGGGGGAATTGGGAGAGAACCCAGTAAATGGGGGAATTGGGAGAGAGCAACAGTAAATGGGGGAATTGGGAGAGAGCACCAGTAAATGGGGGAATTGGGAGAGAGCGCCAGTAAATGGGGGAATTGGGAGAGAGCCCAGTAAATGGGGGAATTGGGAGAGAGCACCAGTAAATGGGGGAATTGGGAGAGAGCACCAGTAAATGGGGGATTTGGGAGAGAGCAACAGTAAATGGGGGAATTGGGAGAGAGCGCCAGTAAA
>NW_028225182.1:49384177-49391677 GCF_052327205.1 Somniosus microcephalus | reverse complement strand
CAATGAGATCATGGCTGATCATCCAAATTCAGTACCCTGTCCCTGCCTTCTCCCCATATCCCTTGATCCCTTAAGAAATATATCTAACTCTTCTTGAATATATTTAATGAATTGGCCTCAACTGTCTTCTGTGGTAGAGAATTCCACAGGTTCACCACTCTCTGGGTGAAGAAATTCCTCCTCATCTCTGTCCTAAATGGCTTACCCCTTATCTTTAGACTGTGACCCCTGGTTCTGGACTCCCCGACCATCGAGAACATCCTTCCTGCATCTAGTCTGTCCAGTCCTGTTAGAATTTTATAAGTTTCAATGAGATCCCCTTTCATTCTTCTAAACTCCAGGAAGCTCAGCTCAGGGTCCGATAGGACGGCGAGGTTGCGAACAGTCTGGTTCAGACGGATGCTAGGGAGAGGAATGGAGTCGGTGGCTGGAGAACAGAGTTTGTGGCGAGGACCGAAGACGATGGCTTCGGTCTTCCCAATGTACTCCCCCCCCCAGGACTGGGTGCCGGACAAGCAGCGTGACAAACCAGAGAGAGCGGAGGGGATCGCGAGAGGCGGTGCTGAGGCAGAGCTGGGTGTCCTCGGCGTACGTGTGGAAACTGACGCTGTGTTTTCTGACGAGGTCGACGAGGGGCGGTGTGTAGATGAGAGATAGGAAGGTGGGGGGGGGGTGGTGGGGGTGGGGGCCGAGGATAGATCCTTGGGGGAACGCCAGAGGTGCGGGAGCGGGAGAGAGAGCAGGATCCAGTTTTCCAGCCTGGGATCGGCTGCAGTCCATAACCTCTACATTTTAGCAAAACATTATGTACAGAATCAAAAGGTGCCTAATGGGGCTGTTTGTGCAAACAGCTTAAATGCTCGCTCGACACATTTCAATCCCGAACTGTTTGTTCAGGAAGGAAAAACAGGACGAATGGACTGCTCGGGCGAGAGCTAAATGGTCAGGGGAAGACAGATTACAGAGAGCACGTAACAGTTAATTGAAACTATTAGGACCATCTGCCACAAGATAAGAGAACAACATTTGGCAATTACCCTCTCCGCTGCAGGGCTAGAAATAGCCGGCGGCAGCCATCGAGTACATTACAGAAAAAAGTATGTTGAAAGGTTCGGAATGCACCGTCACCAGGACCACACAGACTTCCACCTCCATAACATCGCCCGTCTCCGCCCTTGCCTCAGCTCATCTGCTGCTGAAGCCCTCATCCATGCCTTTGTTACCTCTAGACTTGACTATTCCAACACACTCCTGGCTGGCCTCCCACATTCCACCCTACGTAAACCAGATCTCAGCTGCCCCGTGTCCTAACTCGCACCAAGTCCCGTTCACCCATCTCCCCGCTGTGCGCGCTGACCTACATTGGCTCCCGTTTAAGCAACGCCTCGATTTTAATCGCTCCACCATTGGCGGCCGTGCCTTCAGCTGCCTGGGCCCTAAGATCTGGAATTCCCTCCCTAAACCTCTCCGCCTCTCTCTCCTTTAAGATGCTCCTTAAAACCCACCTCTTTGACCAAGCTTTAGGTCACCTGGCCTAATATCTCCCTTATGTGGCTCGGTGTCAAATTCTGTCTTAATACGCGCCTGTGAAGCGCCTTGGGACATCACGGTTAATGTTGCCTCCTCTCCAGCTTCGTAATTCACTTTGAGATACTCGTGAGATACTCGTGTAAAGAAGGGGTGTCTTGCAAACCCAGATTGTCCACAAAGCAGCCCGCTTGATCGGCACCCCATTCACCACCTTAAACATTCACTCCCTCCACCACCGGCGCACCGTGGCTGCAGTGTGTACCGTCTACAAGATGCACTGCAGCAACTCGCCAAGACTTCTTCGGCAGCACCTCCCAAACCCGCGACCTCTACCGCCTAGAAGGAGCAGGGCAGCAAGCACATGGGAACACCACCACCTCCAAGTTCCCCTCCAAGTCACACAGCATCCTGACTTGGAAATATATCGGCCGATCCTTCATCGTCGCTGGGTCAAAATCCTGGAACTCCCTCCCTAACAGCACTGTGGGAGCACCTTCACCACACGGACTGCAGCGGTTCAAGAAGGTGGCTCACCACCACCTTCTCAAGGGCAATTAGGGATGGCCAATAAATGCCGGCCTTGCCAGCGATGCCCACATCCCACTTAAAACAGAGATGAGGAGAAATTTCTTCTCTCAGAGGGTCGCGAATCCATGGATTTCTCTATCCCAGAGAGCTGTGGAGGCTGGGCCATTGAATATACTCAAGGTGAAGATAGACAGATTTTTGAACTCCAGGGAAGTCAATGGTTACAGGCAGTGGGCAGGGAAGTGGAGTTGAGGCCAAGATCAGATCAGCCATGATCTTATTGAATGGCGGAGCAGGCTCGAGGGGCCCAACGGCCGACTCCTGCTCCTATTTCTTATGTTCTTATGAGTTTTTAAACATTGTCCCATGCCGCTGCTTCAAGAGAAAGAGGAAAAAGAGTAAACAAACTAGAATTTACAGCGCACCTCATCAGTACATCCTTCACAGCCAACGGAGTACCTTTGACGTGTAGTCATTGTTGGCGTACGGGCAAACACAGCAAGATCCCACAAACAGCTAAAGAACGAATGACCAGTTAATCGACTTTTGAAGATGTTGATTGAGGGAGGAATATTTGTCCGAGTCAACGGATAATCTCCCTGTGCATTTTCCAGCAGAGCCACGGGAGCTTTAACGTCCACCTGAGAGAGCAGACAAGGCCACGGTTTAACGTCACATCCGAAAGACGGTACTTCCAACAGTGCGGCGCTCCCTCAGTACTGCCCCTCCGACAGTGCGGCACTCCCTCAGTACTGCCCCTACGACAGTGCGGCGCTCCCTCAGTACTGCCCCTCCGACAGTGCGGCGCTCCCTCAGTACTGCCCCTCCGACAGTGGGGCGCTCCCTCAGTACTGCCCCTCCGACAGTGCGGCGCTCCCTCAGTACTGCCCCTCCGACAGTGCGGCGCTCCCTCAGTACTGCCCCTCCGACAGTGCGGCGCTCCCTCAGTACTGCCCCTCCGACAGTGCGGCGCTCCCTCAGTACTGCCCCTCCGACAGTGCGGCGCTCCCTCAGTACCGCCCCTCCGACAGTGCGGTGCTCCCTCAGTACCGCCCCTCCGACAGTGCGGCGCTCCCTCAGTACCGCCCCTCCGACAGTGCGGCGCTCCCTCAGTACCGCCCCTCCGACAGTGCGGCGCTCCCTCAGTACCGCCCCTCCGACAGTGCGGCGCTCCCTCAGTACCGCCCCTCTGACAGTGCGGCGCTCCCTCAGTACCGCCCCTCCGACAGTGCGGCGCTCCCTCAGTACCGCCCCTCCGACAGTGCGGCGCTCCCTCAGTACCGCCCCTCCGACAGTGCGGCGCTCCCTCAGTACTGCCCCTCCGACAGTGCAGCGCTCCCTCAGTACTGCCCCACCGACAGTGCGGCGCTCCCTCAGTGCTGCCCCACCGACAGTGCGGCGCTCCCTCAGTACCGCCCCTCCGACAGTGCGGCGCTCTCTCAGTACTGCCCCACCGACAGTGCGGTGCTCCCTCAGTACTGCCCCTCCGACAGTGCGGCGCTCCCTCAGTACTGCCCCTCCGACAGTGCGGCACTCCCTCAGTACTGCCCCTCCGACAGTGCGGCGCTCCCTCAGTACTGCCCCTCCGACAGTGCGGCGCTCCCTCAGTACTGCCCCTCCGACAGTGCGGCGCTCCCTCAGTACTGCCCCTCCGACAGTGCGGCGCTCCCTCAGTACTGCCCCTCCGACAGTGCGGCGCTCCCTCAGTACTGCACTGGAGTGTCAGCCTAGTTTTTGTGCTGGAGTGGGGCTCTGAACCCATGACCTTCTGACTCTGGGGCGAGAGAGAGATAGATAGAGTGCGACTGACTGAGCCTCAGCTGTCACCTAGCTTTTAAAAAGTGTGGGGGGGAAAAAGCACATTTCTCAGTTTCATAAAACTTTATTTCAGTACTGAATATTTTTTGCATTCAACAGCACCTAGTGGTGAAAGTTAATATAAGAAAGGGAACCAGCAATTTAAAAAAATATATATTTAAATATAAAAATCATAAAATGATCAAAGAGAATACTGATCGACAGGTGAAGTGCTGTCACAGGCTTACGCACAATTGCCTGTAAGGTATATTATTGGCCCCCACCCTTAGGCTCAAAGCCCCAGCTAGTCTGTCTGGGCCGTGTGGGGTGGTGGGAGGGCCACTGGTGGCGCTTGGAGGTTAGAGAAGTTATGCTAAACTTGTATCGAACCTTGGTTGGACCACACTTGGAATACCGCGTACAATCCTGGTCTCCATATTTTTAAAAAGGATATCGAGGCACTGGAGAGGGTGCAGAGAAGATTTACAAGGGTGATACCAGAAATGCGAGGGTATACCTATCAGGAAAGGATGAACAGGCTGGGTCTCTTTTCTCTTGAAAAAAGAAGGCTGAGGGGTGACCTAATCGAGGTCTTTAAAATGATGAAAGGTTTTGATAGAGTGGATACAGAGAGAGTGTTTCCACTTGTGGGGAAGAGCAAAACTAGAGGCCATCAATATAAGATAGTCACCAAGAAATCTAACAGGGAATTCAGGAGAAACTTCTTTACCCAGAGAGTGGTGAGAATGTGGAACTCGCTTCCACAGGGAGTGGTTGAGGTGAATAGTATAGATGGATTTAAGGGGAGGCTCGATAAACACATGAGGGAGAAAGGAATTTCTGGAAGGATATGCTGATGGGGTGAGATGAAGGAGGGTGGGAGGAGGCTGGTGCGGAGCAGAAACACCGGCACGGAGCAGTGGGGCCGAATGGCCTGTTTCTGTGCTGCACGTTCTAAGGAAAGGATCCTATTGGACTATTTGACTACTGGAATTTGAAAACAACGGATTTTTTAATGAAATTTTAAATTACGAGGCGAGATTACACACACTAGGGTTGTATTCCCTGGAATGTAGAAGGTTAAGGGGTGATTGATCGAAGTTTTCAAGATATTAAGATAGGGTAGAGAGAGAGAAATTATTTCCGCTGGTTGGGGAGTCGAGGACTAGGGGGCAGAGTCTAAAAATTAGAGCCAGACCTTTCAGGAGTGAGATTAGGAAACACGTCTACACACAAAGGGTGGTCGAAGTTTGGAACTCTCTTCCACAAACAGTGATTGACGCTGGGTCGATTGTTAATTTTAAATCGGAGATTGATAGATTTTTGTTAACCAAAGGTATTAAGAGACATGGGGCAAAGGCGGGTAGATGGAGTTAGGTCGCAGATCAGCCACGGTCTCATTGAATGGCGGAGCAGGCTCGAGGGGCTGAATGGCCTCCTCCTGTTCCGATGTTCCTCGCTTGCCTCCAGCCACTGAAGCAGGCGCATGGATCCGAGCCGGTCTGGAGGTGCTGTGTCCTCTTCTTCTTGGTGCCGGGACATCCACCGGCCTTGGCTGGGTTCCAATCCCGCATCAGAATCCGGAATTAGAGATTTTCCCCTCAGGTGCAAAATTCGCAAAAAAAACCAAAACCTTTTTTAATCCCTATGGCGTAAACCTCTTCATTTATTTCGTTCTTTGGCTGGATTAACACAGAACCTGAGGGGGAAGAATCCAGATCTGTTAGAAAGGGTCCATTCATCTCCCCTCTCCCCCCCAATGGCTGGTGAGTTTACACAGAGAGCAGAGGAACCAGATAAATAAAGAACTGGCATTTATACAGCACCTTTCATCACCTCAGGACGTCCCAAAGCACTTGATAGATATCTGTCCCCTTTAAGACCAGCACCGTAGATATCTGTCCCCTTTAAGACCAGCACGGTAAATATCTGTCCCCTTTAAGACCAGCACGGTAGATATCTGTCCCCTTTAAGACCAGCACCGTAGATATCTGTCCCCTTTAAGACCAGCACGGTAGATATCTGTCGCCTTTAAGACCAGCACCGTAGATATCTGTCCCCTTTAAGACCAGCACCGTAGATATCTGTCCCCTTTAAGACCAGCACCGTAGATATCTGTCCCCTTTAAGGGTAGCACCGTAGGTATCTGACCCCTTTAAGACTAAAAGGGGATAGATGTCTACTGTGCTGGTCTTAAAGGGGACAGATATCTACCGTGCTAGTCTTAAAGGGGACAGATATCGACCATGCAAGACTAGCACAGTAGATCTGTCCCCTTTAAGACTAGCACCGTAGACATCTGTCCCCTTTAAGACTAGCACAGTAGCTATCTGTCCCCTTTAAGACTAGCACAGTAGCTATCTGTCCCCTTTAAGACTAGCATGGTTGATATCTGTCCCCTTTAAGATTAGCACAGTAGATAGATGTCCCCTTTTACAGTAGACATCTGTCCCCTTTAAGGGTAGCACCATAGACATCTGTCCCCTTTAAGTCTAGTACCATAGATATTAGGCCCAGTTAAGGCTACAGTAGATATCTGTCCCCTTTAAGATTAGCACGGTAGATATCTGTTCCCTTTAAGACTAGCACAGTAGATATCTGTCCCCTTTTACAGTATATATCTGGCCCCTTTAAGGCTACAGTAGAGATCTGTCCCCTTTAAGATTAGCACAGTAGATCTGACCCCTTTAAGACAAGCACAGTAGATATCTTCCCCTTTAGGACCAGCACGGTAGATATCTTCCCCTCTAGGACCAGCACGGTAGATATCTTCCCCTCTAGGAGCAGCGCGGTAGATATCTGACCCCTTTAAGTGACCCCTACACCCACCTTCATTTCCATTCAGTGCGTCAAGTCTCCAATTTCCACCAACATGGCGTCTTGCTCAGTCTTCAGGTCATCGCGGGTTTGGAGAAGTTCCATCAGTTGGGTGTTGAGGCCTGAGCAGGAGAACCAGAGCAGGGTCAGTACTGACCATTCGCAATCCAACAGCGCCGGCGTCACCACCCACCGAGTTTGCTGCTTGACCCCACGGAGCCATCGAGGGTAGCCCAGGGTCTAAACCTTAAAACAGCACAAGGGATCCTTGGCTTTGTAAACAGAGGCAGCGAGTACAAAACCTTTATAAATCACCGGTTAGGCCCCAGCGACAGTACTGTGTCCAATTCTGGGCACCGCACTTTAGGAAGGATGTCAAGACCTTGGAGAGGGTGCATAGATTCACCAGAACGGTACCAGGGATGAGGGACTTCAGTTACGTGGAGAAGCTGGAATTGTTCTCCTTGGAGCAGAGCAGGTTAAGGGGAGATTTAATAGAGGCGTTCAAAATCATGAGGGGTTTTGATAGATAAGATAAGGAGAAGCTGTTTCCAGTGGCAGGAGGGTCGGTAACCAGAGGACACAGATTGAAGGTAATTGGCAAAAGAACCAGAGGGGAGATGAGGAGAATGTTTTTACGCAGTGAGTTGTTGTGATCTGGAACGCGCTGCCTGAAAGGGCGGTGGAAGCAGATTCAATCGTAACTTTCAAAAGGGAATTGGAGAAATACTTGAAAAGGAGAAATTTGCAGGGCTGTGGGGAAAGAATAGGGGGGAGTGGGACTAATCGGAGAGCTCGTTCAAAGGGCTGGCACGGGCACGGTGGGCC
>NW_028225182.1:49255622-49383677 GCF_052327205.1 Somniosus microcephalus | reverse complement strand
ACTGAGCCCCGAAGCTGGGTTCCGGTAAATCGGGCTCTCCATTCCCTCCCATTCGTTTAGAGTCTGTTTTCATTCACACAGCCAATGTTAGTGCCCCCTGGAAGTAATTCACTGTGTCTGATGCACGGTGACGTGTGACAGAGGCAGGGCTTTCTGTGTGGAAACTACTGACGTGAGGAGAGCACCCTCTGGTGGTTACACCATCAACTGCAGTGCAATGGATAACTGCACAGACCGTACAGAGCAGAAACAGGCCACTCGGCCCAACTGGTTTCTGCTCCACTCGAGCCTCCACCCACCCCTCTTCATCTCACCCCATCAGCATATCCTTCGATTCCCTTCTCCCTCGTGTGTTTATCCAGCTTCCCCTTAAGTGTATCTGTGCTATTCACCTCAACCACTCCCTGTGGTAGCGAGTTCCACATTCTCACCACCCTCCTCCGCCTGGCTGAACTTGTTCTCACATTGAACAACTTCTCCTCTGACTCCACTCACTTCCTCCAAATTAAAGGTCTTGCTATGGGAACCCGCATGGGTCCTAGCTATGCCTGCCTTTTCGTGGCATATATGGAACATTCTTTGTTCCAGTCCTACTCGGGTTCCCCTCCCTCACCATTTTTTCCGGTACATCGATGACTGTATCGGTGCTGTTTCCTGCTCTCGCCCTGAACTAGAAAATTTCATTCACTTTACTTCCAATTTCCACCCTTCCCTCACCTTCACATGGTCCCTCTCCGGCTCTTCCCTTCCCTTCCTCGACTTCTCCGTCTCCATTTCTGGCGATAGGCTATTGACAAACATCTGACTCCCACAGCTACCTGGACTACACTTCCTCCCACCCCGCCTCCTGTAAGGACTCTATTCCATTCTCCCAGTTTCTCCGTCTCCGCCGCGTCTGCTCCGACGATGCCACCTTCCATAACAGTGCTTCTGACATGTCTTCCTTTTTCCTCAACCGAGGATTCCCCTCTACCGTGGTTGACACGGCCCTCGACCGTGTCCGTTCTATCTCCCGCACTTCTGCTCTCACCCCTTCCCCTCCCTCCCAGAACCATGATAGGGTTCCCCGTGTCCTCAGCTCTCACCCCACCAGCCTCCACATTCAACGGGTCACCCTCCGCCATTTCCACCACCTCCAACGTGATCCCACCATCTTCCCCTCACCTCCCCCTTCAGCATTCCGAAGGGAGCGCTCCCTCCGCGACACCCTGGTCCACTCCTCAATCACCCCCAACAGCCCCTCCCCTCTCCATGGCACCTTCCCGTGAAACGCAGGAGATGCATCACCTGCCCTTTTACCTCCCCCCTTCCCACTGTCCAGGGCCCCAAACACCCCTTCCAGGGGAAACAGCGATTTACTTGTACTTCTTGCAATCTAGTATACTGTATTCGCTGCTCACGATGCGGTCTCCTCTACATTGGGGAGACCAAACGCAGATTGGGTGACCGCTTTGCCGAAGATCTCCGTTCAGTCCGTAAGCGTGACCCCGAGCTTCCGGTCGCCTGTCACTTTAATTCTCCGCGTCACTCCCACTCTGACCTCTCCATCCTCCGCCTCCTACACTGTTCCAAAGAAGCTCAAAAGGAACAGCACCTCATCTTTCGATTAGGCACTCTCTGGGTAAAGGGGTTTCTCCTGATTTCTCGGTGACTATCTTATATTGAGGCCCCAAGTTCTGGCCTCCCCCACAAGTGGAAACATCTTCTCTACGTCTACCCTATCGAACCTCTTCATAATCTTAAAGGCCTCCATCGGGTCGCCCCTCAGTCTTCCCTTTTCTAGAGAAAAGAGCCCCGGCCTGGTCCGTCTTTCCTGATAGTTAGAACCTCTCAGTTCTGGGATCATCCTTGTGAATCTTTTTTGCACCCTCTCCAGTGCCTCTATATCCATTTTATAATATGGAGACCAGAACTGGGTACGGTGCTCCAAGTACGGTCCAACCAAGGTTCGATACATGTTTAGCATAACTTCTCTGCTTTTTAATTCTATCCCTCTCGAACAGGATAAGTTCTATCAAAGGGTCCTCGACACCCTGAATGCTAAGAAGAATGTTGCAGCTACCTGTGCCCGATTTAGGCTTGAACTTAAAATCTACTAACTTAAGAAGGCAGAACCTTACTGACTAAGTCAAGCTGGCACTGGTTATCCAAAACCTGTCAGTGCTTATAAAGCTCACAGAGCTATAGCCAACACTGGAGCACAGAAACCGTGACAGTAGAACAAGGCAGAACAGGTTTTAACCGCAGACAGCAACAATTAGGACTAATCGGAAGTAACACATTCCATTCTCGGCACCTGGTATCAGTCACCAAACACTCCCAGGGCAGGTACAGCATGGGTTAGATACAGAGTAAAGCTCCCTCGACACTGTCCCATCAATCACTCCCAGGGCAGGTACAGCACGGGTTAGATACAGAGTAAAGCTGCCTCTACACTGTCCCATCAAACACTCCCAGGGCAGGTACAGCACGGGTTAGATACAGAGTAAAGCTCCCTCTACACTGTCCCATCAAACACTCCCAGGGCAGGTACAGCACGGGTTAGATACAGAGTAAAGCTCCCTCTACACTGTCCCATCAATCACTCCCAGGGCAGGTACAGCACGGGTTAGATACAGAGTAAAGCTCCCTCTACACTGTCCCATCAAACACTCCCAGGGCAGGTACAGCACGGGTTAGATACAGAGTAAAGCTCCCTCTACACTGTCCCATCAAACACTCCCAGGGCAGGTACAGCATGGGTTAGATACAGAGTAAAGCTCCCTCTACACTGTCCCATCAAACACTCCCAGGGCAGGTACAGCACGGGTTAGATACAGAGTAAAGCTCCCTCTACACTGTCCCATCAAACACTCCCAGGGCAGGTACAGCACGGGTTAGATACAGAGTAAAGCTCCCTCTACACTGTCCCATCAAACACTCCCAGGGCAGGTACAGCATGGGTTAGATACAGAGTAAAGCTCCCTCTACACTGTCCCATCAATCACTCCCAGGGCAGGTACAGCACGGGTTAGATACAGAGTAAAGCTCCCTCTACACTGTCCCAACGATGAACCACAGAAGGCCGCCCCCTACTGCAGAAATATGAACTTGTGGCAGAGCCACTAAAGGACTGAGACCATTTGTATATAATTCCCTTTAACAACATGTTAGCTACAGCCCGAGTCTGTATCTTTATGTATACTGTTTACTTGTATAGAGCGTGATTACTTTAACAGCGCGGGTAAACGCGATGACGTCACGCCGTACATCACGTGATCCCCCACTGGTGGGAAGAATGTGATGACGTCATGACGTCAACCACGGGACCAGCCAGCAGTCCTCGTGGAGCCTCCGAACTGAATAGACCTACACTCGATGTTCTCCTGCAGTTACCTGTTTAAACCTGTTAGTTTCCATTAAACTTCGTTTTGTTTAAGCGCCTGAGTGGACCTCAGTCTTTGGATAGAACTAGACATTCCTACATTGGTGACCCCGACTTTTGCGAACGGTTTTCGCAGAAGATAATCAACATGGAAACGAACGCCATTACCTTGAAGCTGCCGCAGTTCTGGGAGCAACAACCAGCCGCGTGGTTCATCCAGGCTGAAGACCAGTTCGCCATCAGGGACATCGTTGTGGATCAGACCCGTTATTATTACGTGGTCTCCGCCCTCGACAGCGCCACAGCCTCGTGGATCGTCAGCCTACTCGGTAGTCCGCCTACTGATCGCAAGTATGACACCTTAAAGGCGTGGTTGCTGCAGGTTTTTGGGCTCACGAAGTCGGAGCGCGCTCGCCGGCTGCTCGCTATGCCCGGCCTCAGGGACACCAAGCCGTCCGAGCTCATGAGCCAGATGCTCACGCTCCTCGGGTCCGAGCCGGGATGCTTCCTCTTCAGGGAGCTATTCCTCAGCCTACTCCCGGAGCAAGTTCAGGCTGCCCTAGCCAGGTCCGAAGTCACAGACTGCGCAGAGCTTGCTGCCGAAGCGGACAAGATCTTCGCGGTGACACAACAGCACTGTGCGGCCACGAGGCGCCCCTCCCCCACAGACGTTGCTCCAGCTCCTCAATCAGCGGGGTTGTGCTTTTACCACGCCCGTTTTGGCGCGAAAGCAAGATGCTGCCGCTCTCCCTGCAGTTTTTCACACAAAAAAACATCTACAGATACCCTGGCGAAAGTGGACCGGGTCTAACGAGCACCCCGCGGCCGCGATGGCCATCGGAGACGCAGGGAAGCTTCTCTTCATCACCGACTCCCTTTCTGGTCGCCATTTCCTTTGCGACACCGGGGCGCAGTGTAGCATCCTACCTGCGTCAAATCTCGATATACTGGCTGGGGGCCACAGCCCCGCCCTCGCTGCGGTTAATGGCGCGGCCGTTCGGACCTTCGGAAGGCGGCGGATCCAGGTGTGTTTCGGCGGCCAGCGTTTCCACTGGGAATTCATCATGGCCAAAGTCACGCAGGCCATCCTTGGGGCGGATTTTTTGTGCGCCAACTGCCTCCTGGTCGATGTCAGGCACCGCCGGTTGATCAATGCGGCCACGTTCCACTCCATCCCATGTCACCGAGGTAACGCTGTGCCGTGCACGGTCTTCTGTGCGTTCCCACCTCCAGACAACTTCACTCGGCTCCTCGGAGAGTTCCCGGATCTGACCAGGCCCACTTTCTCCTCCTCGGCTACTAAACATGGTGTGGAACATCACATCACCACCACCGGCCCCCCGGTTTACGCATGGGCCCGACGACTCGAACCCGGCAAGCTCGCGGCTGCGAAAGCGGAGTTCGACACGATGGAGCGGTTGGGGATTATTCGCCGGTCGAATAGTCCCTGGTCTTCGCCTCTCCACATTGTTCCGAAACCTGGCGGCGGATGGCGGCCATGCGGCGACTACCGACGCCTGAATGACGCCACTACTCCTGATCGGTACCCGATCCTGCATATCCAAGATTTCTCGGCCCATTTGGCGGGAAATACTTTTTTTCCGAAAGTCGACCTCGTCCGCGGTTACCACCAGGTCCCCGTGCACCCGCAAGACGTCCCGAAAACCGCAGTCATCACCCCATTCGGCCTGTTCGAGTTTCTGCAGATGCCGTTTGGCTTAAAGAACGCTGCACAGGCTTTCCAGCACTTAATGGACTCCGTGCTTCGGGACCTAAAATTCCTCTTCGTCTACCTCGACGACATCCTCTTCGCCAGCCCTAGCAAAGAGGAGCACTTCTGCCATTTGCGTACCCTCTTCACATGCCTCAGTCAACATGGTTTGATTATCAACCCGGCCAAGTGCCAGTTCGGCCTGCAGCGGATTGATTTCTTGGGCCACCGCATTACATCAGACGGCGCAATTCCCTTACAGACGAAGGTCGAGGCAGTTACATCTTTCCCACACCCGCAGACCGTCAAGGCCCTACAGGAGTTCCTCGGGATGGTAAATTTTTATCATCGGTTCGTTCCTAAGGCGGCTCTGCTTATGCAGCCCTTGTACGAGGCCCTCAAGGATCCGATCAGTTGGACGGCCGAGATGGACCGGGCGTTCGTCGACACCAAAGGCGCCTTGGCCAACACAACCATGCTGGTGCACCCGCTTCCAGGTGCCACCATTGCCCTTACCACCGACGCGTCGGACTACGCAATCGGCGCACTGCAGGAACAGTGGGTGAATGGGACGTGGCAACCGCTTGCGTTTTTCAGCCGTCAACTACGGCGAAACGAAAGAAAGTACAGCACCTTCGACCGGGAGTTGCTGGCCCTTTTCCTAGCCATCCGCCATTTCCGGTTCTTACTAGAGGGACGTCTGTTCACGGCTTACATGGACCACAAGCCACTACCGTACGCTATGGCCAAGACCGCCGAACCGTGGTTAGCTCGGCAACAACGTCACCTGACGTTCATTTCAGAATTCACCACGGACATTCAGCATGTGTCCGGCAAAGACAACCTGGTGGCGGATTGTCTCTCCTGCGTGACTGTGCACGCAGTCCAACTCGGAATCGACTATGCCCTCATGGCTGCAGATCAAGCCTCGGACCCGGGGGTCCAAGCATACAGGACCAGCCCCTCTAGCTTCCAAGCGGCCGACGTCAAATTCCATGCCGCAGGCACCACGCTACTTTGCGACGTCTCCATGGGAGTTACCCGCCCTATAGTTCCAATCACCTGGCGCAGAAAAGTGTTCGACGCCATACACGCCATGAGGGCCTCGCAAAGGCTGATGTCATCAAAATTCGTCTGGAGGGGTATGCACCTGGATGTCCGCGACTGGGCCAACACCTGCGTGGTCTGCGAAAAGGCCAAGGTGCAGCGTCATGTAAAAGCTCATTGGCCACCTTCGCTGTTTCGGAGCGTCGATTCGACCACGTGAATGTGGACCTCGTGGGGCCGCTTCCACATTCTCGAGGTTTTACACACATCCCCACAATGGTAGACTGCACCACTAGATGGCCAGAGGCAGTTCCTTTAGTTTCCACCACTTCGGCAGACGTGGCCGGAGCTTTCATCTCCTCTTGGGTTGCTCGTTTCGGGGTACCGGCAGACATCTCTTCCGATCGTGGACCGCAGTTTTCCTCTGAGCTCTGGAACGCTGTGGCTCAGGGGCTCGGCACCAAACTACATCGCACCACCGCCTATCATCCACAGGCGAACGGCCTGTGCGAGCGATTCTACAGGTCGCTCAAAGCCGCTCTGCGGGCCAGTCTTCAAGGCGCGGGATGGGTGGACAGACTTCCCTGGGTCCTTCTGGGTCTTCGTACGGCGCCCAAAGAAGATTTACAATCCTCCTCGGCGGAACTCGTATATGGCCAACCACTACGAGTACATGGGGATTTCCTCCCGTCTCCAACAGAGCCATGGTCCGCATCCCAGCAACTCGTCAGCCACCAGGAAGCGGCCAGATGTTTCGCTCCAGTGCCTACGTCGCATCACGGCTTACAGAGCTCCCACGTCCCAACTGAGCTGAAGAGCGCCGAGTACGTGTTTATCCGCCACGACGCTCACCGGGACCCGCTCAAGCCTCCTTACACTGGTCCCTTCCGCGTCATAGAGCCGGGAGACAAATCCTTTTCGGTCGATATCGGAGGTAAACCGGACCACATATCGGTTGACCGGCTGAAGCCGGCGCATTTAGACCTGGACAGCCCAGTCGAAATCGCTCAACCGCCAAAACGGGGCCGACCGCCCACAGTCGCTGTGCCAGCTCCACCACAACCGCCCGACAGCCCGACCATCAGCTTCCACTTCAGGGTTACAGAAGTCGCTCAGACAGGCTTGTCAGGCCTCCTCACCGTCTTATTTTTGCTGTTAAAGACAATTCTGGGGGGGCACATGCGGCGGAGCCACTAAAGGACTCAGACCGTTTGTATATAATTCCCTTTAACAACATGTTAGCTACAGCCTGAGTCTGTATCTTTATGTATACTGTTTACTTGTATAGAGCGTGATTACTTTAACAGCGCGGGTAAACGCGATGACGTCACGCCGTTCATCACGTGATCCCCAACAGGCGGGAATAACGTGATGACGTCATGACATCAACCACAGGACCGCCCGAGCAGTCCTCGTGGAGCCTCCGAACTGAATAGACCTACACTCGATGTTCTCCTGCAGTTACCTGTTTAAACCTGTTAGTTTCCATTAAACTTCGTTTTGTTTTAACGCCTGAGTGGACCTCAGTCTTTGGCTAGGAACTAGACATTCCTACAAACTTAATTTTCCAAACCTGCCACCATTATAACCCCCCTATGATTGTGTGCCCGTGCAGTGCTAAACTTGGGGCTGCGATGTCGCGCGGACCTAGACGCGATTCCTGAACAGGCGCCGCCCCTCCCCACCCCCCCACCCCGCCCCCAGCCCCACAGACTTACGGTGAATTCGGGAGAAGACGCTGGCTCGCTGGCTCTCAAGTTGTGTCTGGGTCATCTCACGCAGGGCGCTCGGTTCCAGGCACCTGCCTCTCCCCCAGGTGTCTCCAGACTGAGGAAGAAAAGGATTCATTCTATCAACAGAATTTAAGGATTAAAGAATGAAATACTCGCATTTCTCCAGCGCCTTTCACTCCCTCAGGACGTCCCAAAGCGCTTTACAGCCAATGAAGTACTTTTTGAAGTGTAGTCACTGTTGTAATGTGGAAAACGCGGCAGCCAATTTGTGCACAGCAAGCTCCCACAAACAGCTAAGTGATAATGACAAGGTCATCTAATTTTAGTGATGTTGGTTGAGGGATAAATATTGGCCCCAGGACACAGGGGAGAGCTCCCCTGCTCTTCCTCGAAATAGTGGCCGTGGGACCTTTTACGCCCACCTGAGAGAGCAGACGGGGCCTCGGTTTAACGTCTCATCTGAAAGACAGCGCCTCCGACAGTGTGGCGCTCACTCAGTACTGCCCCTCCGACAGTGCGGCACTCCCTCAGTACTGCCCCTCCGACAGTGCGGCGCTCACTCAGTACTGCCCCTCCGACAGTGCGGCGGTCCCTCAGTACTGCCCCTCTGACAATGCAGAGCTCCCTCAGTACTGCCCCTCCGACAGTGCGGCGCTCCCTCAGTACTGCCCCTCCGACAGTGCGGCGCTCCCTCAGTACTGCCCCTCCGACAGTGCGGCGCTCCCTCAATACTGCCCCTCCGACAGTGCGGCGCTCCCTCAATACTGCCCCTCCGACAGTGCGGCGCTCCCTCAATACTGCCCCTCCGACAGTGCGGCGCTCCCTCAGTACTGCCCCTCCGACAGTGCTGCGCTCCCTCAGTACTGCCCCTCCGACAGTGCGGCGCTCACTCAGTACTGCCCCTCCGACAGTGCGGCACTCACTCAGTACTGCCCCTCCGATAGTGCGGCGCTCCCTCAGTACTGCCACTCCGACAGTGCGGCGCTCCCTCAGTACTGCCCCTCCGACAGTGCGGCGCTCCGACAGTGCGGCGCTCACTCAGTACTGCCCCTCCGACAGTGCGGCACTCACTCAGTACTGCCCCTCCGACAGTGCGGCGCTCCCTCAGTACTGCCACTCCGACAGTGCGGTGCTCCCTCAGTACTGCCCCTCCGACAGTGCGGCGCTCCCTCAGTACTGCCCCTCTGACAGTGCAGAGCTCCCTCAGTACTGCCCCTCTGACAGTGCGGCGCTCCCTCAATACTGCCCCTCCGACAGTGCGGCGCTCCCTCAATACTGCCCCTCCGACAGTGTGGCGCTCCCTCGGTACTGCACCTCCGACAGTGCAGAGCTCCCTCAGTACTGACCCTCCGACAGTGCGGCGCTCCCTCAGTACTGCCCCTCCGACAGTGCGGCGCTCCCTCAGTACTGACCCTCCGACAGTGTGGCGCTCCCTGAGTACTGACCCTCCGACAGTGCAGAGCTCCCTCAGTACTGCCCCTCCGACAGTGTGGCGCTCCCTCAGTACTGCCTCTCCGACAGTGCGGCGCTCCCTCAGTACTGCCGCTCCGACAGTGCGGCGCTCCCTCAGTACTGCCGCTCCGACAGTGCGGCGCTCCCTCAGTACTGCCCCTCCGACAGTGCGGCGCTCCCTCAGTACTGCCCCTCCGACAGAGCGGCGCTCACTCAGTACTGCCCCTCCGACAGTGCGGCGGTCCCTCAGTACTGCCCCTCCGACTGTGCGGCGCTCCCTCAGTACTGCCCCTCCGACAGTGCTGCGCTCCCTCAGTACTGCCCCTCCGACAGTGCGGCGCTCACTCAGTACTGCCCCTCCGACAGTGCGGCGCTCACTCAGTACTGCCCCTCCGACAGTGCGGCGCTCCCTCAGTACTGCCACTCCGACAGTGCGGCGCTTCCTCAGTACTGACCCTCCGACAGTGCGGCGCTCACTCAGTACTGCCCCTCCGACAGTGTGGCGCTCCCTCAGTACTGCCCCTCTGACAGTGCTGCGCTCCCTCAGTACTGCCCCTCTGACAGTGCAGAGCTCCCTCAGTACTGCCCCTCTGACAGTGCGGCGCTCCCTCAATACTGCCCCTCCGACAGTGCGGCGCTCCCTCAATACTGCCCCTCCGACAGTGTGGCGCTCCCTCGGTACTGCACCTCCGACAGTGCAGAGCTCCCTCAGTACTGCCCCTCCGACAGTGCGGCACTCCCTCAGTACTGACCCTCCGACAGTGTGGCGCTCCCTGAGTACTGACCCTCCGACAGTGCAGAGCTCCCTCAGTACTGCCCCTCCGACAGTGTGGCGCTCACTCAGTACTGCCCCTCCGACAGTGCGGTGCTCCCTCAGTACTGACCCTCCGACAGTGCGGCGCTCCCTCAGTACTGCCCCTCCGACAGTGCGGCGCTCCCTCAGTACTGACCCTCCGACAGTGTGGCGCTCCCTGAGTACTGACCCTCCGACAGTGCAGAGCTCCCTCAGTACTGCCCCTCCGACAGTGTGGCGCTCCCTCAGTACTGCCTCTCCGACAGTGCGGCGCTCCCTCAGTACTGCCCCTCCGACAGTGCGGCGCTCACTCAGTACTGCCCCTCCGACAGTGCGGCGCTCCCTCAGTACGGCCCCTCCGACAGTGCGGCGCTCACTCAGTACTGCCCCTCCGACAGTGCGGCACTCCCTCAGTACTGCCCCTCCGACAGTGCGGCGCTCCCTCAGTACTGCCACTCCGACAGTGCGGTGCTCCCTCAGTACTGCCCCTCCGACAGTGCGGCGCTCCCTCAGTACTGCCCCTCCGACAGTGCGGCGCTCACTCAGTACTGCCCCTCCGACAGTGCGGCACTCACTCAGTACTGCCCCTCCGACAGTGCGGCGCTCCCTCAGTACTGCCACTCCGACAGTGCGGTGCTCCCTCAGTACTGCCCCTCCGACAGAGCGGCGCTCACTCAGTACTGCCCCTCCGACAGTGCGGCGGTCCCTCAGTACTGCCCCTCCGACAGTGCGGCGCTCCCTCAGTACTGCCCCTCCGACAGTGCTGCGCTCCCTCAGTACTGCCCCTCCGACAGTGCGGCGCTCACTCAGTACTGCCCCTCCGACAGTGCGGCACTCACTCAGTACTGCCCCTCCGACAGTGCAGCGCTCCCTCAGTACTGCCACTCCGACAGTGCGGTGCTCCCTCAGTACTGCCCCTCCGACAGTGCGGCGCTCCCTCAGTACTGCCCCTCCGACAGTGCGGCGCTCACTCAGTACTGCCCCTCCGACAGTGCGGCGCTCCCTCAGTACTGCCACTCCGACAGTGCGGTGCTTCCTCAGTACTGACCCTCCGACAGTGCGGCGCTCACTCAGTACTGCCCCTCCGACAGTGTGGCGCTCCCTCAGTACTGCCCCTCTGACAGTGCTGCGCTCCCTCAGTACTGCCCCTCTGACAGTGCAGAGCTCCCTCAGTACTGCCCCTCTGACAGTGCGGCGCTCCCTCAATACTGCCCCTCCGACAGTGCGGCGCTCCCTCAATACTGCCCCTCCGACAGTGTGGCGCTCCCTCGGTACTGCACCTCCGACAGTGCAGAGCTCCCTCAGTACTGCCCCTCCGACAGTGCGGCACTCCCTCAGTACTGACCCTCCGACAGTGTGGCGCTCCCTGAGTACTGACCCTCCGACAGTGCAGAGCTCCCTCAGTACTGCCCCTCCGACAGTGTGGCGCTCACTCAGTACTGCCCCTCCGACAGTGCGGTGCTCCCTCAGTACTGACCCTCCGACAGGGCGGCGCTCCCTCAGTACTGCCCCTCCAACAGTGCGGCGCTCCCTCAGTACTGATCCTCTGACAGTGTGGCGCTCCCTCAGTACTGACCCTCCGACAGTGCAGAGCTCCCTCAGTACTGCCCCTCCGACAGTGCAGAGCTCCCTCAGCACTGCCTCTCCGACAGTGCAGCGCTCCCTCAGTACTGCCCCTCCGACAGTGCGGCGCTCCCTCAGTACTGGCCCTCCGACAGTGCGACGCTCCCTCAGTACTGCCCCTCCGACAGTGCGGCACTCCCTCAGTACTGCCCCTCCGACAGTGCAGAGCTCCCTCAGCACTGCCTCTCCGACAGTGCAGCGCTCCCTCAGTACTGCACTGGGAGTGTTAGCCTGGATTATGTGCTCAAGTCTCTGGAGTGGGGACTGGAACCCACGACCTTCTGACTCAGAGTGCCACCCACTGAACCAACCTGACACTCCATAACGCTCCGATGTATTTCAGAGTTGAAAGGTCGACGCGGAAGCCATTGCTGAGCGTTCCCCCCTCCCCCCACTGAAGGAGCTCGCTCTGACCCTCAGCGGGTCACGGTGCACGAGATGAGCCAAACTCACCCAGTCTGAGGCCGCACACGCTCGCTGCTTCTGTTTCTCCAGCTCGATCCGCTTCTTCACCAAGGCCAGGCCTCGCTTCGCCTCGCTCTCCAGCTCCTTCCTGCGGGAAAGAAGATCTCCCTCAGGGGACGGGACCTCACCTGGAGCCGCCTGGAAAGTTTCACGCACACCTGGTCAGTGCAAGGATCATTGAGTGGATACAGCACAGAAGGAGGCCATTCGACCCATCGTGCCTGTGCCGGCTCTTTGAAAGAGCTCTCCGATTAGTCCCACTCCCCCCTGCTCTTTTCCCACAGCCCTGCAAATGTTTCCCCTTCCAATATTTATCCCAATTCCCTTTTGAAAGTTACTATTGAATCTGCTTCCACCGCCCTTTCAGGCAGCGCGTTCCAGATCACAACAACTCGCTGCGTAAAAAAACTTTGCTTCATCTCCCCCTTAGTTCTTCTCCCAATTATCTTAAATCTGTGTCCTCTGGTTACCGACCCTCCTGTACTGGAAACAGTTTCTCCTTATTTACTCTATCAAATCCCCTCATAATTTTGAACGTCTCTATTAAATCTCCCTTTAACCTTCTCTGCTCTAAAGGAGAACAATCCCAGCTTCTCCAGTCTCTCCACGTAACTGAAGTCCCTCATCCCTGGTACCATTCTGGTCAATCTCCCCTGAACCTTCTCTGCTCTAAAGGAGAACAACCCCAGCTTCTCCAGTCTCTCCACGTAACTGGAGTCCCTCATCCCCGGTACCATTCTGGTCAATCTCCTCTGCGCCCTTTCCCAGGCCTTGACCTCCTTCCTAAAGTGCGGAGCCCAGAATTGGACACAATACTCCAGCCGAGGCCCAATTAGTGTTTTATAAAGGTTCAGCATAACTTCCTACTTCCTTGCTGTTATACTCTATGCCTCTGTTAATAAAGCCAAGGATCCCCGTAAGCTTTTTTAACAGCCTTCGCAACTTGTCCTGCCACCTTCAAAGATACATACATCCACCCCCAGGTCTCTCTGTTCCTGCACCACCTTTAAAATTGTATTATTTAGTTTTTATTGCCTCTCCTCATTCTTCCTACCAAAATGCATGACTTCGCACTTCACTGCATTAAACTTCAGCTGCCACATGTCTGCCCATTCCAGTCTGTCCGTGTCCTCCTGAAGTCTGTTACTGTCCTCCTCACTGCTTACTACATTCCCGAGTTTCGTGACATCTTCAAACTTTGAAATGATGTCCTGCCCTGTATACCCAAGTCCAGGTCAATTAAAGAACTTCAATAGAATACATTTTTTTAAAAATACAATGAGGCGAAAGTTCTATTTCCGAGACTCCCTTTTGGCAACAACTCCATTTTACTGTCATCCCGTGGAGAGACTGACCCTGGACTGGCCTCTCAGTTTTTGCTCCAACGTTCTAATCCACCCTGACTATAGGGGCAAAAGTCTCAGTTGGCCATTGTGGGGTTAAAGGAAGCTCGTGCATTTCTCTAGCGCCTTTCACCACCTCCGGACGTCCCAAAGCGCTTTACAGCCAATGAAGTACTTTTCGAAGTGTGGTCGCTGTTGTAATGTAGGAAACACGGCAGCCAATTTTGCGCACAGCAAGCTCCCACAAACAGCGACGTGATAGATCGCAGGAATTTTGACCGGTCGCACGAAGGGGGGAATTGCATTCACCCGCAGAGCAGCAGGACCACCTTTCACCTTGCTATCCTGGACGACCTTTCACCTGACTAAGCAAAAAGAAAAGGAGCCTAAGGTCAGGGGTCGGTCGGTCGGTCGGTCTTACCTGAGGAGATGGCGGCGTTGCTGACACACTCTTGACTGGTTCCTCAGTGTCACTCTCACTGCTACTGTCGTTGATGAAACACAACTGCAAATTCATCCGACTATGGAATCTGTGAGGGAGGCAAAAAAAACTCACAATGCTTGGGTTTCCGTGGTTGCGAGCCATTTCAGACATCCTTGCTCCTGTACTCGAATCCTCTCGCTATGAAGGCCAACATACCATTTGCCTTCTTAACCGCCTGCTGCACCTGCATGCTTACCTTCAGCGACTGGTGCACAAGGACACCCAGGTCTCATTGCACTTCCCTTTTTCCCAATCTATTGGCGTTCAGATAATAATCTGCCTTCCTGTTTTTGCCACCAAAGTGGATAACCTCGCATTTATCCACATTATACTGCATCTGCCCAATCACCTTATATCCTCTATAATGGGCCCCTTCCCCACCCGCAGCCTATTCGATGCCAAATTTGCCGGATCGGGGAGGTACGGTTGCCAACTCTGCTTGGCCGCATTCCAGGAAGGTTTCATCACGTGACCTCCAACCTTGATCCGCCCCGCCCACCCGCCATTGGCCCGTGCTCCAGGTGCGCCACCCGCCCATGGGCCAATCGGAAAGGGAACAACTGGATTCACCTCGACGGTCAGTCAAAGAGTCGCTTTCCCCTGTCTTCAACAGTATAACTGATAAAACGACAGGGTTTAAAGCAACTGAAAACAAGAACACAATTTTATTTAATGCCGCGATGAGTTTTCTCCCGGGTGTGTCCGGGCGATGAATCTTCAATTCCTAGTGACTCCAGGCCAGTCCTGGAGGGATGGCGACTCTCCGTCAGGGGAGTGAACTTGTTATGTATCTCCACCAAGCCCAGTATGCTTCAGGTTCTAGTCTAGGAGTCACCCTCGTGAAACACGGGATTTAATCACGGCACCCCTCTTACAGAAAAGGCCTCGTTTCCATAGCGACAGCAGGCCTCAAACTGCTCCTTCGGCCTTGTGAAAAGAAGGGAGACTCGCATTTCTCCAGCGTCTTTCCCAACCTCAGGCCATCCCAAAACGCTTTACAGCCAATGAAGCACGTTTGTAGTGAAGTCACTGTTGTAATGTGGGAAACGCGGCAGTCAAATTGCGCACAGCAAGCTCCCACAAACAGCAATGACCAGATCATCTGCCCTAGTGATGTTGATTGAGCGATAAATATTGGCCCCAGGACACCGGGGAGAACTCCCCTGCTCTTCTTTGAAATAGTGGCCGTGGGATCTTTTACGTCCACCTGAGAGAGCAGACGGGGGCCTCGGTTTAACGTCTCATCCGAAATATGGCACCTCCGACAGTGCGACACTCCCTCAGTACTGACCCTCTGACAGTGCGGCGCTCCCTCAGTACTGCCCCTCCGACAGTGCAGCACTCCCTCAGTACTGCCCCTCCGACAGTGCAGCACTCCCTCAGTACTGCCCCTCCGACAGTGCGACGCTCCCTCAGTACTGCGGCGCTCCCTCAGTACTGCCCCTCCGACAGTGCGGCGCTCCCTCAGTACTGCCCCTCCGACAGTGCGACGCTCCCTCAGTACTGCCCCTCCGACAGTGCTGCGCGCCCTCAGCACTGGCACTGGGAGTGTCAGCCTAGATTTTTCTAGGTCGAGTCTCTGGAGTTGGGACTTGAACCCACAACCTTCTGACGCAGAGGCGAGAGAGAGTGCGACCTACTGAGCCATGGCTGACATGTGCAATCACATACAGGCCTCCACCCTGTAAGGAGGGCTGGATGCAGTGAATTTACATTGACCCAATCTTGGCCCCGGGACTACGCCGAGTTATAGGAAATACTGACCAGGCAACCCGGCCTGCTCCTTACCGTGATGTGCAGCTAAAGGTGTCGCCCATTGCCTGCCACCTGCTGCTGTCCGTTCGCTCCCAGGATGTCAACCTCTGTGCACCATCCAGCTTCCTCCTCCCCATGGGCTGGAGGGTAAAAGTGAACAGCGATTTAGCCCCTTAAATATAATATACTATTGCTCTCTCAGAGACCCATGTACAACAGCTCTCTCCCCTGGGCTCCCTCTCCCCGGGTCGGCCCGAGCTCCCTCTCCCCGGGGCCCCCTCTCCCCGGGGGCCCCCTCTCCCCGGGCTCCCTCTCCCCCGGACCCCCAGGGCTCCCTCTCCCCCGGGGCTCCCCGGGCCCCCTCTCCCCGGGCCCAGGACCCCCAAGGCTCCCTCTCCCCCGGGGCTCCCTCTCCTCCGGACCCCCAGGGCTCCCTCTCCCCCAGACCCCCGGGGCTCCCTCTCCCCCGGGGCTCCCCGGGCCCCCTCTCCCCGGGCCCAGGACCCCCGGGGCTCCCTCTCCCCCGGACCCCCGGGGCTCCCTCTCCCCCGGACCCCCAGGGCTCCCTCTCCCCCGGGGCTCCCTCTCCCCCGGGGCTCCCCGGGCCCCCTCTCCCCGGGCCCAGGACCCCCGGGGCTCCCTCTCCCCCGGGGCTCCCTCTCCCCCGAGCCCCCTCTCCCCCCGTCGGCCCTGAGCTCCCTCTATCTGTATAAGAAGACTTTGCCTCGCACCATCATCCCTTTTATCATTTAATCTCTCCACCCTATCACAGACCGTCCCTTTTGTACTTTCCTCCCCTCCCCCTTTCCCAGCCTCTGTACTTGATTATAACCCGGTACAGGAAACTCTCTTATTACTGGCACCTAAATAACCAGAAATCTCTCTTAACCGGCAAAATTCAGGAGTAGGTTCAGGTAAGTTTTACTTCATATTAGTGGACGTGTAACCGGGGTTCCTGGATCTGTGGCCGTGTAACCGGGGTTCCTGGATCTGTGGCCGTGTAACCGGGGTTCCTGGATCTGTGGCCGTGTAACCGGGGTTCCTGGATCTGTGGCCGTGTAACCGGGGTTCCTGGATCTGTGGCCGTGTAACCGGGGTTCCTGCACCTGTGGCCGTGTAACCGGGGTTCCTGCACCTGTGGCCGTGTACGGGGCTCTCGTACCTTAGTAAATATACCTCTCTGTAATCCAGACTTTTTGATCAACCGGCACCACGCCGGTCCCGTCGGTGCTGGATAAAAGTGAGTTTCCTGTACATCTCTAACGTTTTCCCAGTTCTGACAAAAGGTCACGGAGCCGAAACGTTAACTCTGCTTCTCGCTCCACAGAGGCTGCCTGACCTGCCGAGTGTTTCCCGTGTTTCCGGTTTATATTGTAGCTCCCTCACCAGTTCTGGCGTGGATGCTCTTTCTCGGCCTTTGGAAAGTGTCAAGACACCCGACCCGACCAAAAACAAACCGCGAAGGGCACTCACCGACTGCCGGGTGGCTGCGGCAGGGTTGCTGCAACGCTCTCGGCTCTGTTTCTCCAACTCCCGGAGCTGGAGGCCGGCAATGTGATTCTCCAAGGCCTCCCAGTTCATGATGGGCATCTCGCTCTCTGGCGAGGGGGCGCCCGGCCTCGAAGGACCCTCAGTTGGCTCGGCCGGTGCCCGGGCTGAAGGGTCCCTCGGCGGCAAGAGGCCCGTTTCCGGTTGGGCGCCACCGGTCCCGCCGACCGGGAGGCCATTCGGCTCCCTCCGGGGCTCGGGCCGGGCTTCTTCCGAACTCCTGCGGGGACGCCCCCGGCCCGCGACTCCCCGACCCTCCGTCATCTTCCGCCTGCCCTCCTGAAAACCCTCATCGTCCTCGGCGCAACCGGATCCAGATCCCGCCGGCGGTTTCGGCTGGGGGAGCTTCGGTGGGGCCGAGCCCAAGCGCGATATCAAGGAGCCGAACCGTTTTCCTCCTGAATCCATACCATGCTTCTAGAACTTAGAGAGAGAGAGAGGAAGAGGAGGCGATGAGGTCAACGCTGAGGTCTCCCAACAACAACCTCCATTTATATAGCGCCTTGAACATAGTAAAACACCCGAGGCACTTCACAGGAGCGCTATCAATAAAAACATATTTGACACTACTAGGCACTTGGTCTAAGCGTTAAACAAAGCTTTAATCAACTGGTTTACAACATGGCGGTCTAGTTGTGTCCTTCACTAGTTCCTGTTAAGAATGTCCTGCGCAAGCTGGGCCCGTGCCCGAGTATTTATACTCTCCCTGGACAGCGCCACCCGCAGGCCGCTCAGTATTATTTCATAAGTCTTTCTTTCATGAATGACTGATTCATGTCAGACACCGAGCCACATCAGGAGATAGAGTCGTAGATAGAGCCTTAGAGTTATACAGCACAGAAAGAGGCCCTTCGGCCCATCGTGTCCGCGCCGGCCATCAAGCCCTGTCTATTCTAATCCCATTTTCCAGCACTTGGTCCGTATGCTATGGCGTTTCAAGTGCTCATCTAAATGCTTCTTGCATGTTGTGAGGGTTCCTGCCTCTACCACCCTTTCAGGCAGTGAGTTCCAGATTCCAACCACCCTCTGGGTGAAAAAGTTTTTCCTCAAATCCCCTCTAAACCTCCTGCCCCTTACCTTGAAACTATGCCCCCTGGTTATTGACCCCTCTACTAAGGGGAAACGTTCCTTTCTATCTATCCTATCTATGCCCCTCATAATTTTGTACACCTCAATCAGGTCCCCCCTCAGCCTTCTCTGCTCTAAGGAAAACAACCCCAGCCTGTCCAGTCTCTCTTCATAGCTGAAGCGCTCCAGCCTAGGTAACATCCTGGTGAATCTCCTCTGCGCCCTCTGCAATGCAATCACATCCTTCCTATAGTGTGGCGACCAGAACTGCACACAGTATTCCAGCTGTGGCCTAACTAGCGTTTTGTACAGCTCCATCATAACCTCCCTGCTCTTGTATTCTGTGCCTCGAGATATTAGAACAGGCGACCAAAAGCTTGGTCAAAGAGGTCGGTTTTAAGGTGCGTCTTAAAAGGAGGAGAGGGAGGTAGCGAGGCGGCGAGGTTAAGGGAGGGAATTCCAGAGCTCGGGGCCCAGGCAGCCGAAGGCACGGCCGCCAATGGTGGAGCGACAGAATTCAGGAACGCGCAAGAGGCCAGAATTGGAGGAGCGCGGAGATCTCGGAGGGTTGTGCGGCTGGAGGAGGTTACATGGTAAAGGATAGCAAACTGAGAAAAACCTTGACAATGTACAGACTTAGTGAACATAGCCTGGCGATCGAAAAAGGTAGACACAGGCAGACCCGGCTACCAAGAGAGGACAGGATATGCTCTCACTGCAGTCAGGGAGTGATGGAGACAGAGATGCACTTCCTCACAGCTTGTAGAAAATATCAGAGCATAAGGGAGAATTTCTACCCAAAATTCACAAAAATATGCCCGGAATTCAGAAATTTGAATGACGACCAAAAACTCCCATACCTACTAGGGGAAGAGAGAAATTGTGTAACCTTAGCGGCACACTATGTTACAGCTTGCCATAAACAGAGGGACAACCACTAAATATAAGAAAAGAGTATATACAAATTATATGAATGTATATTTATACACTCAGGGATATATCTGTTTATACACTGTATGGATAGATCTGTATTTTTGTGTTCAACCATGAATGTTTTCGATGCTTTGGCAACATAAGATGTACCTTGTCATGCCAATAAAGCGATTTGAATTGAATTGAATTACAGAGAGATCGCTGGGTCAGAGGGATGTGAGCATTCGGGAGTGCCGGACAGGAACAATGGGGAGAGCAGATTCCAGAACAGCTTTTCTAAGGGGGAGAAATATTTGGAAAAAGAGCAATTTTAAACGGTGTGGTGATAGGGCAGGGGGACAGGGACTGTAGGGAGAGCTCTTTCAGAGAGACAGTACAGGCAAGCAATAGCCCCTGATATCGGGGCTCAGGGGCTTAAATTACGAGGACAGGTCCCATAAATTCAGCTTGTATTCCCTTGAATAAAGAAGATTAAGGGGTGATCTGATCGAGGTGTTCAAAAGGATTCGATAGGGTAGATACAGAGAAACTATTTCTCTGATGGGGAAATCCAGAGCAAGGGGGAAATAATTTTACAATTAGAAGTGAAATTAGCTTTCAAACTTTTTAATATATATGGCTTTTTAAAAGGACTTGCATTTCTCCAGCGCCTTTCACCAGCTCAGGACTTCCCAAAGCGCGAATGAAGTACTTTTTGAAGTGTAGTCACTGTTGTAATGTAGGAAACACGGCAGCAAATTTGCGCACAGCAAGATCCCACACACAGCAATGTGATAATGACCAGATCATCTGTTTTTGTTATGTTGATTGAGCGATAAATATTGGCCCCACGACACCGGGGAGGACTCTCCTTCGAAATAGTGGGTGTGGGATCTTTTGTGTCCACCCGAGAGGCAGACAGGGCCTCGGTTTTAACATCTCACCCGAAAGACGAAGCCTCTAACAGTGCGGTGCTCCCTCAGTACTGCCCCTCCGACAGTGCGGCGCCCCCTGAGTTCTGCCCCTCCAAGAGTGCAGCGCTCCCTCAGTACCGCCCCTCCAACAGTGCAGCTCTCCCTCAGCACTGCCCCTCCGACAGGACGGCGCTCCCTCAGTACTGCCCCTCCGACAGTGCGGCTCTCCCTCAGCACTGCCCCTCCGACAGGACGGCGCTCCCTCAGTACTGCCCCTCCGACAGTGCGGCTCTCCCTCAGCACTGCCCCTCCGACAGTACGGCGCTCCCTCAGTACTGCCCCTCCGACAGTGTGGTGCTCCCTCAGTACTGTCCCTCCGACAGTGCGGCGCTCCCTCAGTACTGTCCCTCCGACAGTGCGGCGCTCCCTCAGTACTGCCTCTCCGACAGTGCGGCGCTCCCTCAGTACTGCCCCTCCGACAGTGCGGCGCTCCCTCAGTACTGCCTCTCCGACAGTGCGGTGCTCCCTCAGTACTGCCCCTCCGACAGTGCGGCTCTCCCTCAGCACTGCCCCTCCGACAGTGCGGCTCTCCCTCAGCACTGCCCCTCCGACAGTGCGGCGCTCCCTCAGTACCGCCTCTCCGACAGTGCGGTGCTCCCTCAATACTGCCCCTCCGACAGTGCGGCTCTCCCTCAGCACCGCCCCTCCGACAGTGCGGCGCTCCCTCAGTACCGCCCCTCCGACAGTGCGGCGCTCCCTCAGTACCGCCCCTCCGACAGTGCGGCGCTCCCTCAGTACTGCCCCTCCGACAGTACGGCGCTCCCTCAGCACTGCCCCTCCGACAGTGCGGCTCTCCCTCAGCACTGCCCCTCCGACAGTGCGGCGCTCCCTCAGTACCGCCCCTCCGACAGTGCGGCGCTCCCTCAGTACTGCCCCTCCGACAGTGCGGCTCTCCCTCAGCACTGCCCCTCCGACAGCGCGGCGCTCCCTCAGTACTGCCACCTGGGGAGCGTCTCAGCCTGGCTTGTGGGCTGAAAGCTGTGGGCGTGGGGATACACTCACCATGAAACGCCAGCCCCACCCACAAGCAGAAGCAACTCGGCAAAAAAAGAGCTGGACTGCAGCGAGGTGGGAAACTCCCCAGTGTCGGAGGCAGGCTGGACAAGAGGGGAATGGGTGAGCACTTGGTTTAGACAGGTTCTGGGCACACCAGAGTCTGAGAACTGGGTGAAGTGGAGAGATTGGCATCGAGAGAAGGAAAAAAAAAATTCTTCCCTGCTGACCCTAGTTTGATTGCAACGTGTATGTATTTTAAATTGCTTGGAATCCAATGTCTTGTCATTGAACAACATTCCCCCTCCCAAGTTTAGTAAAAGCTCAAATCCGGCCAGATCCTTCAACTTTCTGCGGGCTAGAAAGTTTCACAACTTTCGCTCTCCGCCCCCAATTACTTTAAGCCATTAATAAATCTTATTTTTAAAGTTATTTTCCTTCACTCCTGTGTAACTTCCGGGTGCAGAGTCGAACAGCAGACGGGGTTTTCGGGCAAAGGAGTTTCTAAAAGTCAGAAACTTACCAAAATCATGTCGCTTTCAGTCCCGGGGAGGTCAGTGAATCCTCCTCCTCCTCCAGGCTGGCCCTGTCCTCCCAGACTCCTGATCCCCCTTCCTCCTAAACTTAGGAAATCAGCTTCTTTCAGTTCCTTTCCAACTTTCCATGTCTGGGCTCCTCCCACATCTACCCAGAGCTGTCACCTCTTCCCCTTCCAGCAAGCAAGCAGCAATTTTAATGGGTTTCAATCCCATCTTCTCAAAAGAAAGGTTTGGCATTTTCTCCCCGCGCCTTTCACCACCTCAGGACGTCCCAAAGCGCTTTCCAGCCAATCAGGTACTTTTTAAAAAAAAGTGCAGTCACTGTTGTGATGTGGGAAACGCGGCAGCCAATTTGCGCACAGCAAGCTCCCACAGACAGCAATGTGATAATCATCAGATAATCTGCTTTACTGATGTTGATTGAGGGATATATATTGGCCCAGGACACTGGGGAGAACTCCCCTGCTCTTCTTCAAAATAGTGCCACGGGATCTTTTACATCCACCTGAGAGAGAGCAGACGGGGCCTCGGTTTAACGTCTCATCCGAAAGACGGCACCTCCGATAGCGCAGCGCTCCCCCAACACTGCCCCTCCGACAGTGCGGCGCTCCCTCAGTACTGCCCCTCCGACAGTGCGGCCCCTCCGACAGCGCAGCGCTCCCTCAGTACTGCCCCTCCGACAGTGCGGCGCTCCCTCAGTACTGCCCCTCCGACAGTGCGGCGTTCCCTCAGTACTGCCCCACCGACATTGCGGCGCTCCCTCAGTACTGCCCCTCCGACAATGCGGAGCTCCCTTAGTACTGCCCCTCTGACAGTGCGGCGCTCCCTCAGTACTGCCCCACTGACAGTGCGGCACTCCCTCAGTACTGCCCCTCCGACAATGCGGAGCTCCCTTAGTACTGCCCCTCTGACAGTGCGGCGCTCCCTCAATACTGCCCCTCCGACAGTGCGGCGCTCCCTCAGTACTGCCCCTCCGACAGTGTGGCCCCTCCGACAGCGCAGCGCTCCCTCAGTACTGCCCCTCCGACAGCGCAGCGCTCCCTCATTACTGCCCCTCCAACAGTGCGGCGCTCCCTCAGTACTGCCCCTCCGACAGTGCGGCGTTCCCTCAGTACTGCCCCACCGACATTGCGGCGCTCCCTCAGTACTGCCCCTCCGACAATGCGGAGCTCCCTTAGTACTGCCCCTCTGACAGTGCAGCGCTCCCTCAGTACTGCCCCTCCGACAGTGCGGCGCTCTCTCAGTACTGCCCCACTGACAGTGCGGCACTCCCTCAGTACTGCCCCTCCGACAATGCGGAACTCCCTTAGTACTGCCCCTCTGACAGTGCAGCGCTTCCTCAGTACTGCCCCTCCGACAGTGCGGCGCTCCCTCAGTACTGCCCCTCTGACAGTGCGGCACTCCCTCAGTACTGCCCCTCCGACAATGCGGCACTCCTCAGTACTGCCCCTCCGACAATGCGGCGCTCCTTCAGTACTGCCCCTCTGACAGTGCAGCGCTCCCTCAGTACTGCCCCACCGACAGTGCAGCACTCCCTCAGTACTGCCCCTCCGACAATGCGACACTCCCTCAGTACTGCCCCTCTGACAGTGCGGCGCTCCCTCAGTACTGCCCCACCGACAGTGCAGCACTCCCTCAGTACTGCCCCTCCGACAATGCGACACTCCCTCAGTACTGCCCCTCTGACAGTGCGGCGCTCCCTCAGTACTGCCCCACCGACAGTTCGGCACTCCCTCAGTACTGCCCCTCCGACAATGCGGAGCTCCCTTAGTACTGCCCCTCTGACAGTGCGGCGCTCCCTCAGTACTGCTCCTCCAACAGTGCGGCGCTCCCTCAGTACTGCCCCACCGACAGTGCAGCACTCCCTCAGTATTGCCCCTCCGACAATGCGGAGCTCCCTCAGTACTGCCCCTCCGACAGTGCGGCGCTCCCTCAGTACTGCCCCTCCGTCAGTGCGGCGCTCCCTCAGTACTGCCCCTCCGACAGTGCGGCGCTCCCTCAGTACTGCCCTTCTGACAGTGCGGCACTCCCTCAGTACTGCCCCTCCGACAGTGCGGCGCTCCCTCAGTACTGCCCCTCTGACAGTGCGGCACTCCCTCAGCACTGGCACTGGGAGTGTCAGTGTGGATTTTTGTGCTCATGTCTCTGGAGTGGGACTTGAACCCACAACCTTCTGACTCGGAGGCGAGAGTGCTACCCTGTGAGCCATGGCTAACGTCAATTTATTCAGTTAATAAAGGTTTCTCCCAGTCTCACTAGCTCTACAAACACCCTCTTTCACCCATTAGGAAAATAGTTGTAAAAAGCTTGGTCAAAGAGGTCGGTTTTTATGGAGGGACTTGAAGGCGGAGAGGTTTAGGAAGGGAATTCCGAAGCTTAGGGCCCAGGCAGCTGAAGGCACGGCCACCAATGGTGGAGCGATTAAAATCAGGGATGCGCAAGAGGCCAGAATAGGAGGAACGCAGATATCGCTGGGGGATTGTGGGGCTGGAGGAGGTTACAGAGATAGGGAGGGTGCGCGGCCATGGAGGGATTTGAAAACAAGGATGAAAATTTTTAATTTGAGGCGTTGCCGGACCGGGAGCCAATGTAGGTCAGCGAGCACAGGGGAGATGGGTGAACGGGACTGGGTGTGAGTTAGGACACGGGGCAGTGAGCACAGGGGGTGATGGGTGAACGGGACTGGGTGCGAGTTAGGACACGGCGCAGTGAGCACAGGGGGCGATGGGTGAACGGGACTCGGTGCGAGTTAGGACACGGGGCAGTGAGCACAGGGGGTGATGGGTGAACGGGACTCGGTGTGAGTTAGGACACGGGGCAGTGAGCACAGGGGGTGATGGGTGAACGGGACTGGGTGTGAGTTAGGACACGGGGCAGTGAGCACAGGGGGAGATGGGTGAACGGGACTGGGTGCGAGTTAGGACACGGGGCAGTGAGCACAGGGGGTGATGGGTGAACGGGACTCGGTGCGAGTTAGGACACGGGGCAGCGAGCACAGGGGGTGATGGGCGAACGGGACTGGGTGTGAGTTAGGACACGGGGCAGTGAGCACAGGGGGTGATGGGTGAACGGGACTCGGTGCGAGTTAGGACACGGGGCAGTGAGCACAGGGGGTGATGGGTGAACGGGACTGGGTGCGAGTTAGGACACGGGGCAGTGAGCACAGGGGGTGATGGGTGAACGGGACTGGGTGTGAGTTAGGACACGGGGCAGTGAGCACAGGGGGTGATGGGTGAACGGGACTCGGTGCGAGTTAGGACACGGGGCAGGCGAGCTTTGGATGACCTCAAGTATACTGACAGTGGGAGGTTGGCCTTGGAATAGTTGATTATAATTTAACTAATAGAAACTTATAATGATAAATCACAATAATATTTATGACTCTATACACTGTGGTGCCTACTGGTCCAAGGCCCGGAGTGGACATCACAGGCTCCCCCGATAGGGCCACCTGGGAACGGACATGATCGCGGACGAGAGGTGGTCAGCCAGCGTGATCCCTCCCCCCGTGGACCACACACATCCTGAACCTTTTGCTAATCTTGAAAGCTTGGAGAGTGCCTTTCATTGAAGGTTGGCAAGGAACCCACCCAACCTGGTGTCATCACTTTAAGAGGAAGGGGACTGGAAGGTGGGGCGAGTTGGCATTACAGGTCCCGCTGACACCTAGGTTGGCTCAGTGGGTCGCACTCTCTCTCGTCTCTGAGTCAGAAGGTCGTGGGTTCAAGTCCCACTTCAAGAGACTTGAGCACATAATCCAGGCTGACACTCCCAGTGCAGTACTGAGGGAGCGCCACACTGTCAGAGGGGCAGTACTGAGGGAGCACCGCACTGTCGGAGGGGCAGTACTGAGGGAGCGACACACTGTCGGAGGGGCAGTACTGAGGGAGCGACGCACTGTCGGAGGGGCAGTACTGAGGGAGCGCCGCACTGTCGGAGGGGCAGTACTGAGGGAGCGCCGCACTGTCGGAGGGGCAGTACTGAGGGAGCGCCGCACTGTCGGAGGGGCAGTACTGAGGGAGCGCCGCACTGTCAGAGGGGCAGCGCTGAGGGAGCGTCGCACTGTCGGAGGGGCAGTACTGAGGGAGCGCCGCACTGTCGGAGGGGCAGTACTGAGGGAGCGCCGCACTGTCGGAGGGGCTGTACTGAGGGATCGCCGCACTGTCGGAGGGGCTGTACTGAGGGAGCGACGCACTGTCGGAGGGGCAGTACTGAGGGAGCGCCACACTGTCGGAGGGCAGTACTGAGGGCGTGCTGCACTGTCGGAGGTGCCGTATTTCGGGTGAGATGTTATACCAGGGCCATTTGTCTGCGCAGGTGGGTGTACAAGATCCCGTGTTGCTAATTGAAGAAAGATGGGGTATTTCTCTCCAGTGTCTTGGACAACATTCTGCCTTCAACCAACACCATCAAAACCCGATTATCCATCATTTGCTGTTTGCGGGAGCTTGCTGTGCACAAACTGTCTGCACAACAACAGTGACTGAACTTCAGAATTAATCCATTGGTTGGGAATCACTTTCGGAGGTGGTAAGGGGTTACATAAAGTTCTTTCTTTCCAGGTTTCCTGAAAGAGGGGAAGAGAAGTAGCGAGATGAAAGTCGAGTTAAGGAGAGAGTTGCAGAACATGGGAGTGTGGTGACTGAAGGGCCCTACCAGCAATGGTGGTGCAGAGGGGATTAGGAGCAATCTGGTGGTGGGCTGAGATGGGACAAGAGGGCATCGTCTGCCCAGGACACAGAGGACCAGGAGTAGACCCTTCCGCCTGCTGCCATGAGATGAAGTGGTTTCTTCTGGCAAACTATAAATCAGTAACTTGTTTAATGCGTCTGTGCGCAGCTGATTGACTGGAGTTACTGACCAGAAAAGCCAGGCTCCCATGTCTATAACCCTCCGAGATACTCTGCACTCCAATTCTCGACTAGTGCACATCCCCCACTGCCTTCATTCCACCACTGACGGCCGTGCCTTCAGCTGCCTCGGCCCTGGATCTCCCTCCCTTAATCTCTCCTTCAAGAAGCTCCTTAAAACCAACCTTTTTATTCGTTCATGGAATGGGGGTGTCGCTGGCAAGGCTGGCATTTATTGCCCATCCCTAATCGCCCTCGAGAAGGTGGTGGTGAGCCGCCTTCTTGAACCGCTGCAGTCCGTGTGGTGAAGGCGCTCCCACAGTGCTGGTAGGGAGGGAGTTCCAGGATCTTGTCCCAGCAATGATGAAGGATCAGCGATATATTTCCAAGTCAGGCTGGTGTGTGAGACTTGGAGGTGGTGGTGTTCCCATGCGCCTGCTGCCCTTGTCCTTCTAGGCAGTAGAGGTCACGGGTTTGGGAGGTGCTGCCGAAGAAGCCTTGCAGTGCCTCTTGTACACACTTTGATGGTACGCCTCTTTGACCAAGCCTGTCCCAATATCTCATTTTGCAGCTCGGTGTTAAATCGCTCCGGCGAAGCGCCTTGGGACGTTTTAGTACATCAAAAGGCGCTATATAAATCCAAGTTGTTGTCTAGAATCCTGGTCGCACTCACCCATTCTGGCCAGCAGGTGGCCACACGTGCTCATGTGTGACCATTGACGTGTTGTGTGGTTGTTGTAATGCGACGGAGATGGATCAGCCGAGGTCAGCTCTGTGACCGATAGCAGTGCTCCAATTCTTGATAGTGTCAGGGCATGTTTCGTTCATCCCTAATTACCCCAATCTTCACAGCAACAACAGCTTGTATTTACACAGCGCCTTAACATAAGGTGGTCAAAGAGGTCGGTTTTAAGGAGCGTCTTAAAGGAGAGAGAGGCGGAGAGGTTTAGGAGGGAATTCCAGAGCTCAGGGCCCAGGCAGCTGAAGGCACGGCTGCCAATGGTGGAGCGATTAAAACCGGGGATGCACAAGAGACCAGTATTAGAGGAGCGCAGAGATCTCGGAGGAGGTTACAGAGATAGGGGCGAAGCCATGGAGGGGGATTTTGTGCTCAAGTCTCTGGAGTGGGGCTTGAACCCATGACCTTCTGACTCGAGAGGCGCGAGTGTCACCCACTGAGCCACGGCCGACACCCAATTACAGCCCGTCAACGCTTGTCTGAGGCCACGCGCGAACACAGGTGAGATGGGGCGAAGCATCGGAGGGCGCTGCATGTCTGTGGCCACACAGCAGGAATCAACACCACCAGGAAGGGGAGAGTATACAGATAATAAAAATAAAACACTAGCATTGACACCACTGTTGTCAGCCAGCGAGTTGGAGGTGGGGCGAGACTTACGGCAGCGTATTTACAGAAAGTAAATCAATAACTTTAACAGGAACTTACAGGGTTTAGGGACCAAAAGCAGGGATGTGGGATCGAGCACGGCCGCTCATTCCAAGAGCCAGCACAGCCAGGACGGGCCGAGTGGCCTCCGTCTGTGCTGCAGGTTTCTGTGACTCTGTGAATTGCAGCAAACGGAGCTGGTGGCCAAAACTACAGCAAGGGCTCCCGATAGAAGCAGGATTATTTCTCCCGCTGAAACGCGGTGAGTGGAGGCTAGTTACAGAAAACAAATCGTGTGCGTCAAATCAATCCCAGTCAGTCACTCCGGGGGGTGACCGAGGGGGGGGAAATTATCCAATCATCTCCATTCTGGCCGGGAACAGTGGGGATCACTGTCTGTAGCTTAAAAAACACAAAGAGTCTCGTGCGAGGCAGAGTGACACGGTGATCAATAATTCAAAGAGCAAAGAGGCACAGACACTAAATGTGAACTCTGTTTTTTTTTATTGATAACATACAAAACTGTACAAAAATTGAACTCTATAAACCTTCCCAGGCAGTGAACCCCTGGTGTTAGGATAGAGGAAGGCTGCGCACTGAAGCCCCACATGTTAAAGCGGGTGACGGGGGATGAATACATCGAGCTCCCTCGCCCGCTTCAGTGTGGGTTAAATCAGTCCAATCATCCCCGAGGCGACAGCGTTAACACTTCCTGAGCGCCACTCCCGGACTTGCCCGCCTTACCCCAGCCCCTTCAACAACCGGCTGGACTCACCCGCTCCCTGCAAGCGATCGGAGCGAGCCGCTGGCTGCCAGTGTGAGCCAGAGCGAACGGTCTCCGTTCTGGGTTAGCCCGGGGCGGGGGAAGACAAGCTTTGCCCGGCTATTGCCCGCCCCCCCCCCCCCCACCGCAGTGCGCAATCCGTGACAATCCTTTCACAGTGAAGCAGCAAAGCTTTTCAGCTCTACAAGCGGCGCGCAAACTCCCGACATCTTTCTCCAGGACCTCGAGAGATATTCCCCTCATCTCCCCTCTCACTCACCCCCTCCTCGCCCATCTCCCCCTCCTCCCTCACCCTCTCTCTCCTCTTTCCCTCCCCCTGCTCCGCCCTCTCTCGCACATCAGTCCCCCAGCCCAGCAATGAACCGCTGAAAGGCCTGTTTCACTGCGGGCTGGTGCACGGGCATTTATAGGACGAGGGGGAAAATGAATCTCAAAGTGGACGGGCTCCCCCCGCGTCTGCGTGAAGCACCCGGCCAGCGCCTTCGAGACACCCCATCGACCCCAGGCGCACCGAGCACCCAAACAGGTGCAACTGGGTCTGGCTTCCCAGCCAGGTGGTGGTGGGGGCGGGGGCCGGATCTGCTGACTCGGAGCTCCAACCTCCGAGTACAGATGACTGCCATTCACTCGCCCTCACTCCTAACCTCACACAGGGTGATAAAAGGCCACCGGGGGTTGTGTTCTGTGATCAGTGGGATCATCCCCCGCTAATTGGCACTTTAATGGTGCCAATGGACTGTGGGGGAGGCATCGCCATGGTTACCGGCAGTGAAGCCACTTTCAGTTCCTGTAACAGGAGAATTTTTATTTCCGCCCCCAAAAAAAACCCCTCTCGCGCATCTTATTCAACGGATTGATGGGGGGGAAACAGGGAGAGGGAAGGAAAACCCCCTCCCAACTTTGTATGGACAGAAGAACAAACACAATCTGGGATGCGGTTACACCCAGTGTTGGGATTGTCTCGGTGTGTGGGCAGTCTGACTGCGCCTTGCTACAATTCACCCCCAACGTGTCAGGCAATTGACAGCGTTCTCAATCCCCTTGCCCGTTACTGAAGCCTACCCCCTCTCCACTCCCGCCTTGGCAGTGGTGGATCTTGAACCAAACCTATAGCGGCCCCTCCCTTCCAAATTTCCCTTCCCTTCTTTCCTGAAGTCGCTGCCTCCGTCTTGGATGCCGTTGCCCAGCGATCGGCCGTTCTCCGCCGCCCTGCCGGACAGCCCTCCCAGCGTGCGAGCGGTGGCTGGCTATTTGGATGTGGTGGGCGGCGTCGCAGCCCTCTCTCCCGAGGACCGGATGGCGATGGGAGGGGCAGGAACCATGGATGATTTTCCTCCCTTCGGAGTCCCGGGACGTGTTGGCGGAGCGGAGCGTCCAACCAGCTGGAATCGACGTTGACCCAGGTGACCCCCGCATCGAGCCCCCCAGCCGACCTCTCCCATCAGCTCACAGGCCAACCTCCGTCACCCCTCGAAACAACGGGAGCAGAACATTTAGATGCACGGGTACCGATCTGCTTTGCTCTGTGCGTGCAACAATCTCGCTCACTCTGTTGTTGAGAATTGACCGGTCAGATCGCCTCCGCACGGGGAGTTCCGTGACCAGCGGCTCTTAAAAGGGGCAGGCCGGGTTACAAACATCAGGGGCTTGCGACAAGCAGCGGCCGAGGGGAATTAAAGAGGGTTCAATAACCAAGCAGGCTTGCCCTCAGTCAGTGAACCACGACTGACGGAAACTGAAAGGGACTAAAATGCCAAACTGAGAGGCGGCTGCTGGTCGCAGGACCTCTGTAGCCGAGGGAGGCCCCATCTGCAGTCAATTAATCCTCGGCCCCAAGCAAAGCCAACTGGCTTTGACGTTAACTTGTGGCGAAACAGGGCTAGGAAGATCTCCCTGCCAAGGATTAAACATCATCCCCCAGGCTCGCAATTTCTGCTTTTTCTTTAATACGAGTTGCAGAATTTCATCCCACCACTGAGTAATAAAATGGGAATTTAAGCTGGCTTGTCTCCGTTACACCAGCTGCCCCTGATTAGAGGGAATACTGCCCCTTTGTGGGTGGCAGGCAATTGGAAAATCAGATGCAATCAGGGACTGCAGAGCCTGGTAAAGATCCCATGGAATATAAACAGAATGTAACTTTAATCAGTTAGCACGAGCCTCTGGCAACACACTTTGTTTCTCTGCCTTTAGTTCTTGTGAAATAACATACGTCACTCCGGAGCATGTTGCTCTGTGCTCCCACGAGGGGCGACCCGATAAGGGGTCTTCAAAATGATCGATAGGGGAGATGTAGAGAAGATGTTTCCACGTGTGGGGGGAGACCAGGACTAGTGGCCATCAATATAAGACAGTCACTAATAAATCCAATGGGGAATTCAGGAGAAACTTCTTTACCCAGAGAGAGTGGTGAGAATGTGGAACTCGCTCCCACAGGGAGTGGTTGAAGCGAATAGTATCGATACATTTAAGGGGAAGCTGGATAAACACACGAGGGAGAAAGGAATAGAAGGTGATGGGGTGAGATGAAGAGGGGTGGGAGGAGGCTGGTGTGGAGCAGAAACACCGGCACGGGGCAGATGGGCCGAATGGCCTGTTTCCGTGGTATCCTTTACACTTCGAGGCGTCAGAAGAATTAAAAAGCCAGTCATTTCACGCTGGTTTCTTCTGACCCACGGACCAGTAACGTACAGATTTAATCCGTGAATGTCCCTCCCCAAGAGCAATTACACTCTAGCTGTCCGCTGGAGAGGTCAATCTCCCCCTCTCCCCCACAGGCAATACCCGAGTAGGGGCTTTAAAGGGACAGGCCAGATAAAACAACAGCTGCCTCCCAGACTTGCATTTCTATAGCGCCTTTCACCACCACCAGACATCCCGAAGCGCTTTACATTTACAGCCAATTAAGTACTTTTTGAAGCGTAGTCACTGTTGTAATGTGGGAAACGCAGCAGCCAATTTGTGCACAGCAAGCTCCCACAGACAGCAATGTGATAAATGACCAGATCATCTGTTTTAGTGATGTTGATTGAGGGATAAATATTGGCCCCAGGACACAAGGAGAACGCCCCTGCTCTTCAAAATAGTGACCACGGGATCTTTTACACCCACCCGAGGGGGCTCTGTTTAACATCTCATCTGAAAGACGGCACCTCCGACAGTGCAGCACTCCCTCAGTACTGCCCCTCCGACAGTGCAGCGCTCCCTCAGTACTGCCCCTCCGACAGTGCAGCGCTCCCTCAGTACTGCCCCTCCGACAGTGCGGCGCTCCCTCAGTACTGCCCCTCCGACAGTGCGGCGCTCCCTCAGTACTGCCCCTCCGACAGTGCAGCGCTCCCTCAGTACTGCCCCTCCGACAGTGCGGCTCTCCCTCAGTACTGCCCCTCCGACAGTGCAGTGCTCCCTCAGTACTGCCCCTCCGACAGTGCAGCGCTCCCTCAGTACTGCCCCTCCGACAGTGCAGCGCTCCCTCAGTACTGCCCCTCCGACAGTGCAGTGCTCCCTCAGTACTGCCCCTCCGACAGTGCAGTGCTCCCTCAGTACTGCCCCTCCGACAGTGCAGCGCTCCCTCAGTACTGCCCCTCCGACAGTGCAGCGCTCCCTCAGTACCACCCCTCCGACAGTGCTGCGCTCCCTCAGTACTGCCCCTCCGACAGTGCAGCGCTCCCTCAGTACTGCACTGGGAGTGTCGGCCTAGATTTTTGTGCTCAAGTCTCTGGAGCGGCACTTGAACCCACAACCTTCTGACTCAGAGGCAAGGGTGCTATCCACTGAGCTGACACGACCATACAGCACAACCCATCTCTGGCCCCTTGCACTTCCGGCCAACCTTTTTCCCCATTATAAATTCGTATGTCAACATCTGTAGCAGAAACTGCCTATGTCAACTTGTCACGCTGTAATTACACCCTCCCCACCACAGGAGGCAGCAGTGCCACTGGCCGGAGGGTGTAATTACAACATGGCAAGTTGACGTAAGCAGTTTCCATAAATATAGACATAGGAATTTATACTGGAATTAAAATATAAGGACAGAATATGTCATTTTAAATTGGGGACTGAGTATTCTTGTTCAATTATCCCTGCCCGCCAAGCCTGCTTCACCTGAAGACGACACTTGGACAGGACTCCCGGCGTTTTTAGACGGTCCTTTCCCTACATTACAACAGCGACTACACTTCAAAAGTTACTTCACTGGCTATGAAGTGCTTTGGGAGGTCCTGAGGTTGTGAAAGGTGAATGCAAGTTCTTTCACTGGAAGAGAGCCAATGACCAGAAATCACTCCCTGGACTGCGCCTTCCCATTCAACACCAAATGCTTTAAAGCCGAGGGCTACCAGCATTGCTAGCTGCTGTGTAAACGGAGCAAATGCCACCTGTAAAATTTACAATCCCAACAGGACAGAGGCCAAACGCACGTTGTGCTATCCCAGTCCCAGAGCCCCTTTCCTTCCTGCTCTCTGCACAGCAGAGGGGGGTCCCTGACTCAGTCCCCCCACCCGCCCCAGCCCCCCGTTTATCCCTTTCAATCCAGACACCCCAGGGATTGTCCCAATGGTTTCCAGCCGGGGGCTGTTGCTCGGGCAGGACCCTGGGCTGCGATCGATCACGGCGAGGCCAGGCATACACATCAGTGGACAAAATGGGAAATTCAAACAAGATGAAAGCACAGAAAAGGCAGGAAGATCTGATCAGCCCCTGAAAGAGACGGGTGACGATCAGAATCCTGGGCTCCGTCCCAACCGTTAACCCGCCTGTTCCCTCATTGTGTAACTTGACAGATTTCCAGCATTTGTTTGGCGGGGTTCCGTGTGGGCATCTTTTCAGCTCAGTATTTCTTGGTGAGTGTCGTTCCTCGAGACAATGAAAACATTCACCCATTAAAGAGTAGTTAAAAATGACTGGTGAAAAATTGAACCCCCTCAGGCCCCTTACATAGCCCCTACAATCCCTGCGGAACTGTTTCCATTTAGTCAGCGAGGTCGGATAACAAATCCATCTTCGCATAAACAGCCACTCTCCCGCACTCTCAATTGCTTTTCGGAATTTTGTTCTTGGCAGGGACACTCGCATTTCATGCCGGGGAATGGAACAGTGTCCACTTCAGACACCCACTGTCCCTATCACACACTCCCAGGGCAGGTACAGCACGGGTTAGATACAGAGTAAAGCTCCCTCTACACTGTCCCATCAAACACTCCCAGGGTCAGGTAAAGCACGGGTTAAATACAGAGTAAAGCTCCCTCTACACTGTCCCATCAAACACTCCCAGGGTCAGGTAAAGCACGGGTTAAATACAGAGTAAAGCTCCCTCTACACTGTCCCATCAAACACTCCCAGGGCAGGTACAGCACGGCGTTAGATACAGAGTAAAGCTCCCTCTACACTGTCCCATCAAACACTCCCAGGGCAGGTACAGCACGGGATAGATACAGAGTAAAGCTCTCTCTACACTGTCCCATCAAACACTCCCAGGGCAGGTACAGCACGGGTTAGATACAGAGTAAAGCTCCCTCTACACTGTCTCATCAAACACTCCCAGGGCAGGTACAGCACGGGTTAGATACAGAGTAAAGCTCCCTCTACACTGTCCCTATCACACACTCCCAGGGCAGGTACAGCACGGGTTAGATACAGAGTAAAGCTCCCTCTACACTGTCCCTATCACACACTCCCAGGGCAGGTACAGCACGGGTTAGATACAGAGTAAAGCTCCCTCTACACTGTCCCTATCACACACTCCCAGGGCAGGTACAGCACAGGTTAGATACAGAGTAAAGCTCCCTCTACACTGTCCCATCACACACTCCCAGGGCAGGTACAGCACGGGTTAGATACAGAGTAAAGCTCCCTCTACACTGTCCCATCAAACACTCCCAGGGCAGGTACAGCACAGGTTAGATACAGAGTAAAGCTCCCTCTACACTGTCCCATCAAACACTCCCAGGGCAGGTACAGCATGGGTTAGATACAGAGTAAAGCTCCCTCTACACTGTCCCATCAAACACTCTCAGGGCAGGTACAGCACGGATTAGATACAGAGTAAAGCTCCCTCTACACTGTCCCATCAAACACTCCTAGGGCGGGTACAGCACGGGTTAGATACAGAGTAAAGCTCCCTCTACACTGTCCCATCAAACACTCCCAGGGCAGGTACAGCACGGGTTAGATACAGAGTAAATCTCCCTCTACACTGTCCCATCAAACACTCCCAGGGCAGGTACAGCACGGGTTAGATACAGAGTAAATCTCCCTCTACACTGCCCCATCAACACTCCCAGGGCAGGTACAGCACGGGTTAGATACAGAGTAAAGCTCCCTCTACACTGTCCCATCAAACACTCCCAGGGCAGGTACAGCACGGGTTAGATACAGAGTAAAGCTCCCTCTACACTGTCCATCAAACACTCCCAGGGCAGGTACAGCACGAGTTAGATACAGAGTAAATCTCCCTCTACACTGCCCCATCAACACTCCCAGGGCAGGTACAGCACGGGTTAGATACAGAGTAAAGCACCCTCTACACTGTCCCATCAAACACTCCCAGGGCAGGTACAGCACGGGTTAGATACAGAGTAAAGCTCCCCCTACACTGTCCCATCAAACAGTCCCAGGGCAGGTACAGCACGGGTTAGATACAGAGTAAAGCTCCCTCTACACTGTCCCATCAAACACTCCCAGGGTCAGGTAAAGCACGGGTTAAATACAGAGTAAAGCTCCCTCTACACTGTCCCATCAAACACTCCCAGGGTCAGGTAAAGCACGGGTTAAATACAGAGTAAAGCTCCCTCTACACTGTCCCATCAAACACTCCCAGGGCAGGTACAGCACGGCGTTAGATACAGAGTAAAGCTCCCTCTACACTGTCCCATCAAACACTCCCAGGGCAGGTACAGCACAGGTTAGATACAGAGTAAAGCTCCCTCTACACTGTCCCATCAAACACTCCCAGGGCAGGTACAGCACGAGTTAGATACAGAGTAAAGCTCCCTCTACACTGTCCCATCAAACACTCCCAGGGCAGGTACAGCACGGGTTAGATACAGAGTAAAGCTCCCTCTACACTGTCCCATCAAACACTCCCAGGGCAGGTACAGCACGAGTTAGATACAGAGTAAAGCTCCCTCTACACTGTCCCATCAAACACTCCCGGGGCAGGTACAGCACGGGTTAGATACAGAGTAAAGCTCCCTCTACACTGTCCCATCAAACACTCCCAGGGCAGGTACAGCATGGGTTAGATACAGAGTAAAGCTCCCTCTACACTGTCCCATCAAACATTCCCAGGGCTGGTACAGCACGGGTTAGATACAGAGTAAAGCTCCCTCTACACTGTCCCATTAAACACTCCCAGGGCAGGTACAGCACAGGTGAGATACAGAGTAAAGCTCCCTCTACACTGTCCCATTAAACACTCCCAGGGCAGGTACAGCACGGGTTAGATACAGAGTAAAGCTCCCTCTACACTGTCCCATCAAACACTCCCAGGGTCAGGTGAAACACAACTTTGATAAAGCGTGGGGTAAAGCTCCCTTAACTCTCGAACACTTTCTACTTCAGGTAGCCAGTGTCAGCACGTGCTCCAGCGTCTGGTTTAACGGGATTCGATGCACTTCAGTTCGACCTCAAACAAAAGCCCCCTAAACTGCAGACAGTGACGACCATCCAGGTCCCGCAGCCTCGCACGATGCCAACACGCTGTTGAATTACAGCCCGGTTTTAAAACGCGTTTTTCTATTCCCTCTACCCGAGAGCATCTAATCTTCCCCCGACATCCGAAGCCCGAGAGTCGCGGAAAGGGAAAAAATAAAGGGGAGCCTTTCCTTCGCGGCTCGGAAAGGGCGAAACACAGCTCGCACCTGGCTAATGCAGGGAATCCCAAGTGAGACACCGGCCGATTGGGACTGCCTGCGAGAGAAAGGTCGACTGTCAGTCTGCGAGCGGCGTCTTCAGAAAAAATAAGAGAAATCTAACTGTTACCTCGTTTGACTGGGAGCGATTTTAGCCTAAACGCGCAATCCCTCCAACTTGCCCCTGTACATAAGGCTCCGGTTAAGGCAGCGCTATGAGCGCCAGTCAGTGTAGCTCCGACACGGAGCCCTTGGTTTGCGAGTCGTCTCCCGGCCCGCCGGCGGTCCTGTCCTGTGCGGCCGGGGCTGGTTGCGGGGAGCAGAGCCACAGCTTGATGGAGTTCTCGGCCGTGATGTTGCGGTGGGTCATCAGGATGCCGTCCCCCTCGTCCTCGCTCTCCGCCGGCTCCGGGAACTTGCGCTGACCCGAGGTCGTGGCCAGTAGGGTCAGGTGCGGGTGCAGGCTGCGGAAGGGGAGCAAGCCGGGGAGGTCAGAGTTTAACGTAGGAAGCAAAACAGTTAAACATCGCTGCGCTCACCAGCGCTTCGCACAACAGCGCCTTTAATGTAGTCAAACGTCCCAAGGCGCTTCACAGGAGCGATTATCAAACAAAATTTGACACCGAGCCACATAAGGAGATATTAGGACAGGTGACCAAAAGCTTGGTCAAAGAGGTCGGTTTTAAGGAGCGTCTTAAAGGAGGAGAGGTTTAGGGAGGGAATTCCAGAGCTTAGGGCCTCCACGCCAATGGTGGAGCGATTATAATCAGGGATGCTCAGGATAGCAGAATTAGAGGAGCGCCGAGATCTCGGAGGGTTGTGGGGCTGGAGGAGATTACAGAGATAGGAAGGGGCGCGGCCATGGAGGGATTTGAAAACAAGGATGAGAATTTTGAAATCGAGGCGTTGCTTAACCAGGAGCCAATGTAGGTCAGCGAGCACAGGGGGTGATGGGCGAACGGGACTTGGTGCGAGTTAGGACACGGGCAGTCGAGATTTGGATGAGCTGTAGTTTACGGAGGGTGGAATGTGGGAGACCGGCCAGGTGAGTGTTGGAATAGTCAAGTCTAGAGGTAACAAAGGCATGGCCGAGGGTTTCAGCAGATGAGCTGAGGCAGGGGTGGAGACGGCCGATGTTACGGAGGTGGAAATAGGAAGTAGGCGGTGGACGGGATAGGGGGTAGGAAGCTCAGCTGTCGGTCAAAAAACTACCTTCAGTGGCGTCCTGAACTGAGCGCCTTTAAAAACTCACAAATCTCAATATATCCACTTGGTTCAAAATCTTCATATTGTGTCTTCCTTTAATCCTCAAGTCAGGAACTCGGTCCCACCTGTTCCCTCTACCCCCCAACAGCTCCGTCAGTCTATTTCTTCCCCCACCCCCGACGTTTCCGTCAGTCTATTTCTTCCCCCTACCCCCAATGTTTCCGTCAGTCTATTTCTTCCCCCCACCCGCCAACGTTTCCGTCAGTCTATTTCTTCCCCCTACGTTTCCGTCAGTCTATTTCTTCCCCCTACGTTTCCGTCAATCTATTTCTTCCCCCTACGTTTCCGTCAATCTATTTCTTCCCCCTACCCCCGACGTTTCCGTCAGTCTGTTTCTTCCCCCTACGTTTCCGTCAGTCTATGTCTTCCCCCAACGTTTCCGTCAGTCTATTTCTTCCCCCTACCCCTGACGTTTCCATCAGTCTATTTCTTCCCCCTACCTCCAACGTTTCCATCAGTCTATTTCTTCCCCCGACGTTTCCGTCAATCTATTTCTTCCCCCTACGTTTCCGTCAATCTATTTCTTCCCCCACCCCCCGACGTTTCCGTCAGTCTATTTCTTCCCCCATCCCCGACGTTTCCGTCAGTCTATTTCTTCCCCCTACGTTTCCGTCAGTCTATTTCTTCCCCCAACGTTTCCATCAGTCTATTTCTTCCCCCGACGTTTCCGTCAATCTATTTCTTCCCCCTACCCCCCGACGTTTCCGTCAATCTATTTCTTCCCCCTACCCCCGACGTTTCCGTCAGTCTATTTCTTCCCCCTTCACCGGTGCCCCCCCACAAACAGCATCCCGAGATGCACGCGCTCGGCCTCACCTTATCCCGTTCACACAGTCCTGCTGAGTGTGGAACTGAAGAATCGGATCGAGGACCGGGTCAGGCCCCGCTGCTGGTGGCAGCGTGATGTCCCAGACGGAAACCGTCCCTTCCGTGTTCCCGCTGACCACGTAGCGCCCGTAACTGCGGAGAGACAAGCGGGTGTTCACACGAGAGCAGAGGTGGGAGGTTGCACCCAAGTGTTGTCAGAGCCAGTCGGAGCTTTATAACAAGTGTGACGGGTTTGTGTTACAGGACGCAAGTGTGGCACCGACAGGAAGTGTGGACTAAACGCAAGATAGAAAGAATCAGAAATTTACAAGGCCATTCGGCCCATCGTGTCCGTGCCGGCCGACAAAGAGCTCTCCAGCCTAATCCCACTTTCCAGCTCTTGGAGGTTACGGCACTTCAAGTGCAGATCCAAGTACTTTTTAAATGTGATGAGGGTTTCTGCCTCTCCCACCCTCTCAGGCAGCAAGTTCCAGACCCCCACCACCCTCTGGGTGAAAAAAGTTCTCAACTCCCTTTTAAACCTTCGACTAATTACTTTAAATCTCTGCCCCCCGGTTATTGACCTCCCTGCTGAGGGAAATAGGTCCTTCCTAACCACTCTATCTGGGCCCCTCATAATTTTATACACCTCAATCAGGTCTCCCCTCAGCCTCCTCTGTTCCAAAGAAAACAACCCCAGCCTCTCCAATCTTTTCACAGAATCACAGAAACCCCACAGTGCAGATAGAGGCCATTTCGGCCCATCGAGCCTGCACCAACACATATCCCACCCTATCCCCGTAACCCCACGTATTTAATCCCCCTAACACTAAGGGTCAATTTATCATAGCTAAGATTCTCCAGTCCCGGCAACATCCCGGTAAATCTCCTCCGCACCCCCTCTAGTGCAATCACATCCTTCCTGTAATGTGGTGACCAGAACGGTGGTGATCGGATAGACTGCGAGCAGTTGACAGAACAACAACACACTTCCTGTGCAACGTGGAGTTCGCTCCCTCAAATTGCTCCCACTACCAGTGAGTCAGAAATAAGTAAACGTTTAAAAGGAAAGGAAGAACGGTCACATCCTCGAGACTGAATTAAATATAAACATCCTGCTGTCAAAGCTCACCACCTGTTGCCACAACCTTTGGCTGCATTGTGTGTTGACAGTCACCATTAAGAACATAAGAAATAGGAGCACTCGGCCCCTCGAGCCTGCTCCGCCATTCAATAAGATCATGGCTGATCTGCGACCTCAACTCCACTTTCCTGCACTATCCCCATATCCTTTGATTCCCCTAGAGTCCAAAAATCTATCTATCTCAGCCTTGAATATACTCAACGACTGAGCCTCCACAGCCCTCTGGGGTACAAAATTCCAAAGATTCACCATCCTCCGAGGGAAGAAATTCCTCCTAATCTCAGTCCTAAATGGCCGACCCCTTATTCAAATTGCCGTGTCAACAAAACGCACTCAACGTCACCGCCGACGGCCACAGTGCGATAGCAGACTCCGGGCACTCGGTGGTGACGTTCAGCGCGCCGCTCACGTCTCTCCCTATCCCAATGAAAGCGCAGCATTTAATGACACCGCTATTCTCGGCCCGAATGGAGACGGTTGGGTTATTCTCCCGTCAATCACGGCCGGAGAGCGCGCTGCTGCAAGTGACTGGGATTGATGTGACGCGCATATAACTATCCTCCACTCGCTGCATTTTGCTGGAGAAATAATCCTGCTTTTAATCGGGAGACTTTGCTGTAGTTTCGGTCACGTGCTCGTTTGCTGTAGTTCGCAGAGGCTCCATTTAAATAGACTCTGTTTGCTGCTTGCTGAGTAAATAGACTCTGTTTGCCGTTACGGTCCGCCGCGCCGGCTCACCACGGGGAAGCGTGCCGGCTGATCCTAGTGGTGTCAATAGACACAGTGGGGGAAAAAAAACCTTTATATTCATCAACTGAACACGAGGCAGGAGTTACAAGATTACTCACGGCTCCAGGTCGAAATACATTCTCTGATTGGTGGTCGCGGAGCGGATCATGGAGAACAGCACTTTGCCGGGCTGGCGTAAATCCCAGCACAGGATTTCTGGATCCTGAGGGGGAAACACGTGAGAGAACAGGATACAGGAAACTCTCTTTTTACAGGCACCTAAATAACCGGAAATCTCTCTTAACCGGCAAAATTCAGGAGTAGGTTCCGGTAAGTTTTACTTCATATTAATGGCCGTGTAACCGGGGTTCCTGGATCTGTGGCCGTGTAACTGGGGTTCCTGGATCTGTGGCCGTGTAACCGGGGTTCCTGGATCTGTGGCCGTGTAACCGGGGTTCCTGGATATGTGGCCGTGTAACCGGGGTTCCTGGATCTGTGGCCGTGTAACCGGGGTTCCTGCACCTGTTGCCATGCAACAGGGATGCCTGGATCTGTGGCCGTGTACGGGGCTCTCGTACCTTAGTAAGTATACCTCTCTGTAATCCAGACTTTTTGGTCAACCGGCACCACGCCGGTCCCGTCGGTGCCGGATAAAAAAAAGAGTTTCCTGTACTAGAAAAAGGAGCAGTAAAAAAATGGGACGAAGCACAATTCCAGAGAGGTGGACCGCGGGTATCCAGGTCTTTTGTCTTCATGGTCACTTAGACAGGCATCACGGAGTCTCGCAGGCCGTGTATAGGGACTGCCCGGTATACTCCCGGTGTATAGGGACTGCCCGGTATACTCCCCGTGTATAGGGACCGCCCGTTATACTCCCCGTGTATAGGGACCGCCCGGTATACTCCCCGTGTATAGGGACTGCCCGTTATACTCCCCGTGTATAGGGACCGCCCGTTACACTCCCCGTGTATAGGGACCGCCCGGTATACTCCCCGTGTATAGGGACTGCCCGTTATACTCCCCGTGTATAGGGACTGCCCGTTATACTCCCCGTGTATAGGGACTGCCCGGTATACTCCCTGTGTATAGGGTCTGCCCGTTATACTCCCCGTGTATAGGGACCGCCCGTTATACTCCCCGTGTATAGGGACTGCCCGTTATACTCCCCGTGTATAGGGACTGCCCGGTATACTCCCCGTGTATAGGGACTGCCCGTTATACTCCCGGTGTATAGGGACTGCCCGGTATACTCCCCGTGTATAGGGACTGCCCGTTATACTCCCAGTGTATAGGGACCGCCCGGTATACTCCCCGTGTATAGGGACTGCCCGGTATACTCCCCGTGTATAGGGACTGCCCGTTATACTCCCCGTGTATAGGGACTGCCCGTTACACTCCCCGTGTATAGGGACTGCCCGTTATACTCCCCGTGTATAGGGACTGCCCGTTACACTCCCCGTGTATAGGGACCGCCCGTTATACTCCCCGTGTATAGGGACCGCCCGGTATACTCCCCGTGTATAGGGACTGCCCGTTATACTCCCCGTGTATAGGGACTGCCCGTTATACTCCCCGTGTATAGGGACTGCCCGGTATACTCCCCGTGTATAGGGCCCGCCCGTTATACTCCCGGTGTATAGGGACTGCCCGGTATACTCCCCGTGTATAGGGACCGCCCGTTATACTCCCCGTGTATAGGGACTGCCCGTTATACTCCCCGTGTATAGGGACTGCCCGTTATACTCCCAGTGTATAGGGACTGCCCGTTACACTCCCCGTGTATAGGGACTGCCCGTTACACTCCCCGTGTATAGGGACTGCCCGTTATACTCCCCGTGTATAGGGACTGCCCGTTATACTCCCAGTGTATAGGGACTGCCCGTTACACTCCCCGTGTATAGGGACTGCCCGTTATACTCCCCGTGTATAGGGACTGCCCGTTATACTCCCCGTGTATAGGGACTGCCCGTTATACTCCCCGTGTATAGGGACTGCCCGTTATACTCCCAGTGTATAGGGACTGCCCGTTATACTCCCCGTGTATAGGGACTGCCCGTTATACTCCCCGTGTATAGGGACTGCCCGTTATACTCCCCGTGTATAGGGACTGCCCGTTATACTCCCCGTGTATAGGGACTGCCCGTTATACTCCCCGTGTATAGGGACTGCCCGTTATACTCCCAGTGTATAGGGACTGCCCGTTATACTCCCCGTGTATAGGGTCTGCCCGGTATACTCCCCGTGTATAGGGACTGCCCGTTACACTCCCCGTGTATAGGGACTGCCCGTTATACTCCCCGTGTATAGGGACCGCCCGTTATACTCCCCGTGTATAGGGACCGCCCGTTATACTCCCCGTGTATAGGGACTGCCCGTTATACTCCCCGTGTATAGGGTCTGCCCGGTATACTCCCCGTGTATAGGGACTGCCCGTTACACTCCCCGTGTATAGGGACCGCCCGTTATACTCCCCGTGTATAGGGACCGCCCGTTATACTCCCCGTGTATAGGGACTGCCCGTTATACTCCCCGTGTATAGGGACTGCCCGTTATACTCCCCGTGTATAGGGACTGCCCGTTACACTTCCCGTGTGTAGGGACTGCCCGTTATACTCCCCGTGTATAGGGACTGCCCGGTATATTCCCCGTGTATAGGGACGGCCCGTTATACTCCCCGTGTATAGGGACTGCCCGGTATACTCCCCGTGTATAGGGACCGCCCGGTATACTCCCCGTGTATAGGGACCGCCCGGTATACTCCCCGTGTATAGGGACTGCCCGGTATACTCCCCGTGTATAGGGACTGCCCGGTATACTCCCCGTGTATAGGGACTGCCCGGTATACTCCCCATGTATAGGGACCGCCCGTTATACTCCCCGTGTATAGGGACTGCCCGTTACACTCCCCGTGTATAGGGACTGCCCGGTATACTCCCCGTGTATAGGGACCGCCCGTTATACTCCCCGTGTATAGGGACTGCCCGTTATACTCCCCGTGTATAGGGACTGCCCGGTATACTCCCCGTGTATAGGGACTGCCCGTTACACTCCCCGTGTATAGGGACTGCCCGGTATACTCCCCGTGTATAGGGACCGCCCGTTATACTCCCCGTGTATAGGGACTGCCCGGTATACTCCCCGTGTATAGGGACTGCCCGGTATACTCCCCGTGTATAGGGACCGCCCGTTATACTCCTCGTGTATAGGGACTGCCCGGTATACTCCCCGTGTATAGGGACTGCCCGGTATATTCCCCGTGTATAGGGACTGCCCGGTATACTCCCCGTGTATAGGGACCGCCCGTTATACTCCCCGTGTATAGGGACTGCCCGGTATACTCCCCGTGTATAGGGACCGCCCGTTATACTCCCCGTGTATAGGGACCGCCCGTTATACTCCCCGTGTATAGGGACTGCCCGGTATACTCCCAGTGTATAGGGCCCGCCCGTTATACTCCCCGTGTATAGGGACCGCCCGTTATACTCCCCGTGTATAGGGACTGCCCGGTATACTCCCCGTGTATAGGGACTGCCCGGTATACTCCCCGTGTATAGGGACTGCCCGGTATACTCCCCGTGTATAGGGCCCGCCCGTTATACTCCCCGTGTATAGGGACCGCCCGGTATACTCCCCGTGTATAGGGACTGCCCGGTATACTCCCCGTGTATAGGGACCGCCCGGTATACTCCCCGTGTATAGGGACCGCCCGGTATACTCCCATTGTATAGGGACCGCCCGTTATACTCCCCGTGTATAGGGACTGCCCGGTATACTCCCTGTGTATAGGGTCTGCCCGTTACACTCCCCGTGTATAGGGACTGCCCGGTATACTCCCGGTGTATAGGGACTGCCCGGTATACTCCCCGTGTATAGGGACCGCCCGGTATACTCCCGGTGTATAGGGACCGCCCGTTATACTCCCCGTGTATAGGGACTGCCCGTTATACTCCCCGTGTATAGGGACCGCCCGTTATACTCCCCGTGTATAGGGACCGCCCGTTATACTCCCCGTGTATAGGGACTGCCCGGTATACTCCCTGTGTATAGGGTCTGCCCGTTACACTCCCCGTGTATAGGGACTGCCCGGTATACTCCCCGTGTATAGGGACCGCCCGGTATACTCCCGGTGTATAGGGACCGCCCGGTATACTCCCCGTGTATAGGGACTGCCCGTTATACTCCCCGTGTATCGGGACTGCCCGGTATACTCCCCGTGTATAGGGACTGCCCGGTATACTCCCCGTGTATAGGGACCGCCCGTTATACTCCCCGTGTATAGGGACTGCCCGGTATACTCCCCGTGTATAGGGACCGCCCGGTATACTCCCCGTGTATAGGGACTGCCCGGTATACTCCCCGTGTATAGGGACTGCCCGGTATACTCCCCTTGTATAGGGACTGCCCGGTATACTCCCCGTGTATAGGGACCGCCCGTTATACTCCCCGTGTATAGGGACTGCCCGGTATACTCCCCGTGTATAGGGACCGCCCGGTATACTCCCGGTGTATAGGGACCGCCCGTTATACTCCCCGTGTATCGGGACTGCCCGGTATACTCCCCGTGTATAGGGACCGCCCGGTATACTCCCAGTGTATAGGGACTGCCCGGTATACTCCCCGTGTATAGGGACCGCCCGTTATACTCCCCGTGTATAGGGACTGCCCGGTATACTCCCTGTGTATAGGGACTGCCCGGTATACTCCCTGTGTATAGGGTCTGCCCGTTACACTCCCCGTGTATAGGGACTGCCCGGTATACTCCCGGTGTATAGGGACTGCCCGGTATACTCCCCGTGTATAGGGACCGCCCGGTATACTCCCGGTGTATAGGGACCGCCCGTTATACTCCCCGTGTATAGGGACTGCCCGTTATACTCCCCGTGTATCGGGACTGCCCGGTATACTCCCCGTGTATAGGGACTGCCCGGTATACTCCCCGTGTATAGGGACCGCCCGTTATACTCCCCGTGTATAGGGACTGCCCGGTATACTCCCCGTGTATAGGGACCGCCCGGTATACTCCCCGTGTATAGGGACTGCCCGTTACACTTCCCGTGTGTAGGGACTGCCCGGTATACTCCCCGTGTATAGGGACCGCCCGTTATACTCCCCGTGTATAGGGACCGCCCGTTATACTCCCCGTGTATAGGGACTGCCCGGTATACTCCCAGTGTATAGGGACCGCCCGGTATACTCCCGGTGTATAGGGACTGCCCGTTATACTCCCCGTGTATAGGGACTGCCCGGTATACGCCCCGTGTATAGGGACTGCCCGTTATACTCCCCGTGTATAGGGACTGCCCGGTATACGCCCCGTGTATAGGGACTGCCCGTTATACTCCCCGTGTATAGGGACTGCCCGGTATACTCCCCGTGTATAGGGACCGCCCGGTATACTCCCCGTGTATAGGGACTGCCCGTTACACTTCCCGTGTGTAGGGACTGCCCGGTATACTCCCCGTGTATAGGGACTGCCCGGTATACTCCCCGTGTATAGGGACCGCCCGGTATACTCCCCGTGTATAGGGACCGCCCGTTATACTCCCCGTGTATAGGGACCGCCCGTTATACTCCCCGTGTATAGGGACCGCCCGTTATACTCCCCGTGTATAGGGACTGCCCGGTATACTCCCAGTGTATAGGGACCGCCCGGTATACTCCCGGTGTATAGGGACTGCCCGTTATACTCCCCGTGTATAGGGACTGCCCGGTATACGCCCCGTGTATAGGGACTGCCCGTTATACTCCCCGTGTATAGGGACCGCCCGGTATACTCCCGGTGTATAGGGACCGCCCGTTATACTCCCCGTGTATAGGGACTGCCCGGTATACTCCCCGTGTATAGGGACTGCCCGTTATACTCCCCGTGTATCGGGACTGCCCGGTATACTCCCCGTGTATAGGGACTGCCCGGTATACTCCCCGTGTATATGGACCGCCCGTTATACTCCCCGTGTATAGGGACTGCCCGGTATACTCCCCGTGTATAGGGACCGCCCGGTATACTCCCCGTGTATAGGGACTGCCTGGTATACTCCCCGTGTATAGGGACTGCCCGGTATACTCCCCGTGTATAGGGACTGCCCGGTATACTCCCCGTGTATAGGGACCGCCCGTTATACTCCCCGTGTATAGGGACTGCCCGGTATACTCCCCGTGTATAGGGACCGCCCGGTATACTCCCGGTGTATAGGGACCGCCCGTTATACTCCCCGTGTATCGGGACTGCCCGGTATACTCCCCGTGTATAGGGACCGCCCGGTATACTCCCAGTGTATAGGGACTGCCCGGTATACTCCCCGTGTATAGGGACCGCCCGTTATACTCCCCGTGTATAGGGACCGCCCGTTATACTCCCCGTGTATAGGGACTGCCCGGTATACTCCCTGTGTATAGGGACTGCCCGGTATACTCCCGGTGTATAGGGACTGCCCGGTATACTCCCCGTGTATAGGGACCGCCCGGTATACTCCCGGTGTATAGGGACCGCCCGTTATACTCCCCGTGTATAGGGACTGCCCGTTATACTCCCCGTGTATCGGGACTGCTCGGTATACTCCCCGTGTATAGGGACTGCCCGGTATACTCCCCGTGTATAGGGACCGCCCGTTATACTCCCCGTGTATAGGGACTGCCCGGTATACTCCCCGTGTATAGGGACCGCCCGGTATACTCCCCATGTATAGGGACCGCCCGTTATACTCCCCGTGTATAGGGACTGCCCGGTATACTCCCCGTGTATAGGGTCTGCCCGTTATACTCCCCGTGTATAGGGACTGCAAGTTATACTCCCCGTGTATAGGGATTGCCCGTTACACTCCCCGTGTATAGGGATTGCCCGGTATACTCCCCGTGTATAGGGACCGCCCGGTATACTCCCCGTGTATAGGGACTGCAAGTTATACTCCCCGTGTATAGGGACTGCCCGTTACACTTCCCGTGTGTAGGGACTGCCCGGTATACTCCCCGTGTATAGGGACTGCCCATTATACTCCCCGTGTATAGGGACCGCCCGTTATACTCCCCGTGTATAGGGACTGCCCGTTATACTCCCAGTGTATAGGGTCTGCCCGGTATACTCCCAGTGTATAGGGACTGCAAGTTATACTCCCCGTGTATAGGGACTGCCCGTTACACTTCCCGTGTGTAGGGACTGCCCGGTATACTCCCCGTGTATAGGGTCTGCCCGTTATACTCCCAGTGTATAGGGACTGCAAGTTATACTCCCCGTGTATAGGGACTGCCCGTTATACTCCCCGTGTATAGGGACTGCCCGTTACACTTCCCGTGTGTAGGGACTGCCCGGTATACTCCCCGTGTATAGGGACTGCCCATTATACTCCCCGTGTATAGGGTCTGCCCGGTATACTCCCCGTGTATAGGGACTGCCCGGTATACTCCCCGTCTGACTGAATATGGCATCGTACAGCACAGGAGGCCATTCGGCCCATCGTAACTGAGCCAGCTCTGTGAAAGAGCTCTCCAATTAGTCCCACTCCCTCCTGCTCTTTCCCCACAGCGCTGCAAATTTTTACCCTTCAAGTTTATATCCAATTCCCCTTTTGAAAGTTACTATTGAATCTGCTTCCACCGCCCTTTCAGGCAGCGCGTTCCAGATCACAACAACTTGCTGCGCTAAAAAATTTTCTCCCCAACTCTCCCCTCTGGTTCTTTTGCCAATTTACTTAAATCTGTGTCCTCTGGTTACCGACCCTCCTGCCACTGGAGTTTAATAAAGTTTCTTATTTACTCTACCAATAATCCTCAAAATTTTGAACACCTCTATTAAATCTCCCCTTAACCTTCTCTGCTCTAAGGAGAATAACCTCAGTTTCTCCAGTCTCTCCCCTGGTACCGTTCTGTTAAATTTCTGCACCCTCTCAAAGGCCTCGACATCCTTCCTAAAGTGTGGTGCCCAGAATTGGCCACAATCGCCCAAAGGTTCAGTGTATCTTCCTCGCTTTTGTACTCAGAGTACCCCGCCCCCCCCGTACGTCTCAAAGATCCCCTTGCTTACCTTCCGCCCCCCAGTGTACAGCAGGTTCCCGTCGGGTGCAAAGGCCACGTGCGTCACCCCGCCCTGGTGACCCTGCAGAACGGTCAGCGCGATCCCCTCGTCCCGGGAGTACAGCCCCACCGTCTTGGAGTAGGAGGCGCAGGCGTACATGTCATGGTCAGGGCTGAAGGCGATGCACGAGATGATCCCGGTCTGTCCCTGCTTCTTCGCTGGAAGAGAACGAGAGGTCGATCAGCAGGGGTGAGGGGAGGAGGCTGTGGACTTGGAGGGGGGTGGGCGGGTGCGACTGAACAAGTCAAATCCACCCCCCCCCCTTTTTTTTAAATTGTGCAGGACTTTCACTGGCATTTTTGGAGGTCGGATTTCTGCACTTTCTGTCCCTGTTTCACACAAAAGCTGACCGACTACCCCCTTGAGCCCTGCTGCACTCGCCTTTTCCCCTACATCCCCGTCTCATGTCAAGGCGTGGAGTGCTGCAATTCTTCGGAGGGCGACACACCTTGATCGTAATGGTTGGGTTAGCAGCTCACCACGGGAGGGTATAGCTTCCTCCATTTGTTACTGTCAGCCAACACTTCATAGAATCATAAGTTCCACGCGAGAATCCTCCTACCCGACTTCATCTCACCCTCTCAGAGAATCGTAGAAATTTACGGCACGGAAGGAGGCTATTCAGCCCATCGTGTCTGCGCCGGCCGACAAAGAGCTATCCAGCCTGATCCCACTTTCCAGCTCTCGGTCCGTAGCCCTGTCGGTTACGGCACTTCAAGAGCTTATCCAAGTACTTTTTCAATGTGATGAGGGTTTCTGCCTCCACCACCCTCTCAGGCAGTGAGTTCCAGACCCCCACCACCCTCTGGGTGAAAAACGTTCTCCTCAACTCCCCTCTAATCCTTCTCCCAATTACTTTAAATCTCTGCCCCCTGGTTATTGACCTCTCTGTTGAGGGAAATAGGTCCTTCCTATCCACTCTATCCAGGCCCCTCATCATTTTATACACCTCAATTAAATCTCCCCTCAGCCTCCTCTGTTCCAAAGAAAACAATCCCAGCCTCTCCAATATTTCCTCATAGCTAAAATTCCCCAGCCCAGGCAACCACCTTGTAAATCTCCTCTGCACCCTCTCTGGGGCAATCACATCCTTCCTGTAACGTGGTGACCAGAACTGTACGCAGTATTCCAGCTGTGGCCTTTTTAAAAGTATTTATGGACTATGAATAAAAAGATTTTACAGCACAGGAAGCCAGTGACTCACCTCCTGATTCCCCAAAGCCTTTCCACCATCTACAAGGCACAAGTCAGGAGTGTGATGGAATACTCTCCACTTGCCTGGATGAGTGCAGCTCCAACAACACTCAAGAAGCTCGACACCATCCAGGACAAAGCAGCCCGCTTGATTGTCACTCCATCCACCACCTTAGACATTCACTCCCTCCACCACCGGCGCACCGTGGCTGCAGTGTGCACCATCTACAAGGTGCACTGCAGCAACTCGCCAAGGCTTCTTCGGCAGCATCTCCCAAACCCGCAACCGCTTCCACCTAGAAGGACAAGGGCAGCAGGCGACCAGGAACACCACCACCTCAAAGTTCCCCTCCAAGTCACACACCATCCTGACTTGGACGTATATCGGCCGATCGTTCATCGTCGCTGGGTCAAAATCCTGGAACTCCCTCCCTAACAGCACTGTGGGAGCACCTTCACCACACGGACTGCATCGGTTCAAGAAGGTGGCTCACCACCACCTTCTCAAGGGGGATTAGGGATGGGCAATAAATGCTGGGCCCTGCCAGCGACGCTCACATCCCACAAACGAATAAAAAAAAATTCAGTCCATCGAGCCTGTGCCAGCTCTTTGAAAGAGATCTCCAATTAGCTCCATTTCCCTGCTCCGTTTAAACTTTTCTCTTCAAATACTTGTCCACTTCCCCATTAAAAGTTTTACGGATTCCGATCCCACCACGATTTTGGAAAGGGAGTTCAGTTTCCTAATAATCCTCTGCATAATTAAAAGAAAAATCTCTAACCACTGCCTTTGTTCATTCAGCAACAATCTTAAATCTATTCCTTCCAGTTACCGACACACCAACCAGTGCAGAGAGTTTTTTAGTGATGATGGTTCAGGGACTGTGGGTGTGGGTGGATGATAGAACTCCCCTGCACTTCTTCGAAAGTGGCCGTGGGATCTTCTCCGTCGACCCGAGGGGGCAGATGGGGCCTTGGGGTAGTCATAGAGTGTCATAGAGTTATACAGCACAGAAAGAGGCCCTTCGGCCCATCGTGTCCGCGCCGGCCATCAAGTCCTGTCTATTCTAATCCCATTTTCCAGCACTTGGTCCGTAGCCTTGTATGCTATGGCGTTTCAAGTGCTCATCTAAATGCTTCTTGAATGTTGTGAGGGTTCCTGCCTCTACCACCCTTTCAGGCAGTGAGTTCCACATTCCAACCACCCTCTGGGTGAAAAAGTTTATCCTCAAATACCCTCTAAACCTCCTGCCCCATAACTTGAATCTATGCCCCCTGGTTATTGACCCCTCTACTAAGGGGAAAAGTTCCTTTCTATCTACCCTATCTATACCCCTCATAATTTTGTACACCTCAATCAGGTCCGCCCTCAGCCTTCTCTGCTCTAAGGAAAACAACCCCAGCCTGTCCAGTCTCTCTTCATAGCTGAAGCGCTCCAGCCCAGGTAACATCCTGGTGAATCTCCTCTGCACCCTCTCCAATGCAATCACATCCTTCCTATAGTGTGGCGACCAGAACTGCACACAGTATTCCAGCTGTGGCCTAACCAGCATTTTGTACAGCTCCATCATAACCTCCCTGCTCTTATATTCTATGCCTCGGCTAATGAAGGCAAGTATCCCATATGCCTTTATAACCACCTTATCTACCTGTCCTGCTGCCTTCAGGGATCTATGAACATGCACACCAAGGTCCCTCTGATCCTCTGTCCTTCCTAGGGTCCTACCATTCATTGTGTATTCCCTTGCCTTGTTAGTCCTCCCAAAATGCATCACCTCACACTTTTCAGGGTTAAATTCCATTTGCCACTGTTCTGCCCATCTGACCAACCCGTCTATATCGTCCTGTAGCTTGAGGCTTCCCTCCTCGCTATTTACCACTCCACCAATTCTCGTGTCATCTGCGAACTTACTGATCATACCTCCTACATTCATATCTAAATCATTAATGTACACTACAAACAGCAAGGGACCCAGTACCGATCCCTGCGGTACACCACTGGACACAGGCTTCCAGTCACAAAAACAACCTTCGACCACCACCCTCTGCCTCCTGCCAGAGCCAATATTGGATCCAACGTCTCATCTGAAAGACGGCACCTCCCGACAGTGCAGCGCTCCCTCAGTGCTGGCCCTGCTGGCGTGGGGCAGGATTTTGTACTCAAGTCTCTGGAGCGGGCATCCAACTCATGACCTACTGACTCAGAAGATTAGATAAACTCAGTTAACCGAAAGCTTGCTCGATGCTGATGGGATCAAAACGCTGCAGCAACATAGCTCCACACGAGGGCGCGATAAACCCCTGCCCCACAATGTTTAAAGCTATTTCAAGGCGATGCAAAAGTGGATCGACAAGTTCCAACGCCCCAATCGATAAAGCCCCCAAACTCACATATCTCCCCGCCGACCCCACTCCAACCCCAATACAGGTGTAGAAAAGCCCGAGGGCGTACCCAGTGTCGGCCTCTTCTCACACTCCCGGCCCGGGCGAGATGTCTCAAACACCCTCACCATCTTGTCGAAGCCGCAGAAGAGCTGAGTCCCGTCGGGCGTGAAGCAGAGAGAGTGAGCGGACGTTAGCTCGTCCTGCGAGGGACAAACAAAAAAAAAAAACAAACACACGCTTGGTGATGTTATCTGACTGGGAATCCGGGTACACTTCACTGTGGCTTTGTTACCTCTGGACATGACTTTCCTGCCTGGACTCCCACCTCCCACAACTTGCACCTTATCCGAAACTCGGCTGCCTCGTGTCCTAACTCGCACCGAGTCCCGTTCACCCATCACCCGCTGTGCTCACTGCCCCGTGTCCCAACTCACACCCAGTCCCGTTCACCCATCACCCCCTGTGCTCACTGCCCCGTGTCCTAACTCGCACCGAGTCCCGTTCACCCATGACCCCCTGTGCTCACTGCCCCGTGTCCTAACTCGCACCGAGTCCCGTTCACCCATCACCCCGTGCTCACTGCCCCGTGTCCTAACTCGCACCGAGTCCTGTTCACCCATCACCCCCTGTGCTCACTGCCCCGTGTCCTAACTCGCACCGAGTCCCGTTCACCCATCACCCCATGTGCTCACTGCCCCGTGTCCTAACTCGCACCGAGTCCCGTTCACCCATCACCCCGTGCTCACTGCCCCGTGTCCTAACTCGCGCCGAGTCCCGTTCACCCATCACCCCCTGTGCTCACTGCCCCGTGTCCTAACTCGCACCGTCCCGTTCGCCCATCACCCCCTGTGCTCACTGCCCCGTGTCCTAACTCGCACCGAGTCCCGTTCACCCATCACCCCCTGTGCTCACTGCCCCGTGTCCTAACTCACACCCAGTCCCGTTCACCCATCACCCCCTGTGCTCACTGCCCCGTGTCCTAACTCACACCCAGTCCCGTTCACCCATCACCCCCTGTGCTCACTGCCCCGTGTCCTAACTCACACCCGGTCCCGTTCACCCATCACCCCGTGCTCACTGCCCCGTGTCCTAACTCACACCCAGTCCCGTTCACCCATCACCCCCTGTGCTCACTGCCCCGTGTCCTAACTCGCACCGAGTCCCGTTCACCCATCACCCCCTGTGCTCACTGCCCCGTGTCCTAACTCGCACCGAGTCCCGTTCACCCATCACCCCCTGTGCTCACTGCCCCGTGTCCTAACTCGCACCGAGTCCTGTTCACCCATCACCCCGTGCTCACTGCCCCGTGTCCTAACTCACACCCAGTCCCGTTCACCCATCACCCCATGTGCTCACTGCCCCGTGTCCTAACTCGCACCGAGTCCCGTTCACCCATCACCCCGTGCTCATTGCCCCGTGTCCTAACTCGCGCCGAGTCCCGTTCACCCATCACCCCCTGTGCTCACTGCCCCGTGTCCTAACTCACACCGAGTCCTGTTCAGCCATCACCCCCTGTGCTCACTGCCCCGTGTCCCAACTCGCACCCAGTCCCGTTCACCCATCACCCCCTGTGCTCACTGCCCCGTGTCCTAACTCACACCCAGTCCCGTTCACCCATCACCCCCTGAGCTCACTGCCCCGTGTCCTAACTCGCACCGTCCCGTTCGCCCATCACCCCCTGTGCTCACTGCCCCGTGTCCTAACTCACACCGAGTCCCGTTCACCCATCACCCCCTGTGCTCACTGCCCGTGTCCTAACTCGCACCGAGTCCCGTTCACCCATCAACCCGTGCTCACTGCCCCGTGTCCTAACTCGCACCGAGTCCCGTTCACCCATCACCCCCTGTGCTCACTGCCCCGTGTCCTAACTCGCACCGAGTCCCGTTCACCCATCACCCCGTGCTCACTGCCCCGTGTCCTAACTCACACCGAGTCCCGTTCACCCATCACCCCCTGTGCTCACTGCCCCGTGTCCTAACTCACACCCAGTCCCGTTCACCCATCACCCCCTGAGCTCACTGCCCCGTGTCCTAACTCGCACCGTCCCGTTCGCCCATCACCCCCTGTGCTCACTGCCCCGTGTCCTAACTCACACCGAGTCCCGTTCACCCATCACCCCCTGTGCTCACTGCCCGTGTCCTAACTCGCACCGAGTCCCGTTCACCCATCAACCCGTGCTCACTGCCCCGTGTCCTAACTCGCACCGAGTCCCGTTCACCCATCACCCCCTGTGCTCACTGCCCCGTGTCCTAACTCGCACCGAGTCCCGTTCACCCATCACCCCGTGCTCACTGCCCCGTGTCCTAACTCGCACCGAGTCCCGTTCACCCATCACCCTCTGTGCTCACTGCCCCATGTCCCAAATCGCACCGAGTCCCGTTCACCCATCACCCCCTGTGCTCACTGCCCCGTGTCCTAACTCACACCGAGTCCCGTTCACCCATCACCCCCTGTGCTCACTGCCCCGTGTCCTAACTCACACCCAGTCCCGTTCACCCATCACCCCCTGTGCTCACTGCCCCGTGTCCTAACTCACACCCAGTCCCGTTCACCCATCACCCCCTGTGCTCACTGCCCCGTGTCCTAACTCACACCCAGTCCCGTTCACCCATCACCCCCTGTGCTCACTGCCCCGTGTCCTAACTCACACCCGGTCCCGTTCACCCATCACCCCGTGCCCTAACTCACACCCAGTCCCGTTCACCCATCACCCCCTGTGCTCACTGCCCCGTGTCCTAACTCGCACCGAGTCCCGTTCACCCATCACCCCCTGTGCTCACTGCCCCGTGTCCTAACTCGCACCGAGTCCCGTTCACCCATCACCCCCTGTGCTCACTGCCCCGTGTCCTAACTCGCACCGAGTCCTGTTCACCCATCACCCCGTGCTCACTGCCCCGTGTCCTAACTCACACCCAGTCCCGTTCACCCATCACCCCATGTGCTCACTGCCCCGTGTCCTAACTCGCACCGAGTCCCGTTCACCCATCACCCCGTGCTCACTGCCCCGCGTCCTAACTCGCGCCGAGTCCCGTTCACCCATCACCCCCTGTGCTCACTGCCCCGTGTCCTAACTCACACCGAGTCCTGTTCAGCCATCACCCCCTGTGCTCACTGCCCCGTGTCCCAACTCGCACCCAGTCCCGTTCACCCATCACCCCCTGTGCTCACTGGCCCGTGTCCTAACTCACACCGAGTCCCGTTCACCCATCACCCCCTGTGCTCACTGCCCCGTGTCCTAACTCACACCCAGTCCCGTTCACCCATCACCCCCTGAGCTCACTGCCCCGTGTCCTAACTCGCACCGTCCCGTTCGCCCATCACCCCCTGTGCTCACTGCCCCGTGTCCTAACTCACACCGAGTCCCGTTCACCCATCACCCCCTGTGCTCACTGCCCGTGTCCTAACTCGCACCGAGTCCCGTTCACCCATCAACCCGTGCTCACTGCCCCGTGTCCTAACTCGCACCGAGTCCCGTTCACCCATCACCCCCTGTGCTCGCTGCCCCGTGTCCTAACTCGCACCGAGTCCCGTTCACCCATCACCCCGTGCTCACTGCCCCGTGTCCTAACTCGCACCGAGTCCCGTTCACCCATCACCCTCTGTGCTCACTGCCCCATGTCCCAAATCGCACCGAGTCCCGTTCACCCATCACCCCCTGTGCTCACTGCCCCGTGTCCTAACTCACACCGAGTCCCGTTCACCCATCACCCCCTGTGCTCACTGCCCCGTGTCCTAACTCACACCCAGTCCCGTTCACCCATCACCCCCTGTGCTCACTGCCCCGTGTCCTAACTCACACCCAGTCCCGTTCACCCATCACCCCCTGTGCTCACTGCCCCGTGTCCTAACTCACACCCGGTCCCGTTCACCCATCGCCCCGTGCTCACTGCCCCGTGTCCTAACTCACACCCAGTCCCGTTCACCCATCACCCCCTGTGCTCACTGCCCCGTGTCCTAACTCGCACCGAGTCCCGTTCACCCATCACCCCCTGTGCTCACTGCCCCGTGTCCTAACTCACACCGAGTCCCGTTCACCCATCACCCCCTGTGCTCACTGCCCCGTGTCCTAACTCAGACCCAGTCCCGTTCACCCATCACCCCCTGTGCTCACTGCCCCGTGTCCTAACTCACACCGAGTCCAGTTGACCCATCACCCCGTGCTCACTGCCCCGTGTCCTAACTCACACCCAGTCCCGTTCACCCATCACCCCCTGTGCTCACTGCCCAGTGTCCTAACTCACACCCAGTCCCGTTCACCCATCAACCCCTGTGCTCACTGCTCCGTGTCCTAACTCGCACCGAGTCCCGTTCACCCATCACCCCCTGTGCTCACTGCCAAGTGTCCTAACTCGCACCGAGTCCCGTTCACCCATCACCCACTGTGCTCACTGCCCCGTGTCCTAACTCGCACCGAGTCCCGTTCACCCATCACCCCCTGTGCTCACTGCCCCGTGTCCTAACTCACACCCAGTCCCGTTCACCCATCACCCCCTGTGCTCACTGCCCCGTGTCCAAACTCACACCCAGTCCCGTTCACCCATCACCCCCTGTGCTCACTGCCCCGTGTCCTAACTCACACCCAGTCCCGTTCACCCATCACCCCCTGTGCTCACTGCCCCGTGTCCTAACTCACACCCAGTCCCGTTCACCCATCACCCCCTGTGCTCGCCGGCCTACACAGGCTCCAAGTCCGGCAACGCCTCAATTTTAAAATTCTCATCCTTGTTTTCAAATCTCTCCGCGGCCTCGCCCCCCCTCCCTATCTCTCTCACCTCCTCCAGCCCTACAACCCTTCGATATAACTGCCCTCCTCCAATTCTGGCCTCTTGCACATCCCCCGGTTTCCATCGCTCCACCATTGGCGGCCGTGCCTTCAGTTGCCTGGGCCCTAAACTCTGGAAATTCCCTCCCTAAACCTCTGTGCCTCTCTCTCCTCCTTTAAGTCGCTCCTTAAAACTAACCTCTTTGACCAAGCTTTTGGACATTGGCCCTTATGTCTCATGTGGCTCGTTGTCAAATTTTGTTTGATAATCGCTCCTGTGAAGCGCCCTGGGACGTTTTACTACGTTAAATGTATAAATGGAAATTGTTGCTGTGGTGGGGAGGGTATCTCCCAACCCAGAAAGTGCTCAACGGGTAGAATTCAAGTCAGCCCGGGGGTCTGGTGGTGGGATTGTTTCAGTCTCATCAGCGGTGTCTTGCAGGCTGCAGCTGCTTTTACCAGCAGCTACGTTTAGTGTCAGTACATCCCGACTTGACACGGTGCAGGTCGAGAGTTAGGGGCGCAATCACATGGTGACCATCGCAGAGGAATCTGAAATGAGGCAATGCTCAGCGTGTTCGGCCGTACTCCGCATTCACAACTGGATGGAAATGGGCACCGAAATGTAGGAGCAGGAGGAGGCCCTTCAGCCCCTCGAGCCTGTTCCGCCATTCAATGGCCCAGACATTCGGGTCGGGGGCTTCCCGCGGGTGCAAGCCCCCGACCTGCACTTACCTAGCGCGCCGGCCGTTGAGCTGTGGGCCCGCGTGGGATTCCGATCCTGGGCCGCCTCCAACTGCCGGCGCGCAGTGCTTGCGTATCCCAGGGGCGCAGTTAGTTCGAAGCATCCCCTGGGATCACGTGGGCCATGGAGAGCCAATGGTAGCAGGGAATGCTTCATTCATAAAATTGACAGGAAGACCTGTCAAACTTATAAATACTATAAGCCCCAAAACATCACTAAAACTTCAAATAAATTTTTAAAAAACATCACATTTTTTAAATAAACTATAAATTGCATGAAATAACTATTTTAAACAATAATTTAAATTTTTGAAAAAAATTAATTTTATTTTCTAACTGGGCTAAAAATAAACTTACCTTTCTTTAAAGTATTTAAAAATAATAAACCTGTGGAAAAAATGTTTTAATTTTAATTAATTCACCACTTACCTTGATAAAAGCAGGCCTTGCACCTGCTTTTTAAAAGTGTAACTCCTAGGCCTAGAAATTCAGTTAGGGGCGCCCAGCTCGCCTGGGCGCTGGAATTACCGCTGCGCGCGGAGCCACTTGCGCCAGCGGGAAATTCACTTTCAGCACCCCAAGTGGAAGCCGGCCGCTAAACAAGGGTTTCGGCGCCCCGCTTGGGGCGCTGAAACTGAATATCGGCGTGCAAAGTGCCGCAGCGCCACCCGCTGCGGCACGGCAGCCTGCGGTACTGCAGGCCTTCCTCTCAGTCTTAAGGGGGAGGTGCCTGCAACAGCGCGATCCCCGCTCGCGAGTGCCGGCAAATGAGCCCGGCACCAAGGAGAAGTGCCGGGCTCTCTGGAAACAGCCGGCAATGCCGCGAGGGGGGGGGTGTAGGAGGCCGGGGAAGGAGGTGCGGGCAGGCGGCCGCCGAAAAAGCGGCCGGCCGCACCTCCACCTTAACTCGCCCCAGTACCGGCACAGGTAGGCCCCGTGTACCGGTCGCTGTTTGCGGCCGGCGCGGGGGAGGTGGCAGCAACCAAATATGGCCAGCAGGGTGATAGCGGGGCGCTGCGCACACCAATGACGTCATCGGTGGCGGCGCAGCGCTAATGGCTAACGCCGCCATTAGCGCCCCGCTAAATATCGTGGTAGGTTTGCACAGTGGCGCAAAAGCCCTCTTTGGGCGCAAACTGGTGGCGCAGGCCACTGAATTTCTAGGCCCTGGAGACTTACCCTCCCGGAGAAACCTGGAAAAAACCATAAGTTCGATGCGCACGCGCTGCCTCTCCGGCGCACGCGTTCGACTTCTGAACCCCTTCGTTCAGGGGAACGGAAGTGCCGGTTTCCCGCGCATGCACGAAACCGGCACTTCCATTGGGCTTACGGGTGAGTACCCCGTGCGTACTCACCCGTGGAGACCCGAATTTCTGGGCCAATGAGAGATCATGGCTGATCTGCGACCTAACTCCATCTACCCGCCTTTGCCCCATATCCCTTCATACCTTTGGTTAACAAAATTCGATCAGTCTCAGATTTTTAAAATTAACTATTGACCCAGCATCGATTGCCGTTTGTGGAAGAGGGTTCCAAACTTCTACCACCCTTTACGTGTAGAAGTGTTTCCCCACAATTTATTTCGCCTCTTGTTTGCCCCTCCTTCCAACTCTCCCGCACCATCTGTGGCTGTAACGGGTTTGGGGGTGGGGGGGGGGTGGGGGGAAGTGTCTATCCTCTGCTGACTGCCTCATCGCAATGACACAGCGCAGACCGGCCTTCCGCTCGACGCCACACAGCCCAGATCGCCTGACACGGAACGGAAGGGACACTTTATCCTTTCTTTTCCTCTTTCCCCTCCTCATCCTCCAGTACCTCACCCAAGTGGCCGCTATTGACGCCCGCACCTCGACAGTAAGCAGCTGTTCACCCGCAGGGGGCATCGCGGCCGAGCCTGGTTCCACGCTCGCCGAGCGTCCACAGACAGCCGCTGACCAGCAGCAGGGACCCAGGTCGCTATCCCTCCTCCTCCCCCGCCCCCTCCTCGGGCTGTGCAGTGGAGAAAGAGTTAAACGGACATCGCTGGCAGTTTCACTGAATGGTGTAATAAAGACAATAATCTCAGTCGTAAGCTTTTTCTAAGTTGATAACATAGTCGGATGTGGAAACCATAAGAGGCCTAAGAGGATGTAGGTTCTGTTCTGGCAGGAAAGTAAAACAATGAAAGAGGCCGAGAGAGGCAGGAAAGGAGGACAATGAGTCAGAAGTACAATGTTGATGAGACCCCATCTGGCATAAACAGAGGTCATAGGTGCAACAACAGCTTGAGGGATAATGGCCGATAATAAAGGCGGTACTTTAATGTAACGCGGCATAGGCAACCAATCAGTGAAGATGTATGCGGGACAAGATCCAATCAGGTGGCAGGAATGAATTTTGACGTGTATTGTAATGTATAAAAATGTAGTGTTTGCTGTACCAATTTGGAAAGAGTCTGGCTAAGACAGTGCAGACTGTTTCCCCACCGGCGCAATAAAGACAACTTGACGATCGATCTACAACCTTGTGTCGAGTGTTGGTTTAAAATACTCCACAACAGGCTGAAAACAGCAAATGCCAGCTATTCCACTGCACGGGGCTTCGCGGCCGAGCCTGGTTCTACGCTCACCGAGGGTCCGCAGACAGCCACTGACCAGCAGCAGGGACCCTGGCTGATTCCCCCCTCACCCCCACTCCCTTTCCTCTCCTCTGCCCGGAATTTTGCCTACCGCTACCCTGACCGACATTGGCTAACAGTAAATACCAGCCATTCCACTGCAGCGTGCATCATAACTGAGCCCGATTCCGCATTCAACGAGTGTCCGCAGACAGCCACTGACCAGCAGCAGGGAACCAGGCCGATATCCCTCCTCCCCCCCGCCCCTACTCAGGCTGAAAACGGCAAAAAGTAAATGCCAGCTATTCCACTGCATGGGGCATCGCGGCCGAGCCTGGTTCCACGCTCACCAAGCGTCCGCAGACAGCCACTGACCAGCAGCAGGGACCCAGGCCAATATCCCTCCTCGGGCTGAAAACGGCAAACAGTAAATGCCAGCTATTCCACTGCATGGGGCATCGCAGCCGAATCGGATCCCGCGCTGAACTGGCCACAGACCAGCAGGGGATAAAGCAGCAGGGTCCGGTCCCCCTCCACCCCCCACCCCGCCCAAGCGGCAGCCCCGGACTCACCAGGTGGTTGTACGGCCTGAAGGTTGCCCGCAGGTCCCCGTAGAAGGCGTCCCAGACGTGAATGGGGTTGTCGCGGCTGCTGCTGGCCAGGCTGTGAAAGAAACGGCGACAGCGCAGTGTTTAGAAGCCGTGCCCTGACCGCTGTCTCGCGACGGTGCAGCAGGGGGTTTTCCTCCGCTGTGCCTTTTCACGAGTAAGAAACTGGCCACCACAATACCCGCTGACGTGAATGTGGGTTTGTGAAAAGCAGGGCTTACTGTGTTGTATACTTAAGAAAAAAAGCACTGGAACCTACTAGTACAAGTACTATACAGCAGCCCAGTCAATATTACACAGAGCGTACCGCACAGAAACAGGCCATTCGGCCCAACTGCCCCGTGCCGGTGTTTCTGCTCCACACGAGCCTCCTCCCACCCCTCTTCATCTCACGTCCTGTCAGCATGTCCTACTATTCCTTTCTCCCTCATGCGTTTATCCAGCTTCCCCTGAAATTCATCTGTGCTATTCGCCTCAACCACTCCCTGTGGGAGCGAGTTCCACATTCTCACCACTCTCTGGGGAAAGAAGTTTCTCCTGAATTCCCTAGTGGATTTATTAGTGACCGTCTTATATCGATGGCCCCTAGTTCTGGGTTCCCCCACAAGTGGAAACATTCTCTCGACGTCAACATCTGTAAAGTGAGAGGACAGAAGAAGCGATGTTTCTGGAATATGGCCCTTCGGCACAACCGGCCGTGTATTTCCAGCATTTTCATGCCTTATTCGAGATTGAGCAGAGAAGGTTAAGGGGAGATTTAATCGAGGCGTTCAAAATCATTAGAGGGTTTCGATGGAGTAAATAAGGAGAAACTGTTTCCAGTGGCAGGAGGGTCGGTAACCAGAGGACACAGATTGAAGATAATCGGCAAAGGACCAGAGGGGAGATGAGGAGAATGTTTTTACGCAGCGAGTTGTTGTGATCTGGAACGCGCTGCCTGAAAGGGCGGTGGAAGCAGATTCAATAGTAACTTTTAATTGAATATATACTTGAAATGGAAAAATTTGCAGGGCTGTGGGGGAAAGAGCAGGCGGGAAGTGGGACTAATCGGAGAGCTCTTTCAAAGAGCCGGCACAGGCACGATGGGCCGAACGGGCTCCTTCTGTGCCGCGCGATTCCAAGATTAAAAACCTTTCCGCACTGTCGAGACAATGCAGGAGAAACCTGCCGTGTATTTCAATGACTCGCGGTCACTTCAAGGGTGCGAAACTCTCTCACACACACACAAGAGGAGAGTAAGCCTGCTTTTCTGAACGACTCGTCAGCCAATAACACTGCCCATCGCAAAGCTGGGCGCTCCTGCAATATTGTTAGTGGGTTCAGCGTGGAGGGGGTGGGGGCTGGGGAAAAGAGTGCGGTGGGGGGGGGGGGGGGGGGGAGACGGAGCCTTAAAACGAAACGTGCGGGAATATATCGCGATATTCGGCACTTACAGACGACCGGTACTTACAAACAGGTTTCAGGAGCCATCGAGGTCATGGCTGGATACCAGCAATAATCGTAGATGGTATCTCCCTCAGACATCCGCAGCACAGGGCTCTGCGAATTCAAAGACAGGCAGTAAGGTCATCGGCAAAAGTACCAGAGGCAACATGAGAATTTTTTATTTATTACGCAGCGAGTTGCTGTGATCTGGAATGCGCTGCCTGAAAGGGCGGTGGAAGCAGATTCAATAGTAACTTTCCAAAGGGAATACTTTAAAGGGTAAGTATTTGCAGGGGGGAGTGGGGATAATTGGATCGCTCTTTCACAAAGAGCCGGCACAGGCAACATGGGCCGAACAACCTTTAAAGTTGTAAAATGTCCCACGGCGCATCACGGGAGCGATTATCAAACACAATCTGACACCGAGCCACTTGAGATATTAGGACAGGCGACCAAAACCTTGGTCAAACAGGTAGATTTTATGGAGCGTCTTATGAGGAGAGAGAGGCGGAGAGGTTTAGGGAGGGAATTCCAGAGCTTAGGGCCCAGGCGACGGAAGGCACGGCCGCCAATGGTGGAGCGATGGAAATCGGGGGATGTTCAAGAGGCCAGAATTGCAGTGCAGGGGCTGGAGATTACAGATATAGGGAAGGGGCGAGGCCACGGAGAGGTTTGAACACGAGGTTGAGAAATTGAAATCGAGGCATTGCCGGACTGGGAGCCATTGTAGGTCAGTGAGCACAGGGGGTGATGGGTGAAGAGGACTCGGTGTGAGTTAGGACACGGGGCAGTGAGCACAGGGGGTGATGGGTGAACGGGACTGGGTGTGAGTTAGGACACGGGGCAGTGAGCACAGCGGGTGATGGGTGAACGGGACTGGGTGTGAGTTAGGACACGGGGCAGTGAGCACAGGGGGTGATGGGTGAACGGGACTTGGTGTGAGTTAGGACACGGGGCAGTGAGCACAGGGGGTGATGGGTGAACGGGACTCGGTGTGAGTTAGGACACGGGGCAGTCAGCACAGGGGGTGATGGGTGAACGGGAATCGGTGCGAGTTAGGACACGGGGCAGTGAGCACAGGGGTGATGGGTGAACGGGACTGGGTGTGAGTTAGGACACAGGGCAGCGAGCACAGGAGGTGATGGGTGAACGGGACTCGGTGCGAGTTAGGACATGGGGCAGTGAGCACAGGGGGTGATGGGTGAACAGAACTCGGTGCGAGTTAGGACACGGGGCAGTGAGCACAGGGGGTGATGGGTGAACGGGACTGGGTGTGAGTTAGGACACGGGGCAGTGAGCACAGGGGGTGATGGGTGAACGGGACTGGGTGTGAGTTAGGACACGGGGCAGTGAGCACGGGGTGATGGGTGAACGGGACTCGGTGCGAGCTGGGACACGGGGCAGTGAGCACAGCGGCTGATGGGTGAACGGGACTGGGTGTGAGTTAGGACACGGGGCAGTGAGCACAGGGGGTGATGGGTGAACGGGACTCGGTGCGAGTTAGGACACGGGGCAGTGAGCACAGGGGGTGATGGGTGAACGGGACTGGGTGTGAGTTAGGACACGGGGCAGTGAGCACAGGGGGTGATGGGTGAACGGGACTCGGTGCGAGTTAGGACACGGGGCAGTGAGCACAGGGGGTGATGGGTGAACGGGACTGGGTGTGAGTTAGGACACGGGGCAGTGAGCACAGGGGGTGATGGGCGAACAGGACTGGGTGTGAGTAAGGACACGGGGCAGTGAGCACAGGGGGTGATGGGTGAACGGGACTGGGTTTGAGTTAGGACACGGGGCAGTGAGCACAGGGGGTGATGGGTGAACGGGACTGGGTGTGAGTTAGGACACGGGGCAGTGAGCACAGGGGGTGATGGGTGAACGGGACTGGGTGTGAGTTAGGACACGGGGCAGTGAGCACAGGGGCTGATGGGTGAACGGGACTGGGTGTGAGTTAGGACACGGGGCAGTGAGCACAGGTGGTGATGGGTGAACGGGACTGAGTGTGAGTTAGGACACGGGGCAGTGAGCACAGGGGGTGATGGGTGAACGGGACTGGGTGTGAGTTAGGACACGGGGCAGTGAGCACAGGGGGTGATGGGTGAACGGGACTGGGTGCGAGTTAGGACACGGGGCAGTGAGCACAGGTGGTGATGGGTGAACGGGACTGAGTGTGAGTTAGGACACGGGGCAGTGAGCACAGGGGGTGATGGGTGAACGGGACTGGGTGTGAGTTAGGACACGGGGCAGTGAGCACAGGGGGTGATGGGTGAACGGGACTGGGTGCGAGTTAGGACACGGGGCAGTGAGCACAGGGGGTGATGGGTGAACGGGACTAGGTGTGAGTTAGGACACGGGGCAGTGAGCACAGGGGGTGATGGGCGAACAGGACTGGGTGTGAGTTAGGACACGGGGCAGTGAGCACAGGGGGTGATGGGTGAACGGGACTGGGTGTGAGTTAGGACACGGGGCAGTGAGCACAGGGGGTGATGGGTGAACGGGACTGGGTGTGAGTTAGGACACGGGGCAGTGAGCACAGGGGGTGATGGGTGAACGGGACTCGGTGCGAGTTCGGACACGGGGCAGTGAGCACAGGGGGTGATGGGTGAACGGGACTCGGTGCGAGTTAGGACACGGGGCAGTGAGCACAGGGGGTGATGGGTGAACGGGACTCGGTGCGAGTTAGGACACGGGGCAGTGAGCACAGGGGGTGATGGGTGAACGGGACTCGGTGCGAGTTAGGACACGGGGCAGTGAGCACAGGGGGTGATGGGTGAACGGGACTGGGTGTGAGTTAGGACACGCGGCAGTGAGCACAGGGGGTGATGGGTGAACGGGACTGGGTGTGAGTTAGGACACGGGGCAGTGAGCACAGGGGGTGATGGGTGAACGGGACTGGGTGTGAGTTAGGACACGGGGCAGTGAGCACAGGGGGTGATGGGTGAACGGGACTGGGTGTGAGTTAGGACACGGGGCAGTGAGCACAGGGGGTGATGGGTGAACGGGACTCGCTGCGAGTTAGGACACGGGGCAGCAGAGTTTTGGATGAGCTGAAGTTTACGGAGGGTGGGAAGGCCGACCGGGAGAGTGTCGGATAAGTCGAGTCTAGAGCCAACGACGGCACGGATCAGCGTTGCAGAGGCAGTTGGGTGACGTCACGCGTCATTCGACGGTTCGAAGTTTGTATGCCAACACGTAAAACTCGCGCGGGGCGTGCCAAGTGCCGGTTGCGCTGCTGCGCACAATCCTCAGCGGGCTGTGCGTTGGTACCAGGGTCGGGTGGTTCCCCAGTGCAGCCCAGGGCCGCCCTCACGATTGAGGGGAGTTGCACCAAGACGCTTCTCAATGAAGCAGCCCAGCAACAAAGGAGACCCAACACGGCAAGTCTGTGTTCAGAGAAAACTGACATTTACTTCGATATAGGGGCAGGAGTAGGCCATACAGAAGACCCTAAGAATTAGGAGCAGGAGTAGGCCATTCGGCCCCTCCAGCCTGCTCCGCCATTCAAACATATATTCCTCTGGGGCATAAAACCCAAAAGGAAAAGTGATCCAACCGTGGCTAACAAAAGAAATTAAAGCAAAGTATTAAGTCAAAGGAGGAAGCTTATAAAGTTGGCAGAAAAAGCAGATCCTTTTAGAAATCGGCAGAGGGGGACCAAGAAATTGATAAAGGGAAAATGGAATATGAGCACAAACTAGCGAAAAATATAAAAACGGATTGTAAAAGCTTCTATAGGTATGTGAAAAGGAAAAGACTGGCGAAGGTAAATGTAGGTCCTTTACAGTCGGGAGAATTTATAGAACATAGAGTTCAACAATTTCAGATCATAACCTCGGCCCCTATCACATATATATATATCTTTTATTTATTTATCCACTCTTTGTCTGTCTTTTCTCTCTCCCACGTGGCAGCTGTCTCTCACTCTGCCAGTGCAATTCACACTTCATCTGGAGCCATCCTCTGTTTCTTAACCTGTCCATTACCATCTCCTCCCGCCTTGTATATCTCTTAAAGTCTCTTAACCTCTCCTGCCTTCTATCCTATCACAGACCTTCCCTTTTGTTCTTTCCTCCCCTCCCCACTCTCCCTGCCCCGACACTTGCTTAAAAATCTGTTCCATTTCCTGCTTTTTTTCCAGTTCTGACGAAAGGTCATCGACCTGAAACGTTAACTCTGTTTCTCTCTCCACAGATGCTGCCTGACCTGCTGAGTTTCTCCAGCATTTTCTGTTTTTATTTCAGATTTCCAGCATCTGCAGTATTTTTTTTTGCGTATGGGAGAATTTATAATGGGGAATGAGGAAATGGCAGAGAAATTAAATAAATACTTTGGGCTAGATTTTCGTGGAGCCGTCAGGCGGGGTTTCAGGCGTGTGGGGGGCGGGGGGAATCCCGAATTTGGGGGTCCCGACACCATCCCGCCCAAAACCCCGCCCCACGTAAGTTTCAGGGGCGGCGGGTACCCACCCCGCACTGGGACCCGCCGAAATCAGGCGGGAAGGGATTAGTGCCAATTAACTGCCTGTTAACAGGTAGTTAACAGGCAGTTTTTAGCCTAATCCCTATTTTGAAGGTTGTCGTGTGGGATTCCCGATGGCTGCAAACCACGTCAGGTTAGAGCAGGCGGGCCGTCGGGTTGAAGGACTTGGAGGGGTCGCGATGTTGGCGCTCAGGTGAGTGATGGGTGCATGAGTGTAAAGGTAAGTGTGTTTGGTGTGTCTAAAGTGTGTAAAGAACTTTTACTTACCTGTACTTACCTTAACAGCCTTTCTTCCTGTAGCCGTCGGGAGCGCATCACTCAGCCGGCACTTAAAGCTGAACGGCTGCGATCTGTGAAAAGTGACAGCCTTCAGCTTTGAGTGCTGCTGAGAGTTCTAACTGAGTCTGTGCAGAAGGACTCATGTCAGAACTCAGACTGTCAGTGTTTCACAGCTTCAAACAGCTGTGAAACGCTGATATTTCATCCGTCAAGAACTCTTGACAGATGAAATTGCAGTCTGTGACGTCACCTGTTGCCGGGTGGCCCTTAATTGGCCTGCTGAGCCCGCTGGGCGGGCTCAACAAGGTCAAGCAAGGGAAAATCGCGCGGATTGGCCGGACGTCGAAGTAGGCGGGTCAAAAACCCGAAATGGGAAGTCCCGCCTTCTTCCCGACAGGTTCGGGAAAATCTACCCCTTTGTTTCTATCTTCATGGAGGAAGACACAAAAAACCTCCCAGAAATACGAGAAAACCAAGGGTGTGGCGAGAATGAGGAACTTAAAGAAAATATTATTTGTAAGAAAAAACAGTACAAGCAAAATTAATGGGACTAAAAGTCGATAAATCCCAAGGACCGGCTGACCTATATCCTAGGGTTTTGAAAGAGGTGGCCATTGGGATAGTGGACGCATTGGTTGTCATCTTAGAAAATTCTATAGATTCTGGAATGGTTCCTGCAGATTGGAGATAGCAAATGTAACCCCGCTATTGAAGAAAGGAGGGAGAGAGAAAACAGGGAACTACAGACCTTAGGGCCTCACATCAGTAGTTGAGAAAATGCTGGAATCTATTATAAAGGATGCAATAACTGGGCACTTAGAAAGTAATAGTAAGATTGGGCAGAGTCAACATGGATTTATGAAAGGGAAATCCTGTTTGACAAACCTATTGGAGTTCTTTGAGGATGTAACTAGTGGATTAGACAAAGGGGAACTGGTAGATGTGGTGTATCAGGATTTTCAGAAGGCCTTCAATAAGGTCCCACACAAGAGGTTGGTGAACAAAATTAGGGCACATGGAATTGGGGGTAATATACTAGCATGGATTGAGAATTGGTTAACAGACAGAAAACAAAGAGTAGGGATAAACGGGTCTTTTTCAGGATGGCAGGCTGTGACTAGTGGGGTACCGCAAGGATCGGTGCTTGGGCCCCAGTTAGTCACAATCTATATCAATGATTTGGATGAGGGGACTAAATGTAACATTTCCAAATTTGTTGATGATACAAAGCTAGGTGGCAGTGTCAGTTGTGAAGAGGATGTGAAGAGGCTTCAAGGGGATCTCGACAGGCTCAGTGAGTGGGCGAGAACATGGCAGATGGAACATAATGTGGAGAAATGTGAAGTTATCCACTTTGGTAGAAAAAACAGAAAGGCAGAGTATTTCCTAAATGGTGAAAGATTGAGGAATGCAGATGCTCAAAGGGACCTGGGTGTCCTTGTACATGAGTCACTGAAAGTGAATGCGCAGGTGCAGCAAGCCATTAGGAAGGCAAATGGTATGCTGGCCTTCATTACAAGAGGATTTGAGTACAGGAGTAAAGAAGTCTTACTCCAATTATATAGGGCCTTGGTGAGACCACACCTGGAGTACTGTGCACAATTTTGGTCTCCTTACCTAAGGAAGGATATACTGCCATAGAGGGAGTGCAATGATGGTTCATGAGATTGATTCCTGGGATGGCGGGACTGTCGTATGAGAAGAGATTGAGTAAACTAGGCCTGTATTCTCTTGAATTCAGAAGAATGAGAGGGGATCTCATTGAAGCATACAAAATTATTACAGGGCTTGATAGGGTGGATGCTGGGAGAATGTTTCCCTTGGCTGGGGAGTCTAGAACCAGGGGCCACAGCCTCAGGATAAAAGGTAGGCCATTCAGGACTGAGATGAGAAGAAATTTCTTCACACAGAGGGTGGTGAATCTTTGGAATTCTCTACCCCAGAGGGCTGTGGAGGCTCAGTCATTGGGTATATTCAAAACAGAAGTCGATAGGTTTCTGACTAGTAATGGCATCAAGGGATATGGCGATAAGGCCGGTGAATGGAGTTGAGGCAGAAGATCAGCCATGATCTCATTGAATGGCGGAGCAGGCTCGAAGGGCCGACTCCTGCTCCTATTTCTTATGTTCAATAAGATCATCGACCTCAACTCCACTTTCCCGCCCGATCCCCATATCCCTTGATTCCCCTAGAGTCCAAAAATCTATCGATCTCAGCCTTGAATATACTCAAAGACTCAGCATCCACAGCCCTCTGGTGTAGAGAATTCCAAAGATTCAGAACCCTCCGAGTAAAGAAATTTACATCGGACTCCATAGAATATACAGCACAGAAACAGGCCATTCGGCCCAAACAGTCCATGCCAGCATTGACGCTCTACTTGAGTCTCCTCTAGTCTTTCCTCATCTAACTCTCAGCATAACCCTCTATTCCCTTCTCCCTCATATGCTTATCAAACGGCCCCTTAAATGCATCGATACTATTCGCCTCAACCACTCCCTGTGGCAGCGAGTTCCACATTCTCACCACTCTCTGGGTAAAGAAGTTTCTCCTGAATTCCCTATTGGATTTCTTGGTCACTATCTTATATTGATGGCCTCTAGTTTTGCTCTTCCTCACAAGTGGAAACACTCTCTCTGTATCCACTCTATCAAAACCTTTCATAATTTTAAAGACCTCTATTAGGTCACTCCTCGGCCTTCTCTTTTCAAGAGAAAAGAGGCCCAGCCTGTTCATCCTTTCCTGATAGCTATACCCTCGCATTTCTGGTACAGGAAACTTTGGTTTATCCGGAGGTTAACTGTCCGGAATGCTCGATCCACCGGCAAAATTCAGGAGTCGGTTCAGTAAGTTTTTTTTTCTTTTCGTTGCTTTTTTTTTAACCAGTCAGGCTCTGCAAGGTCTAGCTAAAGCTGTTGCTTAGCTACAGAGACGCTTGCAAGCTACGGCCGACTGTTTAGAAGCTGTTGCTAAGCAACAGGGTTTGTTGCTAGATACGGAGCTCAAAAGCTCCGTATGTTTTAACATTAGCGCTGGTTTGTCCGGCAGTTTTGATGGGACGGCAACAGCTCGGTCCCGTCGGTGCCGGATATCACAAAGTTTCCTGTATCATCCTTGTAAATTTTCTCTGCACCCTCTCCAGTGCCTCTATATCCTTTTTATAATACGGCGACCAGAACTGTACGCAGTACTCTAAGTGTGGTCTAACCAAGGTTCGATACAGGTTTAGCACAACTTTCCTACTTTTCAATTCTATCCCTCTAGAAATAAACTCCAGTGCTTGGTTTGCTTTTTTAATGGTCTTGCTAACCTGCGTCACAACTTTTAGTGATTTGTGTATTTGTGTATTTGTACTCCTTTGTTCTTCTACCCCACTTTGATTCTTATTTTCCAAGTAATAAGTGACCTCCCCCTATTTTTCTTACCAAAATGTAATAACTCACATTTATCTGTGTTGAACTTCATTTGCCAATTATATGCCCATTCTGCAAGTTTATTAATGTCCTCCTGTAATTTGTGGCCGTCCTCCTCAGTGTTGACTATACCCCCCCACCACCCCAAAATTTGGTGTCATCCGCAAATTTAGAAATTGTATTTTCGATTCCAAAGTCTAAATCGTTAATGTAAATTGTGAACAGCAGTGGTCCCAGCGCTGACCCTTGTGGGACTCCACTTCCCACCTCGAGTCCTCGCCACTTAAAACATCCACGTTTAAAACTGGGCAGTGGCTTACGTCGGCCAAATAGCACGTGCGTTACCGTCAGTGGCAAAGGTGCCGGTTACAGCGCCGTTAAGCGCTCTGTCCGGGCAGAAACAGCTGTGCTTACTCACTGGTTGGCACCTTGCTTAGGTTCACTGCACGCAGGAAGGTAAGTCAATGATTTAGTGCTAGATGTAACCTAGCAACTCTTGCGCACGCACAGGGAGTCTCACATGGGAATCACTGTCTCCTGTCCCTCCTGCAATCTCCTCTATTATAGACTGTGTTGGTATTCCCTCTGTCCCTAACACGGGCCCCAGCTGGAGTATTGTGTCCAATTCTGGGCACCACACTTTAGGAAGGACGCGAAGGCTTTGGAGAGGGTGCAGGAGAGGTTTACGAGAATGGTTCCAGGGATGAGGGATTACAGTTACGGGGATAGACTGGAGAAGCTGGGGTCGTTCTCCTTGGAAACATAGAAGATAGGAGCAGGAGTAGGCCATTCGGCCCCTCGAGCCTGCTCCGCCATTTAATGAGATCATGGCTGATCATCCAAACTCAGTACCCTGTCCCTGCTTTCTCCCCATATCCCCTGATCCCTTTAGCCTTAAGAAATATATCTAACTCCTTCTTGAATATATTTAATAAGTTGGCCTCAACTGCCTTCTGTGGTAGAGAATTCCACAGGTTCACCACTCTCTGGGTGAAGAAATTCCTCCTCATCTCTGTCCTAAATGGCTTGCCCCTTATCCTTAGACTGTGACCCCTGGTTCTGGACTCCCCCGCCATCGGGAACATCTTCCTGCATCTAGTCTGTCTTGTCCTGTTAGAATTTCATAAGTTTCAATGAGATCCCCTCTCATTCTTCTAAACTCTAGCGAATATAAGCCTAATCGACCCAATCTCTCCTCATACGTCATTCCTGCCATCCCAGGTATCAGTCTGGTGAATCTTCGCTGCACTCCCTCCGTGGCAAGAACATCCTTCCTCAGATAAGGCGACCAAAACTGCACACAATTGGAGCAGAGAAGGCCAAGAGAAGATTTAATAGGAGGTGTTAAAAATCATGAAGGCTGAGATAGAGTAAATAAAGAGAAACTGTTTCCATTGGCTGAAGGATCGATAACCAGAGGACACAGATTTAAGGTGATTGGCAGAAGAACCAGAGGCGACAGGAGGAGAATTTTTTTTGCACAGCGAGTGGTTAGGATTTGGAACGCGCTGCCTGATAGGGCGGTGGAAACAGATTCAATAGCAGCCTTCAAAAGGGAATTGGATAAATACTTGAAGGAGAACAAATTGCAGGGATGTGGGGAAAGAGCGGGGGAGTGGGACTAACTGGATTGCTCTTCGAAAGAGCCGGCGCAGACTCGATGGGCCGAACGGCCTCCTTCTGTGCTGTGCTATTCTAGGATTCATATTATTTGTCAGCCGTAGCTCAGTGGGTAGCACTCTCGCCTCTGAGTCAGAAGGTTGTGGGTTCAAGTCCCACTCCAGGGACTTACGCACATAAAGCTAGGCTGACACTCCCAGTGCAGTACTGAGGGGCAGTACTGAGGGAGTGCCGCACTGTCAGAGGGGCAGTACTGAGGGAGCGCCGCACTGTCGGAGGGGCAGTACTGAGGGAGCGCCGCACTGTCGGAGAGGCAGTACTGAGGGAGTGCCGCACTGTCGGAGGGGCAGTACTGAGGGAGCGCTGCACTGTCGGAGGGGCAGTACTGAGGGAGCGCCGCACTGTCGGAGGGGCAGTACTGAGGGAGTGCCGCACTGTCGGAGGGGCAGTACTGAGGGAGCGCCGCACTGTCGGAGGGGCAGTACTGAGGGAGCGCCGCACTGTCGGAGGGGCAGTACTGAGGGAGCGCCGCGCTGTCGGAGGGGCAGTACTGAGGGAGCGCTGCACTGTCGGAGGGACGGTGCTGAGGGAGCGCCGCACTGTTGGAGGGGCAGTACTGAGGGAGCGCCGCGCTGTCGGAGGGGCAGTACTGAGGGAGCGCCGCGCTGTCGGAGGGGCAGTACTGAGGGAGTGCCGCGCTGTCGGGGGGGGCAGTACTGAAGGAGCGCCACGCTGTCGGAGGGGCAGTACTGAGGGAGCGCCGCGCTGTCGGAGGGGCAGTACTGAGGGAGCGCCGCACTGTTGGAGGGGCAGTACCGAGGGAGCGCTGCACTGTCGGAGGGGCAGTACTGAGGGAGCGCCGCACTGTCGGAGGGGCAGTACTGAGGGAGCGCCGCACTGTCGGAGGGGCAGTACCGAGGGAGCGCCGCACTGTCGGAGGGGCAGTACCGAGGGAGCGCTGCACTGTCGGAGGGGCAGTACTGAGGGAGCGCCGCACTGTCGGAGGGGCTGTATTGAGGGAGCGCCGCACTGTCGGAGGGGCAGTACTGAGGGAGCGCCGCACTGTCGGAGGGGCAGTACTGAGGGAGCGCTGCGCTGTCGGGAGGTGCCGTCTTTCGGATGAGACATTAAACCGAGGCCCCATCTGCTCTCTCAGGTGGACGTAAAAGATTCCACGGGCACTATTTCGAAGAAGAGCAGGGGAGTTCCCCCCCGGTGTCCTGGGGCCAATATTAATCCCTCAATCAACATCGCTAAAACAAATGATCCGGTCATTATCACATTGCTGTTTGTGGGAGCTTGCTGTGCGCAAATTGGCTGCTGCGTTTCCCACATTACAACAGTGACTACGCTTCAAAAAGTACTTCATTGGCTGTAAAGCGCTTTGAGACATCCGGTGGTCGTGAAAGGCGCTGGAGAAATGCAAGTCTTTCTTTTTAACAGTCAAAATTCCCTATTAGCACCATGTGGTTTGTACACCATAGATCGTGATGGCTCCCATCTATGTCCTCTCTCTCTCTCTCTCTCTCTCTCTCTCTCCCCCCCCGAGTACATGTATAGAATGAGAACAGTGTGGTGGGGGGGGGGGGGGGGGGAGGGGGAAAGAGAATACAGAAATACCATTTCTGGCAGGATGTCCCAGTCCGTGTTGTACAGCTCGGAGGGCAGGTTGAAGATCCGCAGCGTGTTGTCAGCGCTGTTGGTCAGAATACAAGACCCATCCGGTGCCCTAGGATGAAAGTCAGACACACAGACAACGTGACAAGTCAATAACAGACGCTTCCACTAAATCCAATTCAGATTACAGCCCAGCAACGAAGGAGAGGAGCCCCACAGAGTCTAGAACTTGGCGACAGAGCCTGAAAATAAGAGCCAGGCCTTTCAGGGGTGGAGTTAGGAAACACTTCTACACACAAAAGGGTGGTAGAAGTTTGGAACTCTCTTCCGCATACAGCAATTGATGCTGGGTCAATTGTTAATTTTATATCTGAGATTGGTAAGATTTTTGTTAACCATTTGGGATATGGGGCAAAGGCGGGTAGATGGAGTTAGGTCGCAGATCAGCCATGATCTCAGTGAATGGCGGAACAGGCTCGAGGGGCTGAATGGCCTCCTCCTGTTCCTCGTGTCTTCGGGATCCAGGCAAAGGGGGAAGTAAACAGCCTGCTGCACACCGAGGTCGCACACACAGGTATTATACAGGACATACGGCACAGAAACAGGCCATTCGGCCCAACCAGTCCATGCCGGTGTTTATGCTCCACTCGAGCCTCCTCCCGTCTTTCCTCATCTAACTCTATCAGCGTAACCCTCGATTCCCTTCTCCCTCATATACTTGTCCAGCCTCCCCTTAAATACATCGATACTATTCGCTTCAACCACTCCCTGTGGTAGCGAGTTCCACATTCTCACCACTCTCTGGGTAAAGAAGTTTCTTCTGAATTCCCTATTGAATTTCTTGGTGACTATCTTATATTGATGGTCTCTAGTTATGCTCTTCCCCACAAGTGGAAACACTCTCTCTGTATCCACTCTATCAAAACCTTTCATAATTTTAAAGACCTCGATTAGGTCACCCCTCAGCCTTCTTTTTTCAAGAGTAAAGAGACCCAGCCTGTTCATCCTTTCCTGATAGGTATAACCTCGCATTTCTGGTATCATCCTTGTAAATCTTCTCTGCACCCTCTCCAGTGCCTCAATATCCTTTTTATAATATGGCGACCAGAACTGTACGCAGTACTCCAAGTGTGGTCTAACCAAGTTCGATACAGGTTTAGCATAACTTCCCTACTTTTCAATTCTATCCCTCTAGAAATAAACCCTAGTGCCTGGTTTGCTTTTTATATGGCTTTATTAACCTGTGTTTCTACTTTTAGTGAATTGTGTATTTATACTCCGAGATCCCTTTGATCCTCTACCCCACCTAGACTCGCACCCTCCAAGTAATAAGTGACCTCCCTATTCTTCCTACCAAAATGTAACACAGGAAACTTTGTGTTATCCGGAGGCTAACTGTCTGGAATGCTCGAGCCGCCGGCAAAAATCAGGAGCTGTTTTCGTTAGGTTTTTTTTTCTCGTTGCTTTTTTCCTCAACAGTCAAGCTCTGCAAGGTCTGCTGAAGCTGTTGCTAAGCTACAGAGACGCTTGGACTGTTTAGAAGCTGTAACAGTGTTTGTTGTCAGATACGGAGATGAAAAGCTCCGTATGCTTCAACATTAACGCTGGTGTGTCCGGCAGTTTTGAGGGAACAGCAACAGCTCGGTCCCGTCGGTGCCGGATAGCACAAAGTTTCCTGTACCTCACATTTATCTGTGTTGAATTTAATTTGCCAATTATATGCCCATTCTGCGAGTTTATTAATGTCTTCCTGTAATTTGTCGCCGTCCTCCTCAGTATTGACTATACCCCCCAATTTGGTGTCAACCGCAAATTTAGAAATTGTGTTTCTGGTTCCAAAGTCTAAATCGTTAATGTAAATTGTGAACAGCAGTGGTCCCAGCACTGATCCTTGTGGAACGCCACTACCCACCTTCTGCCACTGGGAATAGCTCCCCTTTACTCCCACTCTCTGCTTTCTGTCCTGAAGCTAGCTATCCATTCTGCTACTTGTCCCCTGACTCCGTATTTCTCATGGCTAATTCCCAAACAGACCCGTGCCATCTGGGAAGAAGCTGAGTGGAGCCCAGGCACCGCACCGTTGAAGGGGGGAAGGAAAGAGTTGGGGGTCGGGGTGTGGCAGAGATAGGGGGGCAGAAAACAAGTAAACCAAGCTGTTAAAAAAAAAAATGGGATCCTTGGCTTTATAAAGAGACATGGAGTACAAAAGCAAGGAAGTTCTGCTAAAACCTTTTATAAAGCACTGGTTAGATCTCAGCTGGAGTATTGTGGCCTGGGGTCATTCTCCTTAGAGCAGAGAAGGTTAAGGGGAGATTTAATAGCGGTGTTCTACATCATGAGGGGTTTTGATGGAGTAAATAAGGAGAAACTGTTTCCAGTGGCAGGAGGGTCGGCAACCAGAGGACACAGATTGAAGGTAATTGGGAAAAGAACCAGAGGTGACATGAACATCTTTTTAACACAACGAGTTGTTGTGATCTGGAACGCGCTGCCTGAAAGGGCGGCAGAAGCAGATTCAATAGTAACTTTCAAAAGGAAAATTGGAGAAATACTTGAAAAGGAAAAATTTGCAGGGCTGTGGGGAAAGAATAGGGGGGAGTGTGACTAATCGGAGAGCTCGTTCAAAGAGCCGGCACAGGCACGATGGGCCGAATGGCCTCCTTCTGTGCTGTGTGATTAAGTAACTCCCCCACATCACCCAGCACCAGGTCACTTGCTCGCCCCCAGGTCATGGCTGGTGCAGGGCATGGGAAGGAGGTAATCGGGAGAGATAGGTAAAGTCTCCCATTTTTTTTTCCGTTAATGGGATGTTGGCGTCGCTGGTAAGGCCCGGCATTTATTGCCCGTCCCTAATTGCCCTCGAGAAGGTGGTGGTGAGCCGCCTTCTTGAACCGCTGCTGTCCGTGTGGTGAAGGCACTCCCACAGTGCTGTTAGGGAGGGAGTTCCAGGATTTTGACCTAGCGACGATGAAGGAACAGCCGATATATTTTCAAGTCAGGATGGTGTGTGACTTGGAGGGGAACTTGGAGGTGGTGGTGTTCCAGTGCGCCTGCTGCCCTTGTCCTTCTAGGTGGAAGAGGTCGCGGGTTTGGGAGGTGCTGCTGAAGAAGCCTTGGCGAGTTGCTGCAGTGCATCTTGTAGATGGTACACACTGCAGCCACAGTACGCCGGTGGTGGAGGGAGTGAATGTTTAAGGTGGTGGATGGGGTGCCAATCAAGCGGGCTGCTTTGTCCTGGATGGTGTCGAGCTTCTTGAGTGTTGTTGGAGCTGCACTCATCCAGGTAAGTGGAGAGTATTCCATCACACTCCTGACTTGTGCCTTGTAGATGGTGGAAAGGCTTTGGGGAGTCAGGAGGGGAGACACTCGCCATCTGTGAGCTGAACGTGACCAAGAGCGTCACAGGCTCGATCTCTGCCACCGAGGACACTAAAAGTGACCGCACGCCTCTGGGTCAAGGAAGCAAAAAGAAAAAATGGCAAACAGAGGTCCCACTCTTGATTGCTACATCAAAACTTGTACAGGAAACTTTGGTTTATCTGGAGGTTGTATGTCCGGAAACCTCGATCTAACGGCAGAAATCAGCAGCCATTTTGTTAGGTTTATTTTCTTCCTCTAGCATTTTTTTTTCTTCCCCTAGCATTTTTTTTTTAAACAGTCAGGCTCTGGAAAGCGTCTCTGTTGCTTAGCAACAGCTTCAGAGATGCTTCCAAGGTACGGGCCAAGTGTTTACAAGCTGTTGCTAAGCAACAGTGTTTGTTGTCAGATACGGAGATGAAAACCTCCGTATCCTTCAACATTAGCGCTGGTCTATCCGGAAGTTTTGATAGATCGGCACCAGCTCGGTCCCGTCGGTGCCGGCTATTGCGAAGTTTCCTGTATTTATAGAGCACCTTTAACGTAGTAAAACGTCCCAAGGTGCTTCACAGGAGCGATTATCAAACAAAATTTTACACCGAGCCACATAAGGAGACATTAGGACAGGTGACCAAAAGCTTGGTCGAAGAGCTAAGTTTTAAGGAGCGTCTTAAAGGAGGAAAGAGGGGTTTAGGCAGGGAATTCCAGAGCTTGGGGCCCAGGCAGATGAAGGCACGGACGCCAATGGTGGAGCGATGGGAATCGGGGATGCGCAAGAGGCCAGAATTGGAGGAGCTGAGAGATCTCCGGGGGTGGGGGGGGGGTTGTAGGGCTGGAGGAGAGTACAGACATATGGCGGGAGCGATGGAAATCGGGGATGGGCAAGAGGCCAGATTCAATTACTTTTGAAGTGAAGTCACGTGTTGTAATGTAGGAAACGCGGCAGCCAATATGCGCACAGCAAGCTCCCACAAACAGCAATGAGATGAATGACCAGAATTATTTTTAAAATCGAGGCGTTGCCAGACCGGGAGCCAAAGTAGGTCTGGCAGCACAGGGGGTGATGGGTGAACAGGACTTGTTGTAAGTGCTTGGGTCATACAGTTCGCACAAAGCTCAACGGCTAAACTCGTGAATAATGATCAGTGGGGTTTTGGGGGGTGGTAAAACGGGACCAGTGTGTATATTCTAAATAACCAAGGGGACTGCATCCGTCAGCGAGCCTCAGGCTGCACACAATGCTCATATAACCCTCAGATATTGGGCCCTCAGTCCAAATCCAGATAGGGCCAGAGCATTTGTCTTAGAGCCCAGGTGTCTCTGTTCCTGTGCCCCCCTTCCAAATGGTACCGTTTTGTTTATACTGCCTCTCCTCTTTCTCCCATCCAAACAGCTTCACGTGTCTCCGCTGCCGTGTCCTAACTCGCACCAGGTCCCGTTCACCCCTGTGCTCGCTGACCGACACTGGCTCCCGATCGAGCTTCGCTGACCGACACTGGCTCCCGATCGAGCATCGCTGACCGACACTGGCTCCCGATCGAGCATCGCTGACCGACACTGGCTCCCGATCGAGCATCGCTGACCGACACTGGCTCCCGATCGAGCATCGCTGACCGACACTGGCTCCCGATCGAGCATCGCTGACTGACACTGGCTCCCGATCGAGCATCGCTGACTGACACTGGCTCCCGATCGAGCTTCGCTGACCGACACTGGCTCCCGATCGAGCATCGCTGACCGACACTGGCTCCCGATCGAGCATTGCTGACCGACACTGGCTCCCGATTGAGCATCGGCACGGTTTTAAAACTCTCATCCTCGTTTTCAATCCATCCACGGCCTCCCCCCATCCTCATCTCAGTAACCTCCTCCAGCCCTACAAGCCTCCGAGATCCCTGCGCTCCTCCCAATTCCGGCCTCTTGCGCATCCCTGATTTTAATGGCTCCGCCATTGGCGGCCGTGCCTCCTGCTGCCTGGGCCCCGAGCTCTGGAATTCCCTCCTTAAAACCTACCTCAGTCTCGGAATAAGGGGTCGCCCAATTATGATGGAGATGAGGAGGAATTTCTTCTCTCAGAGAGTCGTGAATCTTTGGAATTCTCTACCATAGAGCTGTGGAAACTGGGTCATTGAATATATTCAAGGCTGAGTCAGTGAATATATTCAAGGCCGAGTCATTAAATATATTCAAGGCCGAGTCAGTGAATATATTCAAGGCCGAGTCAGTGAATATATTCAAGGCCGAGTCATTGAATATATTCAAGGCCGAGTCAGTGAATATATTCAAGGCGGAGTCAGTGAATATATTCAAGGCTGAGTCAGTGAATATATTCAAGGCTGAGTCATTGAATATATTCAAGGCGGAGTCAGTGAATATATTCAAGGCTGTCAGTGAATATATTCAAGGCCGAGTCAGTGAATATATTCAAGGCCGAGTCAGTGAATATATTCAAGGCCGAGTCAGTGAATATATTCAAGGCCGAGTCAGTGAATATATTCAAGGCCGAGTCAGTGAATATATTCAAGGCCGAGTCAGTGAATATATTCAAGGCCGAGTCAGTGAACATATTCAAGGCCGAGTCAGTGAATATATTCAAGGCCGAGTCAGTGAATATATTCAAGGCCGAGTCAGTGAATATATTCAAGGCCGAGTCAGTGAATATATTCAAGGCCGAGTCAGTGAATATATTCAAGGCCGAGTCAGTGAATATATTCAAGGCCGAGTCAGTGAATATATTCAAGGCGGAGTCAGTGAATATATTCAAGGCGGAGTCAGTGAATATATTCAAGGCCGAGTCAGTGAATATATTCAAGGCCGAGTCATTGAATATATTCAAGGCCGAGTCAGTGAATATATTCAAGGCGGAGTCATTGAATATACTCAAGGCCGAGTCAGTGAATATATTCAAGGCCGAGTCAGTGAATATATTCAAGGCCGAGTCAGTGAATATATTCAAGGCCGAGTCAGTGAATATATTCAAGGCCGAGTCAGTGAATATATTCAAGGCCGAGTCAGTGAATATATTCAAGGCTGAGTCAGTGAATATATTCAAGGCTGAGTCAGTGAATATATTCAAGGCCGAGTCAGTGAATATATTCAAGGCTGAGTCAGTGAATATATTCAAGGCCGAGTCAGTGAATATATTCAAGGCTGAGTCAGTGAATATATTCAAGGCTGAGTCAGTGAATATATTCAAGGCTGAGTCAGTGAATATATTCAAGGCCGAGTCAGTGAATATATTCAAGGCCGAGTCAGTGAATATATTCAAGGCCGAGTCAGTGAATATATTCAAGGCCGAGTCAGTGAATATATTCAAGGCCGAGTCAGTGAATATATTCAAGGCCGAGTCAGTGAATATATTCAAGGCCGAGTCAGTGAATATATTCAAGGCTGAGTCAGTGAATATATTCAAGGCCGAGTCAGTGAATATATTCAAGGCCGAGTCAGTGAATATATTCAAGGCCGAGTCAGTGAATATATTCAAGGCCGAGTCAGTGAATATATTCAAGGCCGAGTCAGTGAATATATTCAAGGCCGAGTCAGTGAATATATTCAAGGCCGAGTCAGTGAATATATTCAAGGCTGAGTCAGTGAATATATTCAAGGCAGAGTCAGTGAATATATTCAAGGCCGAGTCAGTGACTATATTCAAGGCCGAGTCAGTGAATATATTCAAGGCCGAGTCAGTGAATATATTCAAGGCCGAGTCAGTGAATATATTCAAGGCCGAGTCAGTGAATATATTCAAGGCCGAGTCAGTGAATATATTCAAGGCTGAGTCAGTGAATATATTCAAGGCCGAGTCAGTGAATATATTCAAGGCCGAGTCAGTGAATATATTCAAGGCCGAGTCAGTGAATATATTCAAGGCTGAGTCAGTGAATATATTCAAGGCTGAGTCAGTGAATATATTCAAGGCTGAGTCAGTGAATATATTCAAGGCTGAGTCAGTGAATATATTCAAGGCCGAGTCAGTGAATATATTCAAGGCTGAGTCAGTGAATATATTCAAGGCCGAGTCAGTGAATATATTCAAGGCCGAGTCAGTGAATATATTCAAGGCTGAGTCAGTGAATATATTCAAGGCCGAGTCAGTGAATATATTCAAGGCTGAGTCAGTGAATATATTCAAGGCCGAGTCAGTGAATATATTCAAGGCCGAGTCAGTGAATATATTCAAGGCCGAGTCAGTGAATATATTCAAGGCTGAGTCAGTGAATATATTCAAGGCCGAGTCAGTGAATATATTCAAGGCTGAGTCAGTGAATATATTCAAGGCCGAGTCAGTGAATATATTCAAGGCTGAGTCAGTGAATATATTCAAGGCTGAGTCAGTGAATATATTCAAGGCTGAGTCAGTGAATATATTCAAGGCCGAGTCAGTGAATATATTCAAGGCCGAGTCAGTGAATATATTCAAGGCCGAGTCAGTGAATATATTCAAGGCCGAGTCAGTGAATATATTCAAGGCCGAGTCAGTGAATATATTCAAGGCTGAGTCAGTGAATATATTCAAGGCCGAGTCAGTGAATATATTCAAGGCCGAGTCAGTGAATATATTCAAGGCCGAGTCAGTGAATATATTCAAGGCTGAGTCAGTGAATATATTCAAGGCTGAGTCAGTGAATATATTCAAGGCTGAGTCAGTGAATATATTCAAGGCTGAGTCAGTGAATATATTCAAGGCCGAGTCAGTGAATATATTCAAGGCTGAGTCAGTGAATATATTCAAGGCTGAGTCAGTGAATATATTCAAGGCCGAGTCAGTGAATATATTCAAGGCTGAGTCAGTGAATATATTCAAGGCCGAGTCAGTGAATATATTCAAGGCTGAGTCAGTGAATATATTCAAGGCTGAGTCAGTGAATATATTCAAGGCCGAGTCAGTGAATATATTCAAGGCTGAGTCAGTGAATATATTCAAGGCCGAGTCAGTGAATATATTCAAGGCTGAGTCAGTGAATATATTCAAGGCTGAGTCAGTGAATATATTCAAGGCCGAGTCAGTGAATATATTCAAGGCTGAGTCAGTGAATATATTCAAGGCCGAGTCAGTGAATATATTCAAGGCCGAGTCAGTGAATATATTCAAGGCTGAGTCAGTGAATATATTCAAGGCCGAGTCAGTGAATATATTCAAGGCTGAGTCAGTGAATATATTCAAGGCCGAGTCAGTGAATATATTCAAGGCCGAGTCAGTGAATATATTCAAGGCCGAGTCAGTGAATATATTCAAGGCTGAGTCAGTGAATATATTCAAGGCCGAGTCAGTGAATATATTCAAGGCTGAGTCAGTGAATATATTCAAGGCCGAGTCAGTGAATATATTCAAGGCTGAGTCAGTGAATATATTCAAGGCTGAGTCAGTGAATATATTCAAGGCTGAGTCAGTGAATATATTCAAGGCCGAGTCAGTGAATATATTCAAGGCCGAGTCAGTGAATATATTCAAGGCCGAGTCAGTGAATATATTCAAGGCCGAGTCAGTGAATATATTCAAGGCTGAGTCAGTGAATATATTCAAGGCTGAGTCAGTGAATATATTCAAGGCTGAGTCAGTGAATATATTCAAGGCCGAGTCAGTGAATATATTCAAGGCCGAGTCAGTGAATATATTCAAGGCCGAGTCAGTGAATATATTCAAGGCCGAGTCAGTGAATATATTCAAGGCTGAGTCAGTGAATATATTCAAGGCAGAGTCAGTGAATATATTCAAGGCCGAGTCAGTGACTATATTCAAGGCCGAGTCAGTGAATATATTCAAGGCCGAGTCAGTGAATATATTCAAGGCCGAGTCAGTGAATATATTCAAGGCCGAGTCAGTGAATATATTCAAGGCCGAGTCAGTGAATATATTCAAGGCTGAGTCAGTGAATATATTCAAGGCCGAGTCAGTGAATATATTCAAGGCCGAGTCAGTGAATATATTCAAGGCCGAGTCAGTGAATATATTCAAGGCTGAGTCAGTGAATATATTCAAGGCTGAGTCAGTGAATATATTCAAGGCTGAGTCAGTGAATATATTCAAGGCTGAGTCAGTGAATATATTCAAGGCCGAGTCAGTGAATATATTCAAGGCCGAGTCAGTGAATATATTCAAGGCCGAGTCAGTGAATATATTCAAGGCTGAGTCAGTGAATATATTCAAGGCCGAGTCAGTGAATATATTCAAGGCTGAGTCAGTGAATATATTCAAGGCCGAGTCAGTGAATATATTCAAGGCCGAGTCAGTGAATATATTCAAGGCTGAGTCAGTGAATATATTCAAGGCCGAGTCAGTGAATATATTCAAGGCTGAGTCAGTGAATATATTCAAGGCCGAGTCAGTGAATATATTCAAGGCCGAGTCAGTGAATATATTCAAGGCCGAGTCAGTGAATATATTCAAGGCTGAGTCAGTGAATATATTCAAGGCCGAGTCAGTGAATATATTCAAGGCTGAGTCAGTGAATATATTCAAGGCCGAGTCAGTGAATATATTCAAGGCTGAGTCAGTGAATATATTCAAGGCTGAGTCAGTGAATATATTCAAGGCTGAGTCAGTGAATATATTCAAGGCCGAGTCAGTGAATATATTCAAGGCCGAGTCAGTGAATATATTCAAGGCCGAGTCAGTGAATATATTCAAGGCCGAGTCAGTGAATATATTCAAGGCTGAGTCAGTGAATATATTCAAGGCTGAGTCAGTGAATATATTCAAGGCTGAGTCAGTGAATATATTCAAGGCCGAGTCAGTGAATATATTCAAGGCTGAGTCAGTGAATATATTCAAGGCTGAGTCAGTGAATATATTCAAGGCCGAGTCAGTGAATATATTCAAGGCCGAGTCAGTGAATATATTCAAGGCCGAGTCAGTGAATATATTCAAGGCTGAGTCAGTGAATATATTCAAGGCTGAGTCAGTGAATATATTCAAGGCTGAGTCAGTGAATATATTCAAGGCCGAGTCAGTGAATATATTCAAGGCCGAGTCAGTGAATATATTCAAGGCTGAGTCAGTGAATATATTCAAGGCTGAGTCAGTGAATATATTCAAGGCGGAGGTTGACAGATTTTTGAGCAACAGGGGGGTCAAGGGTTATGGGGAGCGGGCAGGAAAGTGGAGTTGAGGCCAAAATCAGATCAGCCATGATCTCGAGGGGTCGAACAGCCTACTCCTATTTCTTATGTTCTTTGACCAAGCTTTTGGTCATCTGCCCGAATATCTCTTGCGGCTCGGTGTCAGATTTTGTTTGCCAAGGCTCCTTGAAGTGACCTGGGGGCGTTTTACTACGTTAAGTTGTTGTTGTGAAATCTCATTTGCCCTGTGTTTGCATGTCACCAGTCCTCCTGAAGTCGGCGACCATCCTCCTGAAGTCTGCTACCATCCTCCTGCGCGTGTGGGTGTCGGGCGAGGGCAAGATCAGGCTCCAGCACTGCTCCCGGCCACCCCCCACCACCCCGTTACTAAACGCCCGCTGTACGCCCCTCCGAGGTATGTACCGGTTTCACCATCCTCAACAGGCCAACGAGACGGCACTTCACCTCCGCTACTTACCACTTGCAGCCCTTCAGGAAGTTTTCTGCCACCCCCGCGAACTCCATCCACGCCCCCGTGAGAAGATGAGGCTCTTGGGTGAAATCGTACCCAACCTGACTGGAAGACAGCACAAAGGGCAGACACATTACACGGTGTGATAGTTATCACCGCATGAGAACACCACTGTGGACTCAAGTACACCCACAACCCCTGTCTTGGGTCACCAGTTCAGTGAAGTGTAGCGGTTGGGGCGTGTGTGTCTGTGTGAAATATCACCACTATCTAAATAACCTAGCAGTACGATTCTCGACTCTGTACTTAGACTGAAGATTAGCCACAATAATCTTGGCAGAGAAAGGTTGGAATTCAACAAGAATAACTAAAGCTGACAAAACAGCCCCATTCTTTTCACAAGTCAAAACGACTATCCTTGTCAATTGTACTTCACACGTGTAACTTTTCTCCAATGGAGAGTGCAACGAGACCTGGGTGTCCTTGTGCACCAGTCGCTGAAGGTAAGCATGCAGGTGCAGCAGGCGGTTAAGAAGGCAAATGGTATGTTGGCCTTCATAGCGAGAGGATTCGAGTACAGGAACAAGGATGTCTTGCTGCAGTTGTACAGGGCCTTGGTGAGACCACACCTTGAGTATTGTGTGCAGTTTTGGTCGTCTTATCTGAGGAAGGATGTTCTTGCCATGGAAGGAGTTCAGCGAAGATTCACCAGACTGATACCTGGGATGGCAGGAATGACGTATGAGGAGAGGTTGGGTCGATTGGGCTTATACTCGCTGGAGTTTAGAAGAATGAGAGGGGATCTCATTGAAACGTATAAAATTCCAAAAGGACTAGACAGACTAGATGCAGGAAGGATGTTCCCGATGGCGGGGGAGTCCAGAACCAGGGGTCACAGTCTAAGGATAAGGGGTAAGCCATTTAGGACAGAGATGAGGAGGAATTTCTTCACCCAGAGAGTGGTGAACCTGTGGAATTCTCTACCACAGAAGGCAGTTGAGGCCAATTCATTAAATATATTCAAGAAGGAGTTAGATATATTTCTTAAGGCCAAAGGGATCAAGGGATATGGGGAGAAAGCAGGGACAGGGTACTGAATTTGGATGATCAGCCATGATCGCATTGAATGGCGGAGCAGGCTTGAGGGGCCGAATGGCCGACTCCTGCTCCTATCTTCTATGTTTCTATGAGAGAAAGCATAAACACTCTCTAGAATTCTTTATAACACAGTCTCAGGATATTTAGGACTGGGATGAGGAGAAATTTCTTCACTCAGAGGGTGGTGAACCTGTGGAATTCTCTACCACAGAAGGTTGTGGAGGCCCAGTCACTGAATATATTTAAGGAGATCGATAGATTTCTAGACACAAAAGGCATCAAGGGGTATGGGGAGAGAGCGAGAATATGGTATTGAGATAGAGGATCAGCCATGATCATATTGAATGGAGCAGGCTCGAAGGGCCGAACGGCCTGCTCCTGCTCCTATTTTTCATTGTTTCTAAGATGGTGTCTGAAGAGAGCATTTGGAGTGGTGCAACACTGGGGCGAAGTAGTGATGTCAGCCACGGTGTCAGTGGGTAGCACTCTCTCTCTCGCCTCAGAGTTCGGAAGGTCGCGGGTTCAAGTTCCACTCCAGAGACCCGAGCACTAAAGTTCAGGCTGACGGGAGCGCCGCAAGGTCGGAGGTGCTGTCTTCCGGAGGAGACGTTAAACCGAGGCGTCGTCTGGAAAAGATTCCACCGCCACTATTTCGAAGCAGAGAAGGGGGCTTTCTCCCCGGTGTCCTGGCCGATATTTATCCCTCAACCAACTCCTGTGTCAGATGATCTGGCCTTTATCAAATTGCTGTTTGTGGGAGCTTGCTGTCCGCAAATTGACTGCCGCGTTTCCTACATAGAAACATAGAAGATAGGAGCAGGAGTAGGCCATTCGGCCCCTCGAGCCTGCTCCGCCAGTCAATGAGATCATGGCTGATCATCCAAACTCCGTACCCTGTCCCTGCCTTCTCCCCATATCCCTTGATCCCTTTAGCCTTAAGAAATATATCCAACTCCTTCTTGAATATATTTAATGAATTGGCCTGAACTGTCTTCTGTGGTAGAGAATTCCACAGGTTCACCACTCTCTGGGAGAAGAAATTCCTCCTCATCTCTGTCCTAAATGGCTTACCCCTTATCCTTAGACTGTGACCCCTGGTTCTGGACTCCCCCGCCATCGGGAACATCCTTCCTGCATCTAGTCTGTCCAGTCCTGTTAGAATTTTATAAGTTTCAATGAGATCCCCTCATTCTTCTAAACTCCAGTGAGTATAAGCCCAATCGACCCAATCTCTCCTCATACGTCATTCCTGCCATCCCAGGTATCAGCCTGGTGAATCTTCGCTGCACTCCCTCCATGGCAAGAACGTCCTTCCTCAGATAAGGCGACCAAAACTGCACACAATACTCAAGGTGTGGTCTCACCAAGGCCCTGTACAACTGCAGCAAGACATCCTTGTTCCTGTACTCAAACCCTCTCACTATGAAGGCCAACATACCATTTGCCTTCTTAACCGCCTGCTGCACCTGCATGCTTAGCTTCAGCGACTGGTGCAGAAGGACACCCAGGTCTCGTTGCACTTCCCCTTCTCCCAATCTATTGCCGTTCAGATAATAATCTGCCTTCCTGTTTTTGACATTACAACAGTGACTACACTTCAAAAAAGCACTTCATTGGCTGTGATGCGCTTTGGGATGTCCTGAGGTCGCTATAGAAATGCAAAAATCTGCAGGAATATGGGGAAGAGAGCAGGGGAGTGGGACTAGTTGGACAGCGCAGGCATGATGGCCTCATTCTGTGCTGTGTGATTCGCCGATTCTCTATAATCGGAGCATCAATCTCCTGCCAATTCCAGAGTCGAAACTGAAGGTCGAACAGCAGAGGCCAGTGAAACAATGATCGAGAGCTCAGGGGGGCACTGGATCACGTGACCAGAGCCCAGGACTGCGTGACTCTGTATGCCTCAGTACTGCGCCACCTGCTGCAGTTATTTACTCAACGGCGCTATATAAATGCAACTGGACTTCCAAAAGGCGTTTGATAAAGTGCCACATAATAGGCTTGCCAGCAAAGTTGAAGCCCGTGGAATAAAAGGGACAGTGGCAGCATGGATATGAAATTGCCTAAGCGACAGGAAACAGAGAGTAGTGGTGAACAGTTGTTTTTCGGACTGGAGCAAGTTATACAGTGGTGTTCCCCAGGGGTCGGTACTAAGGCCACTGCTTTTCTTGATATATACAGTATTAATGACTTGGACTTGGGCACACTTTCAAAATTTGCAGATGACACAAAACTTGGAAGTATAGTGAACAGTGAGGAGGATAGGGATAGACTTCAAGAGGACATAAGCTGTTGGAATGGGCGGACACGTGGCAGATGAAATTTAACGCAGAAAAGTGCGAAGTGATACATTTTGGTAGGAAGAACGAGGAGAGGCAATATAAACTAAAGGGTACAATCCTAAAGTGGGTGCATGGACAGAGAGACCTGGGGGTATATGTGCACAAATCGCTGAAGGTGGCAGGGCAGGTTGAGAAAGCGGTTAAAAAACTTATGGGATCCTGGGCTTCATAAATAGAGGCATAGAGTACAAGAGCAAGGAAGTCATGATGAACCTTTATAAAACACTGGTGCGACCGCAACTGGAGTATTGTGTCCAATTCTGGGCACCGCACTTTAGGAAGGATGTGAAGGCCTTAGAGAGGGTGCAGGAAAGATTTACGAGAATGGTTCCAGGGATGAGGGACTTCAGTTACGTGGAGAGACTGGAGAAGCTGGGGTTGTTCACCTTAGAGCAGAGAAGGTTTAGAGGAGATTTGATAGAGGTGTTCAAAATCATGAGGGGTCTGGACAGAGTAGAGAGAAACTGTTCCCATTGGCGGAAGGGTTGAGAACCAGAGGACACAGGTTTAAGGTGATTGGCAGAAGGTCCAGAGGTGACGTGAGGAAAAACTTTTTACGCAGCGAGTGGTTCGGATCTGGGATGCGCTGCCTGAAAGGGTGGTGGAGGCAGACTCAATCACGGCTTTCAAAAGGGAATTGGATAAGTACCTGAAGGAAAAAACATTTGCAGGGCTACGGGGAAAGGGCGGGGGAGTGGGACTGGTTGAAGTGCTCTTGCAGAGAGCTGGCACGGACTCGACGGGCCGCATGGCCTCCTTCTTCTGTGCTGTAACCGTGCTGTGGTTTTTGATTCTTTGAATGGCTCACTGGGGAAAATTCACTTGAGACTTTGGGTGAGAAACGAGAGTAAACTCAGCCCAAAGGTGAAAGGCCAGAGCGGACCCAGGGCAGTGCCCAGTCTCCTGGACCAACCACTTCCTACGCTCTCGTGAAACAGGTTGTAAGTTTTATTGATTCATTCACAGGGGTGTGGGCGTCGTAGGCAAGGCCAGCATTTATTGCCCATTCCTAGTTGTCCTCGAGAAGGTGGTGGTGAGCCGCCGCCTTGAAACTGTTGCAGTTTCTTTATATGACTGAGCGGGCGTGTTCGGCCATTTCACAGGGCAGTTTATGAGTCAACCATGTTGGTGTGGGTCTGGAGTCACATATCGGCCAGACCAGGTGAGGTCGGCAGATTTCCTTCCCGAAAGGGACATTAGTGAACCAGATGGGTTTTGACGACAATCCGATAGTTTCATGGTCACCATTACTGACACTAGCTTTTAATTCCAGATTTATTTCATTAACTCAATTTAAATTCCGTGGCGGGAGTTTAAACTCACGTCTCCCAAACCAGTGACCTCTACCGCCTAGAAGGACCAGGGCAGCAGGCGCACGGGAACACCACCACCTCCAAGTTCCCCTCCGAGTCACACACCATTCTGACTTGTTGGAAATATATGGGGCGTTCCCTCATCGTCGCTGGGTCAAAATCCTGGAACACCCTCCCTGACAGCACTGTGGGAGCACCTTCACCACACGGACTGCAGCGGTTCAAGAAGGAGGCTCACCACCACCTTCTCGAGGGAGATTAGGGACGGGCAATAAATGCCGACCTTGCCAGCGACGCCCACATCCCATAAAAATGAATTTAAAAAATGAGTCTAGGCCTCTGGATTACTCGTCCAGTAATATAACTACAGGAAACTCTTTTTACTGGCACCTAAATAACCGGAAAAATCTCTTAACCGGCAAAATTCAGGAGTAGGTTCAGGTAAGTTTTACTTCATATTAGTGGCCGTGTAACCGGGGTTCCTGGATCTGTGGCCGTGTAACCGGGGTTCCTGGATCTGTGGCCGTGTAACCGGGGTTCCTGCACCTGTTGCCATGCAACAGGGACGCCTGCACTTGTGGCCGTGTACGGGGCTCTCGTACCTTGGTAAATATACCTCTCTGTAATCCGGACTTTTTGATCAACCGGCACCACGCCGGTCCCGGATAAAAAAAAGTTTCCTGTACTATGCTACCGGACCCATCTCTAATTTTACAAAAAGTGCTGTCGAGTTACTTACTAGTATGCGGCGGATTGCTCGGCCCCACTGTCACTTGCTTGCATGGTCTCGGAGTCACGCTTCCCATTCTCATCAGCCCAACGCGGCTCCAGATAGTCGGGAAGAGCTCGCGGCTCCTGACCGCCGTTCGCCTCTTCTTCCGCCTCCACCAGTCGCGCAGCTCCGTCTCCTGGCGGGCCGCCCTGCTCAGGGGCTGCCGGGAGTGCTGGGGCCGCGCCCCCTTCCGGTTGTTCCTGGCGGTCAGAGGTCAGCGCGGAGCCGCCACCGCCGCCCTCGGCCGGGGGCAAGTCGCCGTTTTCCAGCCGGGCGACCTTGGCGAGGGGCTCGTCGTCCCCCCCGCCGCCCTGCCCCTCGGCCGGGTCGAAGCCGCCCGCCCGCTCCGCCGGTGCGAGCTGGCCGGCCGCAGGATCGGGCTCGCTCTCGGCTTCCTGGGCTGGCTCGGCCTCTCCCGCGACGTCCGTTGCCATGGCTTCCCTGGCAGTCAGATACCGTCGGCGCTACAAGGGTAACGTTTTTTAAAGTTTTTGGTTCGCTTCCTGGCGGCTGAATGCTGGTACACTGTGGAGGCCTTGTGGTGGAGCGCCGTATTCATCCCAACAGATGAGGGGGACTCGACCGTCACTGCAGCGGACTGGAATAACGGACAGCTAGGGATTAGAGAACACACTCGCACACTTTAATGTAAGAAAACAAACTGCTCCACCCCAAATATTAACCGAGACTGCGCGGGCCGGCAGGCTTATCGACCGAGAGGAGCATCACCATCAGTCTGATCCTGTCCTCATCTGGCATCTGCTCTTGGGCACTTCCCCCCCGCCCCAAAGAGGGGACTGAAGGGAGGGGAGGGGGGCGGAATTTACTGGATATCGATCAGTAACAGGGACCCTGCCCAGTTTACTCCTTCCCCTTGTAGCAAGACTCAGCCCAGACAGGGAACACAGGATCAGGAGGAGGCCGTACGGCCCCTCGAGCCGGCTCTGCCCCTCGAGCCTGCTCTGCCCCTCGAGCCTGCTCTGCCATTCAATGGCTGATCTTCCACCTCAACTAAACTTCGCCGCCCGATCTCCGTATCTCTTGATTCCCCTAGAGTCCAAAAAACCTATCTCAGCCTTGAATATACTCAACGACTGAGCATCCACAGCCCTCTGGGGTAGAGAATTCCAAAGATTCACCACCCTCAGTGAAGAAATCAACTCATCTCATCTCAGTCTTAAATGGCCGACCCCTTATCCTGAGACTATGCCCCCCTAGTTCGAGACTCTCCAGCCAGGGGAAACAACCTCTCAGCATCTACCCTGTCAATCCCCCTCAGAATCTTGTATGTTTCAATGAGATCACCTCTCATTCTTCTAAACTCCAGAGAGTATCGGCCCATTCGACACAATCTCTCCTCATAGGACAACCCTCTCATCCCAGGAATCAGTCCCAACAAGTCTTGGGATTTGGAATGCGCTGCCTGATAGGGCGGTGGAAACAGATTCAATGGTAGCCTTCAAAAGGGAATACTTGAAGGAGAAAAGATTACAGGGATTATGGGGAAAGAGCGGGGGAGTGGGAGTGACTGGATTGCTCTTCGAAAGAGCCGGCGCAGACTCGAGGGGCCGAATGGCCTCCTCCTGTGCTGTGCAATTCTATGATATGGAGTAGTTGAGGCAAATAAGGGAAGCTAGATAAGTACATGAGGGAGAAAGGAATGGAAGGCTATGCTGAGTGTTAGATGAAGAGGGGTGGGAGGAGGCTCGTGTGGAGCACAAGCACCGGCATGATCTGTTTCCATGCTAGAGACATTCGGTGAGGAAAAAATGTCACTGCTTTAAACAATAACCTGCATTTATATAAGGTTATTAACGTAGTAAAATGCCTTCGGTGGGAGAGGGGAGCAGGGCCACGAGTAGCCCAGGAGATTGGCCAGAATGGTTCCAGGGATGTGGGGCTTCAGTTACATGACGAGACTGGAGAAGCTGGGGTTGTTCTCCTTGGAGCAGAGAAGGTGGAGAGGAGATTTAACAGAGGTGGTCAAAATCATGAGGGGGTTTTGATAAGAGTGGATCGGGAGGGACTGTTTCCACTGGCAGGAGGGTCGGTGACCAGAGGACACAGATTGAAGATCATTGTCAAAAAGAACAAGTGGGGGGGGGGGGGGGGGGGGGGAGGTGGATGAGGTAATTATTTTTTTACACAGCGAGTTGTTGTGATCTGGAACGCGCTGCCTGAAAGGGCGGTGGAAGCAGATTCAATAGTAACTTTCAAAAGGGAAATTGGAGAAATACTTGAAAAGGAAAGATTTGCAGGGCTCTGGGGAAAGAGCAGGGGGCAAGTGGGACTAATTGGAGAGCTCTTTCAAAGAGCCGGCACAGGCACGATGGGCCGAATGGCCTCCTTTCTGTGCTGTCTCGTTTTATGATTTCAGATAATTGCCAAAAGCAGGGGTGGGGGGGAATGAGGAGGGGGGTGGGGGGGAATGAGGAGGGGGGTGGGGGGGAATGAGGAGGGGGGTGGGGGGGAATGAGGAGGGGGGTGGGGGGAAATGAGGAGGGGGGTGGGGGGAAATGAGGAGGGGGGTGGGGGGAAATGAGGAGGGGGGTGGGGGGAAATGAGGAGGGGGGTGGGGGGAAATGAGGAGGGGTGGGAGGAATGAGGAGGGGGGTGGGGGGAATGAGGAGGGGTGGGAGGAGGCCATTGTGGAGCGTGAGCACCGGCATCAACCAATTAGGCCTGCTTCAGCGATTGAAAAACTCAATGTAATTATATATTAATGATCTGGACGAGGGAACTAGATGTAATATCTCCAAGTTTGCAGACGACACAAAGCTGGGTGGGCGTGTGTGCTGTGAGGAGGATGCTGAGAAACTCCAGTATGATTTGGACAGGTTGGGTGATTGGGCAGATACATGGCAAATGCAGTATAATGTGGATAAATGCGAGGTTATCCAGTTTGGTGGCAAAAACAGGAAGGCAGATTATTATCTGAATGGCAATAGATTGGGAGAAGGGGAAGTGTAACGAGACCTGGGTGTCCTTGTGCACCAGTCGCTGAAGGTAAGCATGCAGGTGCAGCAGGCGGTTAAGAAGGCAAATGGTATGTTGGCCTTCATAGCGAGAGGATTCGAGTACAGGAGCAAGGATGTCTTGCTGCAGTTGTACAGGGCCTTGGTGAGACCACACCTTGAGTATTGTGTGCAGTTTTGGTCGCCTTATCTGAGGAAGGTTGTTCTTGCCATGGAGGGAGTGCAGCGAAGATTCACCAGACTGATACCTGGGATGGCAGGAATGACGTATGAGGAGAGATTGGGTCAACTGGGCTTATACTCACTGGAGTTTAGAAGAATGAGAGGGGATCTCATTGAAACTTATAAAATTCTAACAGGACTAGACAGACTAGATGCAGGAAGGATGTTCCCGATGGCGGGGGAGTCCAGAACCAGGGGTCACAGTCTAAAGATAAGGGGTAAGCCATTTAGGACAGAGATGAGGAGGAATTTCTTCTCCCAGAGAGTGGTGAACCTGTGGAATTCTCTACCACAGAGGGCGGTGGAGGCCAATTCATTAAATATATTCAAGAAGGAGTTAGATATATTTCTTAAGGCTAAAGGGATCAAGGGATATGGGGAGAAGGCAGGGACAGGGTACTGAATTTGGATGATCAGCCATGATCTCATTGAATGGCGGAGCAGGCTCGAGGGGCCAAATGGCCTACTTCTGCTCCTATCTTCTACGCTTCTATGTAATGTTGACAGAGCGCCACCTACCCCGTGCGCACGGTGGCCTTGTAGCAGTGTCCACGACGTCACCAGTGGAGGGTATCAGCCTGCGGTGCCCAGGCCTGTTCCAACAGCAACACGAATGCCTGCAGGACGACAAGGGATTACTTAATGCATTGATCAGACCTTAACCACAACATAAAAAGCCGACTACTGCTGCCCGCTTAAAGGGGAAGGGGCCTGCAACACAGGAGCACATTTATATCCCCCTATACTGCTAACCTTGTTGCCTTCAAGAAAATTGTATTTATCTTAAGACATTCATTTTTTTTTTAATGTCAGCTAGGTTTTCGTCCCATCAGTTGGGCCGCAGATGTAATAGTCAGGTACAAAAAATAATCAAAAAGGCGAATGGAATGTTAGCCTTTCTAACTAGAGGACCAGAATATAAAAGGGGAAGAAGTTTTGTTACAGTTAGACCACTTCTGGAGTAGTGCTGGGCACCGCAGCTTAGAAAGGATATACCGGCCTTGGAAGGAGTGCAGTGCAGATTCACCAGAAGGATACCCGAGGGTTAGACTATGAGAGATTACAGAAACGAGGCTTGAATTTGTGGAATGATTTGAATGAGAGGATTTTGAAAGGAATGGATGGGATAGCTAGAGAGAAACTTTTTCCGCTGGGGGGGCGGGCAGGCAGGCAGAGTCCAGGTTAAGGGGACATAACCTCAAGTCAGAGCCAGGCCATTCAGGAGAGATGTTAGGAAACACTGCTTCATGCAAAGGGTGGTAGAAGTGTGGGACTCTCTCCCCCAAAATGCAGGCGCGAAACCAACTAATCATTTTGAATCGGAGATGGATCGACTTTTGCTAGATTTTGCTGGACAACGGTGTTAAGGGATATGGAGCCAAGGCAGGCGGAGGGAGTTAAGATACAGATCAGCCATTGAATGACAGAACAGGCTCAAGGGGCTGAAAGGCCGACTCCTGTTCCTGCAAATATTACTAACCCCAGATTGGGAGGGGGTCCTGAACCCCAGATTGTGGGGAGAGAGGGAGTGATCCCCAGATTGTGGGGAGAGAGGGGAGTGATCCCCAGATAGTGGGGAGAGGGGAGTGATCCCCAGATTGTGGGGAGAGAGGGGAGTGAACCCCAGATTGTGGGGAGAGAGGGAGTGATCCCCAGATTGTGGGGAGAGAGGGGAGTGATCCCCAGATAGTGGGGAGAGGGGAGTGATCCCCAGATTGTGGGGAGAGAGGGGGAGTGATCCCCAGATTGTGGGGAGAGAGGGGGAGTGATCCCCAGATTGTGGGGAGAGAGGGGGAGTGATCCCCAGATAGTGGGGAGAGAGGGGAGTGATCCCCAGATTGTGGGGAGGGGAGTGATCCCCAGATTGTGGGGAGAGAGGGAGTGATCCCCAGATTGTGGGGAGAGAGGGGGAGTGATCCCCAGATTGTGGGGAGAGAGGGGAGTGATCCCCAGATTGTGGGGAGAGAGGGGGAGTGATCCCCAGATTGTGGGGAGAGAGGGAGTGATCCCCAGATAGTGGGGAGGGGAGTGATCCCCAGATTGTGGAGAGAGAGGGGGAGTGATCCCCAGATTGTGGGGAGAGAGGGGGAGTGATCCCCAGATTGTGGAGAGAGGGGAGTGATCCCCAGATTGTGGAGAGAGAGGGGGAGTGATCCCCAGATTGTGGGGAGAGAGGGGGAGTGATCCCCAGATTGTGGAGAGAGAGGGGGAGTGATCCCCAGATTGTGGCGAGAGGGGAGTGATCCCCAGATTGTGGGGAGAGGGGGAGTGATCCCCAGATTGTGGAGAGAGGGGAGTGATCCCCAGATTGTGGGGAGTGATCCCCGGAGAGAGGGGGAGTGATCCCCAGATTGTGGGGAGAGAGGGGAGTGATCCCCAGATTGTGGGGAGAGAGGGGGAGTGATCCCCAGATAGTGGGGAGAGAGGGGGAGTGATCCCCAGATTGTGGAGAGAGGGGAGTGATCCCCAGATTGTGGGGAGAGGGGGAGTGATCCCCAGATTGTGGAGAGAGGGGAGTGATCCCCAGATTGTGGGGAGAGGGGGGAGTGATCCCCAGATAGTGGGGAGAGAGGGGGAGTGATCCCCAGATTGTGGGGAGAGGGGGGAGTGATCCCCAGATAGTGGGGAGAGAGGGGGAGTGATCCCCAGATTGTGGGGAGAGAGGGGAGTGATCCCCAGATTGTGGGGAGAGAGGGGTGATCCCCAGATTGTGGGGAGAGAGGGGGAGTGATCCCCAGATTGTGGGGAGAGAGGGGGAGTGATCCCCAGATAGTGGGGAGTGATCCCCAGATTGTGGGGAGAGAGGGGAGTGATCCCCAGATTGTGGGGAGAGAGGGGAAGTGATCCCCAGATTGTGGGGAGAGAGGGGGAGTGATCCCCAGATAGTGGGGAGAGGGAGTGATCCCCAGATTGTGGGGAGAGAGGGGAGTGATCCCCAGATTGTGGGGAGGGGAGTGATCCCCAGATTGTGGGGAGAGAGGGGGAGTGATCCCCAGATAGTGGGGAGAGAGGGGGAGTGATCCCCAGATTGTGGGGAGAGGGGGAGTGATCCCCAGATAGTGGGGAGAGAGGGGAGTGATCCCCAGATTGTGGGGAGAGAGGGGAGTGATCCCCAGATAGTGGGGAGAGAGGGGAGTGATCCCCAGATTGTGGGGAGAGAGGGGAGTGATCCCCAGATTGTGGGGAGAGAGGGGAGTGATCCCCAGATTGTGGAGAGAGGGGAGTGATCCCCAGATTGTGGGGAGAGAGGGGAGTGATCCCCAGATTGTGGAGAGAGGGGAGTGATCCCCAGATTGTGGGGAGAGGGGAGTGATCCCCAGATTGCGGGGAGAGAGGGGAGTGATCCCCAGATTGCGGGGAGGGGGGAGTGATCCCCAGATTGCGGGGAGAGGGGGAGTGATCCCCAGATTGTGGGGAGAGGGGAGTGATCCCCAGATTGTGGGGAGAGGAGTGATCCCCAGATTGCGGGGAGTGATCCCCAAAATGGGGGGTAATGGGCACAAAATGGCGGTTGGGGGGGTCTGTGACTGTTGCGGGATTTGGAGGCCTCGGGAGGCGGGCTGCGGGTGTGTGCCGGGCTCTCGGGGCCGGGTGGTTACCTGCCCGTGTCTCCTGCTTCCTGTCTCGGTGCTCGGGCTCGGGCTCTCTCGCTCTCTCCTCGCCAGCAGCTCCTTCACACACCGGCGGCCATTTTGCAGCACCCGCCAGATCTCGTCCAGCCTCGCGCGAGAGCCCAGGCGCCATGGCAACCGCGCACCGCATCGGCCTCCGCCAATCACAGCCGCCCCTCTCACCCCTGCCCACCAATCAGGGGAAGCGGCGCCGCAAATCTGCCCAGCAACAGAGAGTGGCGGGTGAAATCTACCCAGCAACAGAGAGTGGCGGGTGAAATCTACCCAGCAACAGAGAGTGGCGGGTGAAATCTACCCAGCAACAGAGAGTGGCGGGTGAAATCTACCCAGCAACAGAGAGTGGCGGGTGAAATCTACCCAGCAGCAGAGAGTGGCGGGTGAAATCTACCCAGCAACAAAGAGTGGCACATCAAATCTGCCCAGCAACAGAGAGTGGCAGGTGAAATCTACCCAGAAGCAGAGAGTGGCACCTCAAATCTGCCCAGCAGCAGAGTGACATCTCAAATCTGCCCAGCAGCAGAGAGTGACATCTCAAATCTGCCCAGCAGCAGACAGCGACATCTCAAATCTGCCCAGCAGCAGACAGTGACATCTCAAATCTGCCCAGCAGCAGAGAGTGGCAGCTCAAATCTGCCCAGCAACAGACAGTGGCATCGCGAATCTACCCAGCAACAGACAGTGACATCTCAAATCTGCCCAGCAACAGACAGTGACATCTCAAATCTGCCCAGCAACAGACAGTGACATCTCAAATCTGCCCAGCAGCAGACAGTGACATCCCAAATCTGCCCAGCAGCAGAGAGTGGCATCGCAAATCTACCCAGCAACAGACAGTGACATCTCAAATCTGCCCAGCAACAGACAGTGACATCTCAAATCTGCCCAGCAGCAGACAGTGACATCTCAAATCTGCCCAGCAGCAGAGAGTGGCATCGCAAATCTACCCAGCAACAGACAGTGACATCTCAAATCTGCCCAGCAGCAGACAGTGACATCTCAAATCTGCCCAGCAGCAGACAGTGACATCTCAAATCTGCCCAGCAGCAGAGAGTGGCAGCTCAAATCTGCCCAGCAGCAGACAGTGACATCTCAAATCTGCCCAGCAGCAGACAGTGACATCTCAAATCTGCCCAGCAGCAGACAGTGACATCTCAAATCTACCCAGCAGCAGACAGTGACATCTCAAATCTGCCCAGCAGCAGACAGTGACATCTCAAATCTGCCCAGCAACAGACAGTGGCATCGCAAATCTACCCAGCAACAGACAGTGGCAGCTCAAATCTGCCCAGCAACAGGGAGTGGCAGGTGAAATCAACCCAGCAACAGGGAGTGGCACCTCAAATCTACTCAGCAACAGAGAGTGGCAGGTGAAATCTACCCAGCAATGGGGAGTGGTGTTACGTCCGTGTATAAGAAGACACAGACTGCGGAGACGGTACAATAGGTGTTTACTCAACGTGGCTCAGACTGCAACTGATCTGTACAGATTACGACTCAACGTTATATACAGGTGTGGTCACTGCCGGTACTACAGTATACATGAGCTGTAAAAAGTAGTTCCCCCCTTAAAGGTACATACATTACAATTCCTCCCTTTTTAGATTAACAGTACCATAACACTCATTTAACAATTAAATATCAAACTAATTACAATTAACACTTTTAACATGCAACATTAGCTGAAAATAGTCTATTTATAAATTCAGTCTTTGGGGAGGCTTCCTGATCCTTTCTGGATAGCGCCTTTCCCGAGTGTCTTGCTCTTGGTGCGGAGGCGATTCTGGCCCCCTGTCGTCGGTTGGTTCATCAGCTTCCGATGCTACTGTTTCTGGGGTAGATGCTACCTGTACGTCGGGTTCATCACCAGGTACGTATGGGCGAGGCATGGGGTTGACTTGTTCCTGTGACTCTAGGATCTGGTCAGCATTGCGTCTCACGATGCTCTCCCCAACGTCCACTGTGTACATTAGTGGGCCCTGCCGTGTGCATATCGTTCCTGGCTGCCATTTTTCTGTTCGGTAGTCACGGGCCAAGATTGGTTGCCCTACATTAAAGCTCCTTGTTGGCTTCTCATGGATGTGCTGGAATTGCTTACTCTCAACATCTCTTCGTATGTTTGGTCTGAGCAAATCCAGGCGAGATCTTAACCTTCGGTTAAAGAACATCATGGCTGGGGCCTGGTTGGTGACTGCATGTGTCGCATTCCGGTAGGCGAACAGGAAATTGTCCACCTTGTGCTGCAGCGGAATGTTGTCATTGTACATAGCCTTTATTGCCTTCTTAAAGGTTTGTACGAACCTCTCAGCCAATCCATTTGTGGCTGGATGATACAGGGCGGATGTGTAATGCCTTACCCCATTCTTTTTCAAGAACCTCCGGAACTCTTCAGACACAAACTGTGGTCCGTTGTCGGAGCAAATCTGTTCTGGCAAGCCATTCCTGGCAAAAATGGTCCGTAGGACTGCAATAGTTTTCTCCGTGGTGGTGGAGGACATTTTGATGACCTCAGGCCATTTCGAGTGCGCATCCACGGCTATTAAAAACATTGAGTCCATGAATGGACCAGCAAAATCAATATGCACCCGTTGCCATGGAGATGAGGGCCACTCCCATGGGTGTAGAGGGGCCTGTGGTGGTGCATTTTGGACTTTCTGGCATCCTGAGCAGCTCTTGGTCAGGTCCTCGATTTGTTTATCGATTCCCGGCCACCACACATAAGCCCTGGCTAGGCTTTTCATTTTTACCCCTCCCAGATGACCCTCATGAAGCTCATTGAGCACTCTATCCCTTAACTTGGGTGGAATTACCACTCGGGATCCACACATCAAGGTCCCCCGGCACGCTGACAGCTGTTCTCTCCTTGTCGAGAATGCTGGCAACAGTGAGTCGCCATGTGCTGGCCATCCCTTCACCGTCAAATCATATACCCGAGACAGTGTCGGGTCATTTCGTGTTTCCTTTTTGATACAAGCGTTAGTTACCGGTAGGTATTCAACTATAGTCGAATGGAATATTTCGACAGGATCCACTGCTGGTGCTTCCTCCGCAGTAGGCAGTGGCAGGCATGATAGCCCATCAGCATTTCCATGCTGTTTCGTGCCCTTATATTCAATCTCATAGTGGTGCGCCCCTAGAAAAAGTGACCATCTTTGTAGTCGTTGCGCAGTCATCAACGGATTAAAAATGGAGACAAGAGGCTGGTGATCAGTCAGCAAGGTGAATTTCTGCCCGTGCAGATAGTGATTGAACTTTTTCACTCCCCACACTAGGCTGAGGGCCTCCCTGTCAATCTGGGCGTAGTTACGCTCGGCTGAGGTTAGTGATCGTGACGCAAAGGCTATTGGCCTCTCTGAGCTGTCCGAGAATTTGTGCGACAGCACCGCTCCAATGCCGTAGGGTGATGCATCACATGCCAACCGAATTGGTAATGCTGGGTTGTAATGAGCCAATACCTCTTTCGATGTGATTAGTGTTTTGCTCTTCTGGAAAGTTTGTCTATATTCGTCACTCCACTTCTATGGCACCCCAGTTTGCAGTAGGGTGTTCAGTGGGTGTAGTATTGTAGACAAATTTGGCAAGAACTTATGGTAGTAGTTTACCAGCCCGAGGAACGACCTCAGTTGTGACACGTTTTCCGGTGCTGGAGCCTTGACTACTGCCTCAATCTTCTCTGGGGACTTATGTAACCCCTCTTTATCGATAACGTGGCCACAATACGAGATTTGTTTTCTAAAAAACTCGCATTTGGGGCGGTTAGCTCGGAGCCCATATTCCTGCAATCTAGTGAGCACCTGCTCCAGGTTGGCAAGGTGATCACTGTCATTTTCGCCCGTGACCAGGATGTCATCCAAATAACACTGGGTCCCTGGGATCCCTTGCAGGACTTGTTCCATTGTCCTCTGCCAAATAGCCGGAGCTGATGCTACCCCGAATACCAGCCAGTTGTATTGGTAGAGACCTTTATGGGTGTTGATTGTGAGGTATTTTTTTGGTGCTTCTACCTCCATTTGCAGATACGCCTGGGCCAGATCAATCTTAGTGAAGCGTTTCCCTCCAGATAGCGAGGCGAAAATATCTTCAATCCGTGGAAGTGGATATTGTACGGTGTGAAGGACCGGGTTCACTGTTACCTTAAAGTCCCCACAGATGCGAACCTTCTTTGGTTCCCCAGACGTGCTGCTCAACGACTTTTTTATCACAGGGACGATGGGTGTAGCCCACTCGCTCCAGTCTACCTTGGACAGTACACCTGAATGTTCCAGACTCTACAGCTCTGCTTCGACGGCTGGGCGGATCGCATAAGGTACCGGTCTGGCCTTAAAAAAATTTTGGGCTTGCGTTTTCTTCAATTTTAATCGTCGCTGTCATGCCTTTTAGTGTTCCGAGTCCTTGCTGGAACACTTCTTTCGCATCAGTTAGGATCTTTGACAGTCGCCCAGGTGTGACGTCGTCATCCTTTTTGTCAGCCACAGTCAGTGCCTGTATGGAATGCCAATCCAGTTGTATTTTCCGGATCCATTCACGTCCCAGTAATGGTGGTCCTCCATCTTGCAATACATACAGGTCTAGTTTTGGTGTTTCCTTACCGTTATATATAACAGTCACCCTTATTTTTCCTTTGGGTAGACTTTTTGCCCCGTGTACGTCTTCAAAATAAATTTTGTGTCTCTCAAGGGTATGTGTGAGAATAGCCGCTCGTAGTCCCATCAGTTTATGACTGTTAGGGCTGATCCTGTGTCCAATTCCATCTTTACCTGGACTCCTGCTATCTTGAGAGTGACCCAAATGGTTCGGTGATCCTCCGTTGTGATCACATTATGTAGTTTCAGACAACTCAGTTCCCTGCTTTCGGAGTCGTTATCACTCTTTTGTTCGTCTGAACTATTCTCCGTCATCTTATGTACCTTCTGGTACTTTCCTTTGGTAGGTTTCTCATTGCTGGTTTTCTTTCCCGACCTGCAGACTCGTGCTATGTGTCCTACTTTTCCACACTGTCTGCACACTTTGTCTTTGAACCAGCAATCATTCTGGTCGTGTGTTGTTCTGCCGCAGCGATAGCACTTCTCTGTTCCATATGACATTTCGTTTGTGCCATATTCTTGTGGTCTCTGTTGTATCTCTGCAGCGCCTCGTGCTGCTGCTTCATATGATACCGCAATGCTGAAAGCCTTTTCTAGCGTAAGGTCCTTTTCAGATAAAAGCCGTTTCTGGGTTCCTTCACTTTGAAGCCCACACACAAACTTGTCCCTTAAGGCATCTGTCAGTCCCGCTCCAAACTGGCAGTGTTTCGATAGTTTGCGCAGTTCTGTTAAATAATCAGCATTGCTTTCATCCTTATGCTGGTTCCGTTTGTGAAACTTGAATCTTTCTGCTATCAGCAGCGGTGTGGGGTTTAAATGTTCCTTTAGTATCGTTACTATGTCTTCAAAACTCTTTTCCATTGGCTTCGTTGGGGTTACTAGATTTCGTAATAAACCATACGTCTTTGTACCCATTAAATTTAACAATACCGACACTTTCTTGTCATCTGACACCCCATTTGCCTTGCAGTACACCTCTATTCGTTCGACATATGTAGTCCAATCTTCGACTTCATTGTCAAATGCGGTGATACTGCCACTCTTCGGCATTTTGGGTGTGGTTTAAAATGGCGTCTCCCAATGGCTTAAAATGGCGTCTCCCGCGCTTTCCTTCCTCCCCCGCTGCTGCCGACGCCGCTCCCGGCAGTTCTCGTGGCAATGGCGGCGCCCTGTAGGTTTCGCGCACTTCTCCTGCGCTGCTGCCAACGCCGCTCTCAGCGGTCCTCGTGGCAATGGCGGCGCCTCGCGGGTTTCTGCGCGTCTCTCTCCCTCTCTCCGACGCTGCTCGGCCCCTGAACACCGGCTGCGCCCTGTGCGCTCTGCCCTCTCTCTCTCTCCCCCGTCGACGCTGCTCGGCCCTTTGCTGTGCCGCTCGGTCGGGCTCTAGCCCGCCGCTGTCCGGGAAGGGTCTGCGCGCTACCTGTTGCCAGCCCGTTTCGCTGGACCACCTCGACTGGAAAGCCAAGCCTGGCTCTCGACAGCCTCCCCCACAATTCTCGAGTCTCTGCTGGATGACTGGGCGGTTGCCCATGGTCGACACCCGAGTCTCTGGCCTTGACCTCCAATCCACTGATCTCCAGGAACGAATCCCCGGGAGGTGATGCAGAGTTGCAGGTAGGTTCAAACCTGCCTCGTCGCCAATGTTACGTCCGTGTATAAGAAGACACAAACTGCGGAGAACGGTACAATAGGTGTTTACTCAACGTGGCTCAGACTGCAACTGATCTGTACAGATTACTACTCAACGTCACTGCCGGTACTACAGTATACATGAGCTGTAAAAAGTAGTTCCCCCCCCTTAAAGGTACATACATTACAAGTGGCAACTCAAATCTGCCCAGCAACAGACAGTGGCATCTCAAATCTGCCCAGCAACAGGGAGTGGCAGCTCAAATCTGCCCAGCAACAGGGAGTGGCAACTCAAATCCGCCCAGCAACAGGGAGTGGCATCTCAAATCTGCCCAGCAACAGAGAGTGGCATCTCAAATCTGCCCAGCAGCAGGGAGTGGCATCTCAAATCTGCCCAACAACAGAGAGTGGCATCTCAAATCAACCCATCAACAGAGAGTGGCGTCTCAAATCTACCCAGCAACAGAGAGTGGCATCTCAAATGTACCCCGCAACAGAGAGTGATGCACCAGTGTTTGTGGTTGCCAATTCTACTTCGACGCGTTCCCGGAGGTTTCATCACATGACCCTCCCGCCACCACCCCCCCCCCCACCCCACCTTCGCCAATATTGTTATAACTAATAAACAAAAGGATTCAGAGAAATTGAGACAAAAACACACCATATTTTTTAATGCCCCTATGGTTATTCTCCTGGGTTGCTCGTATCAGGAGACTCCGGGACGATCTTGAAGGGTGGGTGACCCTAAAAATGTGAGACTTAAAATCTACCCTGCAACAACAACAACAACAACTTGCATTTATATAGCACCTTTAACGTACTAAATCGTCCCACGGCATTTTATAAGAGCGATTATCCGACTCAATTTGAGCCTGAGCCACATAAGGAGACACTGGGGCAGGTGACCAAAAGCTTGGTCAAAGAGGTAGGTTTTAAGGAGCGTCTTAAAGGAGGAGAGAGAGAAGCGGAGAGGTTTAGGGAGGGAATTCCAGAACTTAGGTCCTCAGCAGTTGAAGGCACGGCCGAATTTGAAAACAAGGATGAGAATTTTAAAATCGAGGCGTTGCTCAACTGGGAGCCAATGTCGGTCAGCGAGCACAGGGCGATAGGTGAACGGGACTTAGGACGGTGCGAGTGAGGATACGGGCAGCAGAGTTTTGGTTGAGCTTAAGTTTATGGAGAAAAGAAAGACTTGCATTTATATAGTGCCTTTCACGACCACCAGACGTCTCATATAAACATAGAAACATAGAAGATAGGAGCAGGAGTAGGCCATTTGGCCCCTCGAGCCTGCTCCGCCATTCAATGAGATCATGGCTGATCATCCAAACTCAGTACCCTGTCCCTGCCTTCTCCCCATATCCCTTGATCCCTTTAGCCTTAAGAAATATATCTAACTCCTTCTTGAATATATTTAATGAATTGGCCTCTACTGCCTTCTGTGGCAGAGAATTCCACAGGTTCACCACTCTCTCTGGGTGAAGTAATTCCTCCTCATCTCTGTCCTAAATGGCTTACCCCTTATCCTTAGACTGTGACCCCTGTTTCTGGACTCCCTGACCATTGGGAACATCCTTCCTGCATCTAGTCCGGTGGCAGTGAGTCAGGAGCAGCCCGACTAGAGTGGGCTTGTGTGGGAACACAGCATCGGCGGCAGTTCAAACCGGTGGCAGTGAGTCAGGAGCAGCCCGACCAGAGCGGGCCTGTGTGGGAACACAGCATCGGCGGCAGTTCAAACCGGTGGCAGTGAGTCAGGAGCAGCCCGACTAGAGCGGGCCTGTGTGGGAACACAGCATCGGCGGCAGTTCAAACTGGTGGCAGTGAGTCAGGAGCAGCCCGACCAATTCAACAGCAGGGGAGAGAGGTAAAAAGTAATCAAAGTGTGACGTCACCAGGAAGCAGGTAAGTGTTTGGTTGGTGAGTATATCTCTTTTTTTTTAAACTTTAACTCTGGTTTATAGTTTCTAAGGTCTCTCTGGTGTAGCAGGGACTGTTGGTAAACCAGTTAACTGTAGTGTAATTAGTGGGATTGATTGATTTAATTTAAATTCAATTAATTAAAGGGTAAGTCATGGCAGGACAGCCGGGCCCCGTGATCTGCTCCTCCTGCGATATGTGGGAACTCAGGGACACTTCCGGTGTCCCTGGCAACTACATGTGCAGGAAGTACATCCAGCTGCAGCTACTGACAGACCGCATTGCGGCGCTGGAGCTGCGATTGGACACATACTGGAGCATTCACGATGCTCAGGACAACGTGAATAGCACATTTACGGAGTTGGACACACGGCAGGTAGAGGTTGGACAGGAAGAAAGGGAACGGGTGACCAACAGGCAGAGTACTAGGCGCAGGCAGGTAGTGCAGGGGTCCCCTGTGGCCACCCCCCTCTCCAACAGATACACCACTTTGAGTACTGTTGGGGGGGATGGCTTATCAGAGGAAGGCAGCAGCAGCCAACTTCCTGGCACCAGGGGTGGCTCTGCTGCACAGAATGGGAGGAAAAAGAGGGGTAGAGCTATAGTAATAGGGGATTCAATTGTAAGGGGAATAGATAGGCGTTTCTGCGGCCGCAAACGAGACTCCAGGATGGTGTGTTGCCTCCCTGGTGCAAGGGTTAAGGATGTCTCCGAGCGACTCCAGAACATCTTGGAAGGGGAGGGTGAACAGCCAGTTGTCGTGGTGCATATAGGCACCAACGATATAGGTAAAAAGTGGGATGAGGTCCTAAAAGCGGAGTATAGGGAGTTAGGAGATAAATTAAAAAACAGGACCTCAAAGGTAGTAATCTCAGGATTGCTACCAGTGCCACGTGCTAGTCAGAGTAGAAATAGAAGGATACTTCAGATGAATACGTGGCTAGAGGAATGGTGCCAGGGGGAGGGATTCAAGTTCCTGGGACATTGGAACCGGTTCTGGGGGAGGTGGGACCAGTTCAAACCGGACGGTCTGCACCTGGGCAGGGCTGGAACCAATGTCCTAGGGGGAGTGTTTGCTAGTGCTGTGGGGGAGGGTTTAAACTAAAATGGCAGGGGGTTGGGAACCTGAGCAGGGAGACAGAGGAAAGGGAAACAAGGATAAAAGCAAAAGATAAGAAGGAGAAAAACAAAAGTGGCAGTCAGAGAAATCAATGGTTTAAATCAAACATGGCCACAGTAAATAATAATTCTAATAGGTCTAAGAGCGTTAAAAAAACAAGCCTGAAGGCTTTGTGTCTTAATGCAAGGAGCATTTGTAATAAGGTGGATGAATTGGCTGCGCAAATAGAAGTAAACAAATACAATTTGTTTGGGATTACGGAAACGTGGCTCAAGGAAGGCCAGGACTGGGAACTCAACATCCAGGGGTATTCGATATTCAGGAAAGATAGGCAAAAAGGAAAGGGAGGTGGGGTAGCATTACTGGTTAAAGAAGGGATTAACACAATTGTAATGAAGGATATTAGCTCTGATGAGGTGGAATCTGTATGGGTAGAATTGAGAAATACTAAGGGGAAAAAAACGTTAGTGGGAGTGGTTTATAGACCTCCAAACAGTAAGGCGGAGGTTGGGGATGGCATTCAAAGAGAAATTAAAGAAGCATGCAATAAGGGCACAGCAGTCATCATGGGTGACTTTAATCTACATATAGATTGGGCCAACCAAATGAGTAACAATACTGTGGAGGAGGAATTCCTGGAGTGTTTACGGGATGGTTTCCTGGACCAATATGTCGAGGAACCAACCAGAGATCAGGCCATCTTAGACTGGGTATTATGTAACGAGAAAGGATTAATTAGCAATCTTGTTGTAAGAGGCCCCTTGGGTCGGAGCGATCATAATATGATCGAATTCTTCATTAAGATGGAGAATGAAGTAGTTGACTCGGAGACTAGGGTCCTCAATTTAAATAAAGGAAACTACGATGGTCTGAGGAGCGAGTTGGGTAGGATTGATTGGGGAATGGCACTCAAAGGGTTGACGTTGGATAGGCAATGGCAAACATTCAAAGACCGAATGGATGAACTACAGAATTTGTTCATCCCAGTTTGGCATAAAAATAAAACAAAAAAGGTGACCCAACCGTGGCTAACAAGGGAAATTAGGGTTAGCATAAGGTCCAAGGAGAGGGCATATAAATTGGCCAGAAAAAGCAATAACCCTGAGGATTGGGAGCAGTTTAGGATTCAACAAAGGAGGACAAAGGGATTAATTAAGAAAGGGAAAATAGAATATGAGAGTAAGCTTGCAGAGAACATAAAAACTGACTGTAAAAGCTTTTATAGATATGTGAAGAGAAAAAGATTGGTGAAGTCAAGCGTAGGTCCCCTATAGTCAGAATCGGGGGAATTTATAATGGGGAACAAAGAAATGGCTGACCAACTAAATACATATTTTGGTTCTGTCTTCACAAAGGAGGACACAAATAACCTCCCAGAGATGCTGGGGAACATAGGGTCTGATGAAAGGGTGGAACTGAAAGAAATCAGTATTTGTAGGGAAATGGTGTTAGGAAAATTGATGGGACTGAAGGCCGATAAATCCCCAGGGCCTGATAATCTACATCCCAGGGTACTTAAGGAAGTGGCCCTAGAAATAGTAGATGCATTGCTGGTCATCTTCCAGAATTCGATAGACTCTGGAACGGTACCCATGGATTGGCGGGTAGCTAATGTTACCCCACTATTCAAAAAAGGTGGTAGAGAAAAGGCGGGGAATTATAGACCGGTAAGCTTGACATCGGTAGTGGGGAAAATGCTAGAGTCCATTATAAAAGATGTAATAGCAGAGCACTTGGAAAGCAGTGACTGGATCGGACAAAGTCAACATGGATTTACAAAAGGTAAATCATGCTTGACTAATCTACTGGAATTTTTTGAGGATGTAACTGGTAAAATAGATAAGGGAGAACCAGTGGATGTGGTGTATTTGGACTTTCAGAAGGCTTTCGATAAGGTCCCGCATAAGAGATTAGCGTGCAAAATTAAGGCACATGGGATTGGGGGCAAGGTATTGACTTGGATAGAGAACTGGTTGGCGGACAGAAAGCAAAGAGTTGGAATAAACGGGTCGTTTTCCGAGTGGCAGGCAGTGACTAGTGGGGTACCGCAAGGATCGGTCCTAGGACCCCAGCTGTTCACAATATATATTAATGATCTGGATGACGGAATTGGATGTAATATCTCCAAATTTGCAGACGACACAAAGCTGGGGGGGAGGGTATGCTGTGAGGAGGATGTCGTGAAACTCCAGCACGATTTGGACAGGTTGGGTGATTGGGCAGAAACATGGCAAATGCACTATAATGTGGATAAATGTGAGGTTATCCACTTTGGTGGCAAAAACAGGAAGGCAGATTATTATTTGAATGGTAATAGTTTGGGAGAAGGGGAAGTGCAAAGAGACCTGGGTGTTCTTGTACACCAGTCGCTGAAGGTAAGCATGCAGGTGCAGCAGGCGGTTAAGAAGGCAAATGGTATGTTGGCCTTCGTAGCAAGAGGGTTCGAGTACAAGAACAAGGATGTCTTGCTACAGTTGTACAGGACCTTGGTGAGACCACACCTTGAGTATTGTGTGCAGTTTTGGTCGCCTTACCTGAGGAAGGACGTTCTTGCCATGGAAGGAGTGCAGCGAAGACTCACCAGGCTGATACCTGGGATGGCAGGAATGATGTATGAGGAGAGATTGGGTCGATTGGGCTTATACTCACTGGAGTTTAGAAGACTGAGAGGGGATCTCATCGAAACCTATAAAATTCTGTCAGGCCTGGACAGACTAGATGCAGGAAGGATGTTTCTGATGGCTGGGGAGTCCAGGACCAGGGGTCATAGTCTAAGGATAAGGGGTAAGCCATTTAGGACTGAAATGAGGAGGAATTTCTTCACCCAGAGAGTGGTGAACCTGTGGAATTCTCTGCCACAGAGGGCGGTGGAGGCCAGTTCATTAAGTATATTCAAGAAAGAGTTGGATATATTTCTTAAGGCTAAAGGGATCAAGGGATATGGGGAGAAGGCAGGGACCGGGTACTGAATTTGGATGATCAGCCATGATCTCATTGAATGGCGGAGCAGGCTCGAAGGGCCGAATGGCCTACTCCTGCTCCTATCTTCTATGTATCTATGTAGTCTGTCTAGTCCTGTTAGAATTTTATAAGTTTCAATGAGATCCTCTCTCATTCTTCTAAACTCCAGCGAGTACAAGCCCAATCGACCCAATCTCTCCTCATACGTCATTCCTGCCATCCCAGGTATCAGTCTGGTGAATCTTCGCTGCACTCTCTCCATGGCAAGAACATCCTTCCTCAGATAAGGCGACCAAAACTGCACACAATACTCAAGGTGTGGTCTCACCAAGGTCCTGTATAACTGCAGCAAGTCCTCCTTGCTCCTGTACTCGAATTCTCTCGCTACGAAGGCCAACATACCATTTGCCTTCTTAACTGCCTGCTGCACCTGCATGCTTACCTTCAGCGACTGGTGCACAAGGACACCCAGGTCTCGTTCCCCTTTTCCCAATCTATTGCCGTTCTGATAATAATCTGTCTTCCTGTTTTTGCCACCAAAGTGGATAACCTCGCATTTATCCACATTATACTGCATCTGCCATGCATCTGCCCAATCACCCAACCTGTCCAAATCGTACTGGAGTTTCTCTGCATCCTCCTCACAGCACACATGCCCACCCAGCTTTGTGTCGTCTGCAAACTTGGAGATATTACATCTAGTTCCCTCGTCTAGATCATAGTCTCAAAGCGCTTTACAGCCAATGAGGTACTATTTGAAGTGGAGTCACTGTTGTAATGTGGGAAACGCGGCAGACAATTTGTCCCACAAACAGCAATGTGATGATGACCAGATACAGGAAACTTTGTGTTATCCGGAGGCTAACTGTCCGGCAAGCTCGAGCCACCGGCAAAAATCAGGAGCCGTTTCATTAGGTTTTTTTTCTTTTCGTTGCTTTTTTCTCAACAGTCAAGCTCTGCAAGGTCTCGCTGAAGCTGTTGCTACGCTACAGAGAGTACGGCTGACTGTTTAGAAGCTGTTGCTAAGCAACAGGGTTTGTTGCCAGATACGGAGATCAAAAGCTCCGTATGCTTCAACATTAGCGCTGGTTTGTCCAGCAGTTTTGAGGGAACGGCAACAGCTCGGTCCCGTCGGTGCCGGATAGCACAAAGTTTCCTGTAATCTGTTTTTGTGATGTTGGTTGAGGGATAAATATTGGCCAGGACACCGGGGAGAACTCCCCCTGCTCTTCTTCAAAATAGTGGCCGTGGGATCTTTTACGTCCACCTGAGAGAGCAGACGGGGCCTCGGTTTAACATCTCATCCGAAAGACGACACCTCCGACAGTGCAGCACTCCCTCAGCACTGCACTGCACTGGAGTGTCAGCCTAGCTTTACGTGCTCAAATCCCTGGAGTGTGGAAGATGTGAGGCCGGCCAGGAGTCTGTTGGAATAGTCAAGTCTAGAGGTAACAAAGGCATGGATGAGGGCTTCAGCAGCAGATGAGCTGAGGCAGAGCGGAGTCAGGTGACATTACGGAGGTGGAAATAGGCGGTCTTAGTGATGGAGCGGATATGTGGTCAACCAGTGATGCGCCAATGAATATCAAAATGAATTATCAATGAATATCAAAATCCACGACAAGTCCTTGGACAACGTGGACCACTTTCCATACCTCGGGAGCTTACTGTCAACGGGCAGACATCGACGACAAAGTCCAACACCGCCTTCAGTGTGCCAGTGCAGCCTTCGGTTGCCTGAGGAAGAGAGTGTTTGAAGACCAGGACCTCAAACCCGGCACTAAGCTCATGGTCTACAGAGCGGCAGTGATACCCGCCCTGCTGTATGCCTCAGAGACATGAACCATGTGCAGCAGGCACCTCAAAGCACTGGAGAGGTACCACCAACGCTGACTCCGCAAGATCCTGCAAATCCATTGGCAGGATAGGCGCACCAACATCAGTGTTCTTGCTCAGGCCAACATCCCCAGCATTGAGCGTGGTCAAAGCTTCGATCAGCTCCGATGGACGGGTCACATTGTCCGCATGCTCAATACGAGACTCCCAAAACAAGTGCTCTACTCGGAGCTCCAGCACGGCAAGAGAGCCCCAGGTGGGCAGAGGAAATGCTTCAAGGACACCCCCAAAGCCAAGCCCATTTGAATGTTGACTCTATTTCTCTCTCCACGGATGTTGCCTGGCCTGCTGAGTTTTTCCAGCATTTTCTGTTATTTCCCATTTGAAATTAATTGCTGGAAGAAAAATTAAGTGTGAAAAAATAGATTTAGATTTTTTTTCATTAATTATGGAGGCTGTAGGCATGAAATCAAGTGCTGATGGTTTTTGAGAGGGAAATCTGTCTCTTCCCACTGCCTCTGCCACCCACCCACCAGGGCCGCCATTTTGGGCGCCACTGCGCAGTGGGCACTGCCGGCCGGCCGGCCGTTGCCCCGGGAGACGGCTGGCCGGGGCGCGTGCGCAGTGGGCACTGCCTGCCGGCCGGCCGGCCCGTTGCCCCGGGAGACGGCGGTTGGGGCCACGTGGGCCGGCAGTGTTGTTGGAGCGGGGCACGCCGCGGGAAAATTCAAAAAACACGTCATAGAGCGCTGGGGCCGGGCTGCCATGGCGACTGAGATGGTGCAAGGCCCCCAGAGCCAGGGCCAGTCCTGCGGCAGGAGGCCACTGCACCCCTTACAGGTGTGGACACAGGTGGACCATTGGATGGCCTGGGCACAGGTGGACCATTGGATGGTCTGGGCACAGGTGGACCATTGGCCCTTTGAGCACAGGTGGACCATTGGATGGTCTGGGCACAGGTGGACCATTGGCCCTTTGAGCACAGTTGGACCATTGGATGGTCTGGGCACAGGTGGACCATTGGATGGTCTGGGCACAGGTGGACCATTGGATGGTCTGGGCACAGGTGGACCATTGGATGGTCTGGGCACATGTGGACCATTGGTCCTGTGGGCACAAGTGGACCATTGGATGGTCTGGGCACAGGTGGACCATTGGATGGTCTGGGCACAGGTGGACCATTGGATGGTCTGGGCACAGGTGGACCATTGGATGGTCTGGGCACATGTGGACCATTGGTCCTGTGGGCACAAGTGGACCATTGGATGGTCTGGGCACAGGTGGACCATTGGTCCTGTGGGCACAAGTGGACCATTGGATGGTCTGGGCACAGGTGGACCATTGGTCCTTTGGGCACAGGTGGATCATTGGATGGTCTGGGCACAGGTGGACTATTGGTCCTTTGGAGACAGGTGGACCATTGGATGGTCTGGGCACAGGTGGACCATTGGCCCTTTGGGCACAGGTGGACCATTGGGGGGCACAGGTGGAGCATTGGTCCTTTAGGCACGGGTGGACTATTGGATGGTCTGGGCAAAGGTGAACCATTGGTCCTTTGGGCACAGGTGGACTATTGGATGGTCTGGGTAAAGGTGGACCATTAGTCCTATGGGGACAGGTGGACCATTGGTCCTTTGGGGACAGGTGGACTATTGGTGGTTTGAGCAACGGTGGACCATTGGTGGATTGGGCAAAGGTGGAACCATTGGTGGTTTGGGGAAAGGTGGACCATTGGTGGTTGAGAGAAAGGTGAATTATTGGTGGTTTGGGGGCCAGATGGACAATTGATAGCCCGGGGACAGGTGGACTATTGGTAGCTTGCGCAAAGATGGACTATTGGTAGTTTGGGCACAGGTGGACCATTGGTCTTTTGTGGACGTGGACTATTGGTGGTTTGGGCAATGGTGGACTATTGGTAGTTTGTGCAAAAGTGGAGCATTGGGTGGTCTGGGCAAAGGTGGTCCATTGGGTGGTTTGGGCAAAGGTGGACCATTGGTGGTTTGGGCAAAGGTGGACCATTGGTGGTTTGGGCAAAGGTGGACCATTGGGTGGTTTGGGCAAAGGTGGACCATTGGTGGTTTGGGCAAAGGTGGACCATTGGTGGTTTGGGCAAAGGTGGACCATTGGTGGTTTGGGCAAAGTTGGACCATTGGGTGGTTTGGGCAAAGGTGGACCATTGGTGGTTTGGGCAAAGGTGGACCATTGGTGGTTTGGGCAAAGGTGGACCATTGGTGGTTTGGGCAAAGGTGGACCATTGGTGGTTTGGGCAGAGGTGGACAATGTAGTCTGGGCAACAGTGGACCATTGAGTGGTTTGGGGACAAGTGGACTATTGGCCATTTGGGGACACATGGGCCATTGGTGTGTTGGTCTGGGCAAAGGTGGACTATTGGTAGTTTGGGGTCAGGTGGACTATTGGTAGTTTGGGGTCAGGTGGACTATTGGTAGTTTGGGGTCAGGTGGACCATTGGTAGTTTGGGGTCAGGTGGACCATTGGTAGTTTGGGGTCAGGTGGACTATTGGTAGTTTGGGGTCAGGTGGACTATTGGTAGTTTGGGGTCAGGTGGACCATTGGTAGTTTGGGGTCAGGTGGACCATTGGTAGTTTGGGGTCAGGTGGACTATTGGTGGTTTGGGGTCAGGTGGACTATTGGTAGTTTGGGGTCAGGTGGACCATTGGTAGTTTGGGGTCAGGTGGACCATTGGTAGTTTGGGGTCAGGTGGACTATTGGTAGTTTGGGGTCAGGTGGACTATTGGTAGTTTGGGGTCAGGTGGACCATTGGTAGTTTGGGGTCAGGTGGACCATTGGTAGTTTGGGGTCAGGTGGACTATTGGTAGTTTGGGGTCAGGTGGACTATTGGTAGTTTGGGGTCAGGTGGACTATTGGTAGTTTGGGGTCAGGTGGACCATTGGTAGTTTGGGGTCAGGTGGACCATTGGTAGTTTGGGGTCAGGTGGACCATTGGTAGTTTGGGGTCAGGTGGACTATTGGTAGTTTGGGGTCAGGTGGACTATTGGTAGTTTGGGGTCAGGTGGACTATTGGTAGTTTGGGGTCAGGTGGACTATTGGTAGTTTGGGGTCAGGTGGACTATTGGTAGTTTGGGGTCAGGTGGACTATTGGTAGTTTGGGGTCAGGTGGACTATTGGTAGTTTGGGGTCAGGTGGACCATTGGTAGTTTGGGGTCAGGTGGACCATTGGTAGTTTGGGGTCAGGTGGACCATTGGTAGTTTGGGGTCAGGTGGACCATTGGTAGTTTGGGGTCAGGTGGACCATTGGTAGTTTGGGGTCAGGTGGACCATTGGTAGTTTGGGGTCAGGTGGACTATTGGTAGTTTGGGGTCAGGTGGACTATTGGTAGTTGGGGTCAGGTGGACTATTGGTAGTTTGGGGTCAGGTGGACTATTGGTAGTTTGGGGTCAGGTGGACTATTGGTAGTTTGGGGTCAGGTGGACTATTGGTAGTTTGGGGTCAGGTGGACTATTGGTGGTTTGGGGTCAGGTGGACCATTGGTAGTTTGGGGTCAGGTGGACCATTGGTAGTTTGGGGTCAGGTGGACCATTGGTAGTTTGGGGTCAGGTGGACTATTGGTAGTTTGGGGTCAGGTGGACCATTGGTAGTTTGGGGTCAGGTGGACCATTGGTAGTTTGGGGTCAGGTGGACTATTGGTAGTTTGGGGTCAGGTGGACTATTGGTAGTTTGGGGTAAGGTGGACCATTGGTAGTTTGGGGTCAGGTGGACTATTGGTAGTTTGGGGTCAGGTGGACTATTGGTAGTTTGGGGTCAGGTGGACTATTGGTAGTTTGGGGTCAGGTGGACTATTGGTAGTTTGGGGTCAGGTGGACTATTGGTAGTTTGGGGTCAGGTGGACTATTGGTAGTTTGGGGTCAGGTGGACTATTGGTAGTTTGGGGTCAGGTGGACTATTGGTAGTTTGGGGTCAGGTGGACTATTGGTAGTTTCGGGTCAGGTGGACTATTGGTAGTTTGGGTTCAGGTGGACTATTGGTAGTTTAGGGTCAGGTGGACCATTGGTAGTTTGGGGTCAGGTGGACCATTGGTAGTTTGGGGTCAGGTGGACCATTGGTAGTTTGGGGTCAGGTGGACCATTGGTAGTTTGGGGTCAGGTGGACCATTGGTAGTTTGGGGTCAGGTGGACTATTGGTAGTTTGGGGTCAGGTGGACTATTGGTAGTTTGGGGTCAGGTGGACTATTGGTAGTTTGGGGTCAGGTGGACCATTGGTAGTTTGGGGTCAGGTGGACTATTGGTAGTTTGGGGTCAGGTGGACTATTGGTAGTTTGGGGTCAGGTGGACTATTGGTAGTTTGGGGTCAGGTGGACTATTGGTAGTTTGGGGTCAGGTGGACCATTGGTAGTTTGGGGTCAGGTGGACTATTGGTGGTTTGGGGTCAGGTGGACAATTGGTGGTTTGGGGTCAGGTGGACTATTGGTAGTTTGGGGTCAGGTGGACTATTGGTAGTTTGGGGTCAGGTGGACTATTGGTAGTTTGGGGTCAGGTGGACCATTGGTAGTTTGGGGTCAGGTGGACCATTGGTAGTTTGGGGTCAGGTGGACTATTGGTAGTTGGGGTCAGGTGGACCATTGGTAGTTTGGGGTCAGGTGGACCATTGGTAGTTTGGGGTCAGGTGGACTATTGGTAGTTTGGGGTCAGGTGGACTATTGGTAGTTTGGGGTCAGGTGGACCATTGGTAGTTTGGGGTCAGGTGGACTATTGGTAGTTTGGGGTCAGGTGGACTATTGGTAGTTTGGGGTCAGGTGGACCATTGGTAGTTTGGGGACAAGTGGACTATTGGTAGTTTGGGGTCAGGTGGACTATTGGTAGTTTGGGGTCAGGTGGACCATTGGTAGTTTGGGGTCAGGTGGACCATTGGTAGTTTGGGGTCAGGTGGACTATTGGTAGTTTGGGGTCAGGTGGACTATTGGTAGTTTGGGGTCAGGTGGACTATTGGTAGTTTGGGGTCAGGTGGACTATTGGTAGTTTGGGGTCAGGTGGACCATTGTTAGTTTGGGGTCAGGTGGACTATTGGTAGTTTGGGGTCAGGTGGACCATTGGTAGTTTGGGGTCAGGTGGACTATTGGTAGTTTGGGGTCAGGTGGACCATTGGTAGTTTGGGGTCAGGTGGACCATTGGTAGTTTGGGGACAGGTGGACCATTGGTAGTTTGGGTCAGGTGGACTATTGGTAGTTTGGGGTCAGGTGGACTATTGGTAGTTGGGGTCAGGTGGACTATTGGTAGTTTGGGGTCAGGTGGACTATTGGTAGTTTGGGCCCAGGTGGACTATTGGTAGTTTGGGGTCAGGTGGACTATTGGTAGTTTGGGGTCAGGTGGACCATTGGTAGTTTGGGGTCAGGTGGACCATTGGTAGTTTGGGGTCAGGTGGACCATTGGTAGTTTGGGGTCAGGTGGACCATTGGTAGTTTGGGGTCAGGTGGACCATTGGTAGTTTGGGGTCAGGTGGACTATTGGTAGTTTGGGGTCAGGTGGACCATTGGTAGTTTGGGGTCAGGTGGACTATTGGTAGTTTGGGGTCAGGTGGACTATTGGTAGTTTGGGGTCAGGTGGACCATTGGTAGTTTGGGGTCAGGTGGACCATTGGTAGTTTGGGGTCAGGTGGACCATTGGTAGTTTGGGGTCAGGTGGACTATTGGTAGTTTGGGGTCAGGTGGACTATTGGTAGTTTGGGGTCAGGTGGACTATTGGTAGTTTGGGGTCAGGTGGACTATTGGTAGTTTGGGGTCAGGTGGACTATTGGTAGTTTGGGGTCAGGTGGACTATTGGTAGTTTGGGGTCAGGTGGACTATTGGTAGTTTGGGGTCAGGTGGACCATTGGTAGTTTGGGGTCAGGTGGACCATTGGTAGTTTGGGGTCAGGTGGACCATTGGTAGTTTGGGTCAGGTGGACCATTGGTAGTTTGGGGTCAGGTGGACTATTGGTAGTTTGGGGTCAGGTGGACTATTGGTAGTTTGGGGTCAGGTGGACTATTGGTAGTTTGGGGTCAGGTGGACTATTGGTAGTTGGGGTCAGGTGGACTATTGGTAGTTTGGGGTCAGGTGGACTATTGGTAGTTTGGGGTCAGGTGGACTATTGGTAGTTTGGGGTCAGGTGGACTATTGGTAGTTTGGGGTCAGGTGGACCATTGGTAGTTTGGGGTCAGGTGGACCATTGGTAGTTTGGGGTCAGGTGGACCATTGGTAGTTTGGGGTCAGGTGGACTATTGGTAGTTTGGGGTCAGGTGGACCATTGGTAGTTTGGGGTCAGGTGGACCATTGGTAGTTTGGGGTCAGGTGGACTATTGGTAGTTTGGGGTCAGGTGGACCATTGGTAGTTTGGGGTCAGGTGGACTATTGGTAGTTTGGGGTCAGGTGGACTATTGGTAGTTTGGGGTCAGGTGGACTATTGGTAGTTTGGGGTCAGGTGGACTATTGGTAGTTTGGGGTCAGGTGGACTATTGGTAGTTTGGGGTCAGGTGGACTATTGGTAGTTTGGGGTCAGGTGGACTATTGGTAGTTTGGGGTCAGGTGGACTATTGGTAGTTTGGGGTCAGGTGGACTATTGGTAGTTTGGGGTCAGGTGGACTATTGGTAGTTTGGGGTCAGGTGGACTATTGGTAGTTTGGGGTCAGGTGGACTATTGGTAGTTTGGGGTCAGGTGGACTATTGGTAGTTTAGGGTCAGGTGGACCATTGGTAGTTTGGGGTCTGGTGGACCATTGGTAGTTTGGGGTCAGGTGGACCATTGGTAGTTTGGGGTCAGGTGGACCATTGGTAGTTTGGGGTCAGGTGGACCATTGGTAGTTTGGGGTCAGGTGGACTATTGGTAGTTTGGGGTCAGGTGGACTATTGGTAGTTTGGGGTCAGGTGGACTATTGGTAGTTTGGGGTCAGGTGGACCATTGGTAGTTTGGGGTCAGGTGGACTATTGGTAGTTTGGGGTCAGGTGGACTATTGGTAGTTTGGGGTCAGGTGGACTATTGGTAGTTTGGGGTCAGGTGGACTATTGGTAGTTTGGGGTCAGGTGGACCATTGGTAGTTTGGGGTCAGGTGGACTATTGGTGGTTTGGGGTCAGGTGGACTATTGGTGGTTTGGGGTCAGGTGGACTATTGGTAGTTTGGGGTCAGGTGGACTATTGGTAGTTTGGGGTCAGGTGGACTATTGGTAGTTTGGGGTCAGGTGGACCATTGGTAGTTTGGGGTCAGGTGGACCATTGGTAGTTTGGGGTCAGGTGGACTATTGGTAGTTGGGGTCAGGTGGACCATTGGTAGTTTGGGGTCAGGTGGACCATTGGTAGTTTGGGGTCAGGTGGACTATTGGTAGTTTGGGGTCAGGTGGACTATTGGTAGTTTGGGGTCAGGTGGACTATTGGTAGTTTGGGGTCAGGTGGACCATTGGTAGTTTGGGGACAAGTGGACTATTGGTAGTTTGGGGTCAGGTGGACTATTGGTAGTTTGGGGTCAGGTGGACCATTGGTAGTTTGGGGTCAGGTGGACCATTGGTAGTTTGGGGTCAGGTGGACTATTGGTAGTTTGGGGTCAGGTGGACTATTGGTAGTTTGGGGTCAGGTGGACTATTGGTAGTTTGGGGTCAGGTGGACTATTGGTAGTTTGGGGTCAGGTGGACCATTGTTAGTTTGGGGTCAGGTGGACTATTGGTAGTTTGGGGTCAGGTGGACCATTGGTAGTTTGGGGTCAGGTGGACTATTGGTAGTTTGGGGTCAGGTGGACCATTGGTAGTTTGGGGTCAGGTGGACCATTGGTGGTTTGGGGTCAGGTGGACCATTGGTAGTTTGGGGACAGGTGGACCATTGGTAGTTTGGGGTCAGGTGGACTATTGGTAGTTTGGGGTCAGGTGGACTATTGGTAGTTTGGGGTCAGGTGGACTATTGGTAGTTTGGGGTCAGGTGGACCATTGGTAGTTTGGGGTCAGGTGGACTATTGGTAGTTTGGGGTCAGGTGGACTATTGGTAGTTTGGGGTCAGGTGGACTATTGGTAGTTTGGGGTCAGGTGGACCATTGGTAGTTTGGGGTCAGGTGGACCATTGGTAGTTTGGGGTCAGGTGGACTATTGGTAGTTTGGGGTCAGGTGCACCATTGGTAGTTTGGGGTCAGGTGGACCATTGGTAGTTTGGGGTCAGGTGGACTATTGGTAGTTTGGGGTCAGGTGGACTATTGGTAGTTTGGGGTCAGGTGGACCATTGGTGGTTTGGGGTCAGGTGGACTATTGGTGGTTTGGGGTCAGGTGGACTATTGGTAGTTTGGGGTCAGGTGGACTATTGGTAGTTTGGGGTCAGGTGGACTATTGGTAGTTTGGGGTCAGGTGGACTATTGGTAGTTTGGGGTCAGGTGGACGATTGGTGGTTTGGGGTCAGGTGGACTATTGGTAGTTTGGGGTCAGGTGGACTATTGGTAGTTTGGGGTCAGGTGCACTATTGGTAGTTTGGGGTCAGGTGGACTATTGGTAGTTTGGGGTCAGGTGGACTATTGGTAGTTTGGGGTCAGGTGGACTATTGGTAGTTTGGGGTCAGGTGGACTATTGGTAGTTTGGGGTCAGGTGGACTATTGGTAGTTTGGGGTCAGGTGGACCATTGGTAGTTTGGGGTCAGGTGGACTATTGGTAGTTTGGGGTCAGGTGGACTATTGGTAGTTTGGGGTCAGGTGGAGTATTGGTGGTTTGGGGTCAGGTGGACTATTGGTAGTTTGGGGTCAGGTGGACCATTCGTAGTTTGGGGTCAGGTGGACCATTGGTAGTTTGGGGTCAGGTGGACCATTGGTAGTTTGGGGTCAGGTGGACTATTGGTAGTTTGGGGTCAGGTGGACCATTGGTAGTTTGGGGTCAGGTGGACCATTGGTAGGTTTGGGGTCAGGTGGACTATTGGTGGTTTGGGGTCAGGTGGACCATTGGTAGTTTGGGGTCAGGTGGACTATTGGTAGTTTGGGGTCAGGTGGACCATTGGTAGTTTGGGGTCAGGTGGACCATTGGTAGTTTGGGGTCAGGTGGACTATTGGTAGTTTGGGGTCAGGTGGACCATTGGTAGTTTGGGGTCAGGTGGACTATTGGTAGTTTGGGGTCAGGTAGACCATTGGTAGTTTGGGGTCAGGTGGACTATTGGTAGTTTGGGGTCAGGTGGACCATTGGTAGTTTGGGGTCAGGTGGACTATTGGTAGTTTGGGGTCAGGTGGACTATTGGTAGTTTGGGGTCAGGTGGACTATTGGTAGTTTGGGGTCAGGTGGACTATTGGTAGTTTGGGGTCAGGTGGACCATTGGTAGTTTGGGGTCAGGTGGACCATTGGTAGTTTGGGGTCAGGTGGACCATTGGTAGTTTGGGGTCAGGTGGACCATTGGTAGTTTGGGGTCAGGTGGACTATTGGTAGTTTGGGGTCAGGTGGACTATTGGTAGTTTGGGGTCAGGTGGACTATTGGTAGTTTGGGGTCAGGTGGACTATTGGTAGTTTGGGGTCAGGTGGACTATTGGTAGTTTGGGGTCAGGTGGACCATTGGTAGTTTGGGGTCAGGTGGACCATTGGTAGTTTGGGGTCAGGTGGACCATTGGTAGTTTGGGGTCAGGTGGACTATTGGTAGTTTGGGGTCAGGTGGACCATTGGCAGTTTGGGGTCAGGTGGACCATTGGTAGTTTGGGGTCAGGTGGACCATTGGTAGTTTGGGGTCAGGTGGACTATTGGTAGTTTGGGGTCAGGTGGACTATTGGTAGTTTGGGGTCAGGTGGACTATTGGTAGTTTGGGGTCAGGTGGACTATTGGTAGTTTGGGGTCAGGTGGACTATTGGTGGTTTGGGGTCAGGTGGACCATTGGTAGTTTGGGGTCAGGTGGATCATTGGTAGTTTGGGGTCAGGTGGACTATTGGTAGTTTGGGGTCAGGTGGACTATTGGTGGTTTGGGGTCAGGTGGACCATTGGTAGTTTGGGGGTCAGGTGGACTATTGGTAGTTTGGGGTCAGGTGGACTGTTGGTAGTTTGGGGTCAGGTGGACTATTGGTAGTTTGGGGTCAGGTGGACTATTGGTAGTTTGGGGTCAGCTGGACTATTGGTAGTTTGGGGTCAGGTGGACTATTTGTGGTTTGGGGTCAGGTGGACTATTGGTAGTTTGGGGTCAGGTGGACCATTGGTAGTTTGGGGTCAGGTGGACTATTGGTAGTTTGGGGTCAGGTGGACTATTGGTAGTTTGGGGTCAGGTGGACCATTGGTAGTTTGGGGTCAGGTGGACTATTGGTAGTTTGGGGTCAGGTGGACTATTGGTAGTTTGGGGTCAGGTGGACTATTGGTAGTTTTGGGTCAGGTGGACTATTGGTAGTTTGGGGTCAGGTGGACCATTGGTAGTTTGGGGTCAGGTGGACTATTGGTAGTTTGGGGTCAGGTGGACCATTGGTGGTTTGGGGTCAGGTGGACTATTGGTAGTTTGGGTTCATATGGACTATTGGTAGTTTGGGGTCAGGTGGACCATTGGTAGTTTGGGGTCAGGTGGACTATTGGTGGTTTGGGGTCAGGTGGACTATTGGTAGTTTGGGGTCAGGTGGACTATTGGTGGTTTGGGGTCAGGTGGACTATTGGTAGTTTGGGGTCAGGTGGACCATTGGTAGTTTGGGGTCAGGTGGACCATTGGTAGTTTGGGGTCAGGTGGACTATTGGTAGTTTGGGGTCAGGTGGACCATTGGTAGTTTGGGGTCAGGTGGACCATTGGTAGTTTGGGGTCAGGTGGACCATTGGTAGTTTGGGGTCAGGTGGACTATTGGTAGTTTGGGGTCAGGTGGACTGTTGGTAGTTTGGGGTCAGGTGGACTATTGGTAGTTTGGGGTCAGGTGGACTATTGGTAGTTTGGGGTCAGGTGGACTATTGGTAGTTTGGGGTCAGGTGGACCATTGGTCGTTTGGGGTCAGGTGGACTATTGGTAGTTTGGGGTCAGGTGGACTATTGGTAGTTTGGGGTCAGGTGGACCATTGGTAGTTTGGGGTCAGGTGGACTATTGGTAGTTTGGGGTCAGGTGGACTATTGGTAGTTTGGGGTCAGGTGGACTATTGGTAGTTTGGGGTCAGGTGCACTATTGGTAGTTTGGGGTCAGGTGGACCATTGGTAGTTTGGGGTCAGGTGGACTATTGGTAGTGTTGGGGTCAGGTGGACCATTGGTGGTTTGGGGTCAGGTGGACTATTGGTAGTTTGGGGTCAGGTGGACTATTGGTAGTTTGGGGTCAGGTGGACCATTGGTAGTTTGGGGTCAGGTGGACTATTGGTAGTTTGTGGTCAGGTGGACTATTGGTAGTTTGGGGTCAGGTGGACTATTGGTAGTTTGGGGTCAGGTGGACTATTGGTAGTTTGGGGTCAGGTGGACTATTGGTAGTTTGGGGTCAGGTGGACTAATGGTAGTTTGGGGTCAGGTGGACTATTGGTAGTTTGGGTTCAGGTGGACTATTGGTAGTTTGGGGTCAGGTGGACTATTGGTAGTTTGGGGTCAGGTGGACCATTGGTAGTTTGGGGTCAGGTGGACTATTGGTAGTTTGGGGTCAGGTGGACTATTGGTAGTTTGGGATCAGGTGGACCATTGGTAGTTTGGGGTCAGGTGGACCATTGGTAGTTTGGGGTCAGGTGGACTATTTGTAGTTTGGGGTCAGGTGGACCATTGGTAGTTTGGGGTCAGGTGGACTATTGGTAGTTTGGGGTCAGGTGGACCATTGGTAGTTTGGGGTCAGGAGTGGACTATTGGTAGTTTGGGGTCAGGTGGACTATTGGTAGTTTGGGTCAGGGAGGTGACCATTGGTAGTTTGGGGTCAGGTGGACTATTGGTAGTTTGGGGTCAGGTGGACTATTGGTAGTTTTGGGGTCAGGTGGACTATTGGTAGTTTGGGGTCAGGTGGACTATTGGTAGTTTGGGGTCAGGTGGACTATTGGTAGTTTGGGGTCAGGTGGTCTATTGGTAGTTTGGGGTCAGGTGGACTATTGGTAGTTTGGGGTCAGGTGGACCATTGGTAGTTTGGGGTCAGGTGGACTATTGGTAGTTTGGGGTCAGGTGGACTATTGGTAGTTTGGGGTCAGGTGGACTGTTGGTAGTTTGGGGTCAGGTGGACTATTGGTAGTTTGGGGTCAGGTGGACTATTGGTAGTTTGGGGTCAGCTGGACTATTGGTAGTTTGGGGTCAGGTGGACTATTTGTGGTTTGGGGTCAGGTGGACTATTGGTAGTTTGGGGTCAGGTGGACCATTGGTAGTTTGGGGTCAGGTGGACTATTGGTAGTTTGGGGTCAGGTGGACTATTGGTCGTTTGGGGTCAGGTGGACCATTGGTAGTTTGGGGTCAGGTGGACTATTGGTAGTTTGGGGTCAGGTGGAATATTGGTAGTTTGGGGTCAGGTGGACTATTGGTAGTTTTGGGTCAGGTGGACTATTGGTAGTTTGGGGTCAGGTGGACCATTGGTAGTTTGGGGTCAGGTGGACTATTGGTAGTTTGGGGTCAGGTGGACCATTGGTGGTTTGGGGTCAGGTGGACTATTGGTAGTTTGGGTTCAGGTGGACTATTGGTAGTTTGGGGTCAGGTGGACCATTGGTAGTTTGGGGTCAGGTGGACTATTGGTGGTTTGGGGTCAGGTGGACTATTGGTAGTTTGGGGTCAGGTGGACTATTGGTAGTTTGGGGTCAGGTGGACTATTGGTAGTTTGGGGTCAGGTGGACTATTGGTAGTTTGGGGTCAGGTGGACTATTGGTAGTTTGGGGTCAGGTGGACCATTGGTAGTTTGGGGTCAGGTGGACTATTGGTAGTTTGGGGTCAGGTGGACCATTGGTAGTTTGGGGTCAGGTGGACTATTGGTAGTTTGGGGTCAGGTGGACTATTGGTAGTTTGGGGTCAGGTGGACTATTGGTAGTTTGGGGTCAGGTGGACCATTGGTAGTTTGGGGTCAGGTGGACTATTGGTAGTTTGGGGCCAGGTGGACTATTGGTAGTTTGGGGTCAGGTGGACTATTGGTAGTTTGGGGTCAGGTGGACTATTGGTAGTTTGGGGTCAGGTGGACTATTGGTAGTTTGGGGTCAGGTGGACTATTGGTAGTTTGGGGTCAGGTGGACCATTGGTAGTTTGGGGTCAGGTGGACTATTGGTAGTTTGGGGTCAGGTGGACTATTGGTAGTTTGGGGTCAGGTGGACTGTTGGTAGTTTGGGGTCAGGTGGACCGTTGGTAGTTTGGGGTCAGGTGGACCATTGGTCGTTTGGGGTCTGGTGGACTATTGGTAGTTTGGGGTCAGGTGGACTATTGGTAGTTTGGGGTCAGGTGGACTATTGGTAGTTTGGGGTCAGGTGAACCATTGGTAGTTTGGGGTCAGGTGGACCATTGGTAGTTTGGGGTCAGGTGGACTATTGGTAGTTTGGGGTCAGGTGGACCATTGGTAGTTTGGGGTCAGGTGGACTATTGGTAGTTTGGGGTCAGGTGGACCATTGGTAGTTTGGGGTCAGGTGGACCATTGGTAGTTTGGGGTCAGGTGGACCATTGGTAGTTTGGGGTCAGGTGGACTATTGGTAGTTTGGGGTCAGGTGGACTATTGGTAGTTGGGGTCAGGTGGACTATTGGTAGTTTGGGGTCAGGTGGACCATTGGTAGTTTGGGGTCAGGTGGACTATTGGTAGTTTGGGGCCAGGTGGACTATTGGTAGTTTGGGGTCAGGTGGACTATTGGTAGTTTGGGGTCAGGTGGACCATTGGTAGTTTGGGGTCAGGTGGACTATTGGTAGTTTGGGGTCAGGTGGACCATTGGTAGTTTGGGGTCAGGTGGACTATTGGTAGTTTGGGGTCAGGTGGACCATTGGTAGTTTGGGGTCAGGTGGACTATTGGTAGTTTGGGGTCAGGTGGACCATTGGTAGTTTGGGGTCAGGTGGACTATTGGTAGTTTGGGGTCAGGTGGACTATTGGTAGTTTGGGGTCAGGTGGACTATTGGTAGTTTGGGGTCAGGTGGACTATTGGTAGTTTGGGGTCAGGTGGACTATTGGTAGTTTGGGGTCAGGTGGACTATTGGTAGTTTGGGGTCAGGTGGACTATTGGTAGTTTGCGGTCAGGTGGACTATTGGTAATTTGGGGTCAGGTGGAGTATTGGTGGTTTGGGGTCAGGTGGACTATTGGTAGTTTGGGGTCAGGTGGACCATTCGTAGTTTGGGGTCAGGTGGACCATTGGTAGTTTGGGGTCAGGTGGACCATTGGTAGTTTGGGGTCAGGTGGACTATTGGTAGTTTGGGGTCAGGTGGACCATTGGTAGTTTGGGGTCAGGTGGACCATTGGTAGTTTGGGGTCAGGTGGACTATTGGTGGTTTGGGGTCAGGTGGACCATTGGTAGTTTGGGGTCAGGTGGACTATTGGTAGTTTGGGGTCAGGTGGACCATTGGTAGTTTGGGGTCAGGTGGACCATTGGTAGTTTGGGGTCAGGTGGACTATTGGTAGTTTGGGGTCAGGTGGACTATTGGTAGTTTGGGGTCAGGTGGACTATTGGTAGTTTGGGGTCAGGTGGACTATTGGTAGTTTGGGGTCAGGTGGACTATTGGTGGTTTGGGGTCAGGTGGACCATTGGTAGTTTGGGGTCAGGTGGATCATTGGTAGTTTGGGGTCAGGTGGACTATTGGTAGTTTGGGGTCAGGTGGACTATTGGTGGTTTGGGGTCAGGTGGACCATTGGTAGTTTGGGGTCAGGTGGACTATTGGTAGTTTGGGGTCAGGTGGACTGTTGGTAGTTTGGGGTCAGGTGGACTATTGGTAGTTTGGGGTCAGGTGGACTATTGGTAGTTTGGGGTCAGCTGGACTATTGGTAGTTTGGGTCAGGTGGACTATTTGTAGTTTGGGGTCAGGTGGACTATTGGTAGTTTGGGGTCAGGTGGACCATTGGTAGTTTGGGGTCAGGTGGACTATTGGTAGTTTGGGGTCAGGTGGACTATTGGTAGTTTGGGGTCAGGTGGACTATTGGTAGTTTGGGGTCAGGTGGACTATTGGTAGTTTGGGGTCAGGTGGACTATTGGTAGTTTGGGGTCAGGTGGACTATTGGTAGTTTTGGGGTCAGGTGGACTATTGGTAGTTTGGGGTCAGGTGGACCATTGGTAGTTTGGGGTCAGGTGGACTATTGGTAGTTTGGGGTCAGGTGGACCATTGGTAGTTTGGGGTCAGGTGGACTATTGGTAGTTTGGGGTCAGGTGGACCATTGGTAGTTTGGGGTCAGGTGGACTATTGGTAGTTTGGGGTCAGGTGGACTATTGGTAGTTTGGGGTCAGGTGAACCATTGGTAGTTTGGGGTCAGGTGGACCATTGGTAGTTTGGGGTCAGGTGGACCATTGGTAGTTTGGGGTCAGGTGGACCATTGGTAGTTTGGGGTCAGGTGGACTATTGGTAGTTTGGGGTCAGGTGGACCATTGGTAGTTTGGGGTCAGGTGGACTATTGGTAGTTTGGGGTCAGGTGGACCATTGGTAGTTGGGGTCAGGTGGACTATTGGTAGTTTGGGGTCAGGTGGACTATTGGTAGTTTGGGGTCAGGTGGACTATTGGTAGTTTGGGGTCAGGTGGACCATTGGTAGTTTGGGGTCAGGTGGACTATTGGTAGTTTGGGGTCAGGTGGACTATTGGTAGTTTGGGGTCAGGTGGACTATTGGTAGTTTGGGGTCAGGTGGACCATTGGTAGTTTGGGGTCAGGTGGACTATTGGTAGTTTGGGGTCAGGTGGACCATTGGTAGTTTGGGGTCAGGTGGACTATTGGTAGTTTGGGGTCAGGTGGACCATTGGTAGTTTGGGGTCAGGTGGACTATTGGTAGTTTGGGGTCAGGTGGACCATTGGTAGTTTGGGGTCAGGTGGACTATTGGTAGTTTGGGGTCAGGTGGACTATTGGTAGTTTGGGGTCAGGTGGACTATTGGTAGTTTGGGGTCAGGTGGACTATTGGTAGTTTGGGGTCAGGTGGACTATTGGTAGTTTGGGGTCAGGTGGACCATTGGTAGTTTGGGGTCAGGTGGACTATTGGTAGTTTGGGGTCAGGTGGACTATTGGTAGTTTGGGGTCAGGTGGACCATTGGTAGTTTGGGGTCAGGTGGACTATTGGTAGTTTGGGGTCAGGTGGACTATTGGTAGTTTGGGGTCAGGTGGACTATTGGTAGTTTGGGGTCAGGTGGACCATTGGTAGTTTGGGGTCAGGTGGACTATTGGTAGTTTGGGGTCAGGTGGACCATTGGTAGTTTGGGGTCAGGTGGACTATTGGTAGTTTGGGGTCAGGTGGACCATTGGTAGTTTGGGGTCAGGTGGACTATTGGTAGTTTGGGGTCAGGTGGACCATTGGTAGTTTGGGGTCAGGTGGACTATTGGTAGTTTGGGGTCAGGTGGACTATTGGTAGTTTGGGGTCAGGTGGACTATTGGTAGTTTGGGGTCAGGTGGACTATTGGTAGTTTGGGGTCAGGTGGACTATTGGGTAGTTTGGGGTCAGGTGGACTATTGGTAGTTTGGGGTCAGGTGGACTATTGGTAGTTTGGGGTCAGGTGGACTATTGGTAGTTTGGGGTCAGGTGGAGTATTGGTGGTTTGGGGTCAGGTGGACTATTGGTAGTTTGGGGTCAGGTGGACCATTCGTAGTTTGGGGTCAGGTGGACCATTGGTAGTTTGGGGTCAGGTGGACCATTGGTAGTTTGGGGTCAGGTGGACTATTGGTAGTTTGGGGTCAGGTGGACCATTGGTAGTTTGGGGTCAGGTGGACCATTGGTAGTTTGGGGTCAGGTGGACCATTGGTAGTTTGGGGTCAGGTGGACTATTGGTGGTTTGGGGTCAGGTGGACCATTGGTAGTTTGGGGTCAGGTGGACTATTGGTAGTTTGGGGTCAGGTGGACTATTGGTAGTTTGGGGTCAGGTGGACTATTGGTAGTTTGGGGTCAGGTGGACCATTGGTAGTTTGGGGTCAGGTGGACTATTGGTAGTTTGGGGTCAGGTGGACTATTGGTAGTTTGGGG